>NC_048531.1:19393939-19696969 GCF_008121235.1 Drosophila subobscura | reverse complement strand
GCCGAGGTCTGTCGCGAGTGCATGGGCGAACCGTAGGCGTAGCGGTCCCGGTCCAGGTCCAGGGAGAGCGTCGAGGAGCTCTGCTGGCTGTGGCCCGCCCCACTGGCGCTCCCGCTCCCGCCCACGCCCGAGGACGAGGAGCCACTCGAGATGGACGAGAGGCTGCTGTGGGTGCGCGTGTGCTGCTGCTGCTGCTTCAGCTGATGCGGAGGTTGCTGCGGCTGGACCTGGATCTGGACCTGGACAGCTGTAGCGGGCAGTGCCTCCAGTGGCTCCTCCTCTGCCTCGTATTGCAGCAGCTGGGTGGGCGATGGCGGCGGCGGCAGGGGCAGCTCAATTGCGGCTTCGACGAGCTCTGGCTCAGGCTCTGGCTCGGGTTCGGGCTAATGTGTTAATGCGAGAGCGCATGTTAATGTGCAGCAGGCAGGCAGGCAGGCATGGATTCATGGTTCGGTGGGATACACGGAAACAGAACTCGGGTTAATAAAGGCAGTTAATGGGAATGCAGCAGAATGCGGATGCGAGTGAAGGGCATCGAGGACTCCTGCTGACAGTCGCAACTTTTACATGTGTATGTCTGTCTGTCAGTCAGTCTGTGTGTGTGTATGTGCGTGTGTGTTCTAAAAATAGCTAATAGGTCAAGGTCAATTAGCTGAACAAAGAACATTCCCCCTGCTAACTGCAGCTAACTGCAATGTGGCAGCAGTAAGCCACAAAAAGAGAAGACTGATAGAAAGATCTGTGTATATCCCATAGTTGCATGCCCCATATCCGTGTGTGGTATTCCAATGAGTGTGGTGGGGTTATGCAACACCCACTGTGGAGTAAGTTTACAGGAAAATCACTGAAAAATACAACACTTGAGAGGCTGTGAAGTCTCCCTTTCGGTTCGGTAGTATTCAATATTCGATAATCGATTTGGATATCGCAATGCCACTATGTATATGCAATGGCTTTCCAGTGTCCGCTCGCGGGGCACACGGACGGGACACACGCTCGCGGGGACACACCCGTCGAGGACTAGAGGCGCACTGTCGACGAACTAACCGCGCCGAAGGTGCAAAGAAACTGCGAAAGCGGGCCCAAACCGATGCCAAACTGGCAGCTGGCCGCTGGCTGCTGGCTGCTGGCAGAAGTGTCTCTTGGCCGACGTGACAGCTGGGTGTTTTTTTTATAGCCAGAAGAACTCTCTGGCAAAAAACGAAAATAAAAAAGTAGTACCGCTTGGCATATATATTTAGCCTTAGCGTTTGGCTTTTCGATTCCGCAGCCATTGCACATTGCACATTGCACATTTTCGAGAAATGCGCTGGCCGCGGCAGAAACGAGTCAGTAAGTGAAATAAATTCACGTGAAATCAAATCGAATAACACACATAAAAACCCCGCTGACTACTGCCTGAGTGATGGGCCCAGTGCTATTTATAAGTAATGCAATCAATCTGATTCTGATTCTGATTCTTATTCTTATTCTTCATTATGGCTATCAGGCTGTCTAGCTATCTGTCCGCAACTGATTTGACACTCTCTGTCCCCCGATGCGATGTGTGTGTTTTGTTCTGGTCTGATCTTTAGTTATCCAATCATCAGCGACAGGTCTCGATCCCATTCGCATTCGCATTCAAACGGAAACGTAAACAATAATTCCATGCAAAAATACTAGAACACACAAAGTCAAACAATCAAACAAACACACGGCAGACACAGACACAGACACAGGCATAGACAAGGCAAATGCATTCAAGCGTTTATCATTTTCATTTGATCGTTTTGTGGGCTTGAAAAGAGCCAAGGAAAAGCCAAGGAAAACGTAACGAAACGCAAAGAAAAGAAAAATAAAAGAAAACAGTAAACAGTAAACAAGAAGCGTTTGTGATAAAATTGCACGAAATGTTTGAACTTCTTTGCCGACAAACTTTTTTGTTGCATTATTTTGCATTGTTCCACCTCCACCTCCGCTCCAACCACCCCCCGCTCCGTTCTTCAAATGGTTTTCAACATTTTAGCATAAAGCATACATATGTCTGAGATGCTCTGCCGCTGCTGCTCCTGGCGAAATTTGCCAAGTTTATGCAAACATTTTGCCTGGCAATATGATAAAATTGATTGAGGAACAAAAGAGCGCAAGGGGTCGAAGCTGTGGATACCCTTCAGAGCTACCCCCAGCTGAGCTCTGGTTATGCATCCAACAGAAGGGTAGACACTCCACTGCATGTGCCACCGAAAAGTTGTACTCGATGCAGATGGAGCTTCGTTCGGCTTTTTCTTTCTTTTCGCTTTCACCTGGCCCAAAGCAATTGCCTCGTCTGAGCACCCCCCAACACGTGTCTTTGTCTGTGTCTGAGAGTGCCTGTGTTTGCGTGTGCGTGTGTGGGTCTGACAGAATTGTTTTAGCCATGGCAAAGAACAGTTAACAGGCAACAGTTAACAGCTAAGAGGACCGACTGGGACCTGGGACGTTACTTACCGGTGCCGGGGCCGGGGTGGAGTTGCCGTTCGAGTAGCCGTTGCTGCCGTAGCCGTGCGAGCTCAAGGCCGACGAGATGGTGTTGGCCGACAGCTTGGTATTGCTGCAAGGAGATGGAAAAGAGATTTAAGCTCGAGTCGATAAATCTGCCTTAATTGCCGCTCACTGGCGATTCCCCTAATTGCTCCCCGATGGGAGACCTGCCCTCTTCCACTTCCTGCCCCATACATGCATGGTACAAGCCTTTAATTAAGTTGACTTTCGATGCAATTCGAAATTTAGCAAATAGCACAGAAAGCGCCACAACAAATTCCAAATGTCAAATGCAAATTGCAACTGTCGCCCGCCTGGGGGCCCAGTGTCGCCGGAAATATCGCACACCCTTTGCACTCCCCACTATCCCGATATGACCCCTCTCTAACCGAACGCCAAGTATGGGGCACAGGCACACACACATGTTGCCAATTTATTTATTAAAAAATTTGTGGCCCAGCCAATGACACGTCAGCAGAGCAATCAGTGTCGCTTCCATTTCCCCCAAAACATAAAACAAAAGACCAAATGGGGGGTCCAGTTAAAGGAAAGCCGACAAAGGATATGCCCTGTACATGACGATGCATGGAAATGGAAGGTTATTCCCCATCTAAAACGTATACTGTGGATCCTTGAGTGCAGATATTGAGTATTCGTACACTCCCTAGGGGTTTCTCGTGGGAATTAACATACCCAATGGACAGGGCATTCCCAATTGGCGCCCTACCATGCATGCATGCAAATATGTGCATGGGCGAATTTCGTCGCCGGCCTGTCAGACGTGTTTTGGCATTCACCGATTCGCATTCGAATTTATTTATATTTCATTTTCATCAGTGGACCCCCCAGTTCCTGTTCCCAGCCCTGCCCCTGACGGAGGCTGAAACCCTGACCACTGGACCAATTGGCCGTGCAATCGGACACAAGCGACTGAAACTGCAACTGCAACTGCAACAGACACTGAGGGAAAGAGGATAGAGGGATGGAGATACCCTTTGATCACTTACGGCCTGATGGGGACGGGCACGTAGCCATCGGTGCCGGCGGGCGGATTGTTCTGGGCGGCCTGCTTGGCGTGGATGTCGCAGTAGAGCTTGTTGTTGAAGTTGTAGTAGCCCTGGTTCTTCAGGGAGGTGCCACAGGTGGCACACTTGAAGCACTCCACGTGCAGATTCTTGTCCTTAATGCGCACAAAGACGCCACTAAAATGGGTGGAAAAAGTATAATTATGATTCAAGAGATTATATATTATGGCGGTGAGAATGAGACGCTCTTCAAAGGATTTCAATCTTCTTTGCAATCCACTTTGAAAAGCCTCTCCGATCGATTACAAATCAATGATTGACTGAATGACTCTCTCTGGATTGTTCTTCTCTTTGCATTTGTGTATGTTTGACAGCCTGGATGTACATATGTACGCACGCTGATCCCCGATGGCCAGACAGGACGCATCTGTCGCGAGTTAATGCGGGAAATGTGTAAAAAGCTATAATGAATTATCGAATTAAGCTCCGATGCGCCAGGGAATGGGTTGCAGGGCGAATCGTATACATTGTATACTCGTAGTATGTGGGGGAGCCAATTAAATTGGCATACAAATTAATACAAATGATGATTCCCATGCGTCGTGTGGGTAACGGGGAAGGGGCAAGGTCTGGTCTGGTCTGGTCTGGCTGTGGGCTCAGGTGTGCGGACGGGCTTTTGTGCTGCGGAGGACTGCATCAATTTTAAACAATTGACTTCGTTGGGCGCTCATGATATAAAAGCAAATTAAAATGCACAGTCTCGTACATGTACGCAAGGGGGGACACGAACACGGACACAGAGGCGGGATGCAGACGCATGAATTATCATTGAACATCGAACAAATCCTTACACAATGCCCACGCCGCACAACTGACACGCCGGATGTCCGCTGGCGGACAATGGCCGCGGACGCCCCTCTTCGCTGGCCAAAGCTGCTGCGGCCGCCTCCATGTCGGCCTTGTACTCGGGCCCCTGCAGGGCCGGGCAAATCGGCAGCACAATGATGCGCGGATCAGTCTGCTCCTGCTCCTGCCCTGCCCCTTCCTGGGCCTCCGGCTTGGCCACCGGCAGACTGGGCCTGTGTGGAGCAGCGGGCGCCAGAGATCCCGACTGCAAAGGGATGCCAATCCGCTCATCCTGATGCTGGTGGTGCAGCGGTGTGCGTCGCTCATTGCCTCCGATGGCATGGCTCTGTGTCCAATAGAAGTTCGCCGGACTGTGGGGCTCTACATCGTCATCAGTGTCATCATTTGAATCGGTGTTGAAAATTCAATCAGTAATATTGCAATTTTTGGGTTTTTCGGTGTTTTCCAGTGTGTGTGTGTTTGTGTGTGTATGCGTGTGGTGTGTTGGAGCATTTATATACGCCTGAGCCACGCCCCCTACCTACGTTCTACTGCTAGCACGTCCACCATCTGACCTCTGCACTCAGCTTTTCAGATAATTGCATGAAATAAGTTACTAATGATGTTAACAGCGCCATAACAGAGGGACCACTACTGCTGCTGTTAGTCAATGTTTTCACATACACAAATGCTAATTTACATCAATAATGAACAGAGCTCGCAAATAAACCCAAGCACTTGCAAACACAATGCAGCCACACTCGATTCTTTTTCTGTTCTCCTCTTTGGTCGATGCGTGCACGTTCATGCACGTTTGTGCTGGCGCTCGAGAGATCATCTTAGCAAAGAGATCGGTGGCTGCTCGTCTCTCTCTCTATCTCTCTCGCAACAACACAAGACGTGTTCAATCGTGCACAACCGAAACCGAAGGCACGAAACACAACACACGTTGGTCAGACATTTCTTCGATTAAGGTAGAGAAAGAGATCGGGTGTGCTTGTTGTTGTTTTAGTCAAGGTTAAGGGTTATTTGCCAGCTCTGATGACAATATGAGTAGGGAAGGGATACCGGGAACAAACACGACTTACGTAATGAGGCGCTCGCATTCGGTGCAAATGTTCTGGCCCGTTGGGAGTCCGCCGGTGCTTGGGGGCTTTGGTGTGTTCACGGGGGCACTGACATGGCGAGTGGCATTCGATTGCTGTTGTTGAATTTGTTGTTGTTGTTGCTGATATTGTTGTTGTTGTTGTTGTTGTTGATGATATTGCTGTTGTTGCTGGTGTTGTTGTTGTTGTTGATTGTATTGCTGTTGCTGATTGTATTGTTGTTGTTGTTGTTGGGGTGGTGCTTGTTGGTGTTGTTGCTGGTGAACATCATGCTCGTAATTGCCAAAAGCTGTGAAAGTGTTGTATATGTAGATTGTAGGTGTCATTGTTGTTGATTGTTCGTATTGTTGGGTTGGTGTATGTATGTACAACATATGAAAAAGAGTTTAAACACAAAACATGGGTTAGACGGAAAGATAGAGAGAGAGACACACAGAAAGAGATCGTATGGACAAACAAGTTTTAGAGTTTCTGTAGTGTATTTCTTGTAGCTGCATTCAACTAAAATGAACTAAGATTTAAGCTGTCCCTTTCACATAAAATCAAACTAAAACCTAAATAGGAATTTTAAAACAAATCTTATGAAAACTGCAACACCTAAGGTCTGTTCATTATGTTCCCCACATCCAATAGACTCTCGTAAAATATTGATGAAATTATAATCGTTATGTGTGTGTTTCTTAATGACCAAACTATAATACTCTTGAACCTAGCGAATCTGTATCTGATGATTTTGAAATTGTTGGAGAATATTGTACATATATTTATAATTAGATAACGTGACTGCGGGAAACTTTTGATTGTGTGTGGACTGACTGGACTAGAAGTGTGTCTTCATATAGAGAAAACGAAAGTCCATTTCCTTGTGCTGGTCTGAGGGGTTGAACGACAAAAGAACAGAAAATTAAGTTACGTTGAGAAGCACTCGCATTAGAGCTGTTTCAAGGTCTCTGCTGGTCGTTTTAAAAAAAGACTCAAAGGGAAAACCGAATAAAAAATCGCTGGCACTTGGCCCAGGGCTCATAGCCACCCTACTCTCTAGCTAGAGAATGTCGCCCAGTGTGTCGCACACAAGCGGATTGGCGCCATCGTTTAGGATGAGGAGCAGGCGGGCCAGCTCGTAGTTGGGACAATTACCTGGAGTGGACTGGCCGGTCTCCTCCTCGCGCAGGAACTTCAGCACCTCCGAGCGATCGGCCTGGTATTCCTTCTCGTTCTTCTTGAAGTTGACGCTGCAATGTACGGAGAGAAAGAGAGGGGAGAAGGTTGTTTTAGACATTGCATGGTGCATACTTTTCAGACCTCTCACTCGGCCCGAAAGTATGCCGCTCGAGTGAGTCGTTACGTTACGCATCCGACGCGTTGGTGCGTGGAAGCGACTCGAGACGACTCCAAAGACCCGCAGAGTGTGAGAATTCCCCCAAAGAAATTAAGCGCAAAAGGCGTGCGAGTCCCACGCGTGCGTTTTGGCACCCCTCCCCACCACATAAAGCTGCTCCGCAACTGGCACAAGGCACTTGGCCAGGCTCTAGTTCCGTCTCCGCCTTCGTCCTGCCATCATTTGCCAAATTGCACTCACCGTTAGACCAGCCTGCGGTTGCTAGTTCTACTTTTTCAACACCCTTCCCCTCTCTTTGACTCCCTTCGACTCTCTTTGTTTCTTGGCGCCACAAAAGAAACACGCGGATAGAGAGAGTGAGAGGCAGAGAGTAGACTGAAGGGGAAGAAAGCAAACCAAAGCACAGAAAAACAAGAAAATTTTAAGTAAAACTTTTCCTGATATTTTGCACTGTCACGGCTGTGGCCCAGACAGTTGTTTTTTTGCCTTCTCCCGCCATTAACCCTCGTCGGAGAAGACTCCCCGGAAAGTAAGGGAAAACTTACCCGAGCACACCGCCAGCCAATACCTCCGCCTGGGCCGAAAGTGTTTCCGCAATAGATTCATCGCTGTAAATGCCAACCGGGGTGTTGTATTGTTTATTGACAATGCTCTTCACGCCGCCATCGCCGCCGCCATTGGCCTGAAATCATAGATGGGGGAAGGTATAGTCAGCATTGGAAATATATTTGAGAACATTTTTCAAAGTCTGTAAAAGTGTGAAATGAGCAAAATGATCGGAATGGCAAGATAATCTTTGGATGGGATTGCATCTGTGTTTGTTTACAGGAACCTGCGGGGTCTCCCTCTGTGATTCTCGTGATTATAAAAGAGGCGAAACTAGCCCCCAGGCTATGCTCTAAGCGGACTCCTCAGCTCCTTAGCCAAGGCTAAGGCAGCCTTTTCCCTTGCGCTTCTCATAATATTTCCCCAGAAACTTTCTGCCTAAAATGATCCCAAATCAATTTCATGTTTATTGGTGTTGCTATTATTATTATTGTCATTCGTGGTTCGGGGTTCGGTGTTCCGGGTCCGAGAGGTGGCTATTATTATACAAATTCATAACAATAAAATATACGAAAATGTATGCATATCACACACACACAGAAATTGAGGAGAGGACGAGATAGACAGTGGCATTACTATGCATGGCATGCCTCTCAGATACGTGCCACCCCAGTTCTACTGCGGGTGCCGGTGTGGGTGTGGGTGTGTGGTGGGACCTTCTGCACATTAATTCTTGCCAGGCAAATAATCCTAGCACTCATATTCATTACTCATTCTGACACTTTTCAAAACTACGCACAAACAGAGAGACAGTGAGACAGACGGACGGACGGACAGACATCGTATAAATGCAAATGTTGTCAACTCATATAAAAGAAGGGGGTGGGGGAGGGGGAGGGCACCGAACCTTAGTCAAATGAATAGGGAAAACCCACAGACAGACAACAAAATAAACGGAAAATGTGTCAGGAAGTTCGGTCCTCGTAGGAGGAGAAGGAGGAGAAGGAGCAGGGGAAGCAGGCCTTGCTTGGAAGGACTCCAACTATCAACTAACATCATTGGTCATCATCAGGACGTCACCAGCACAGCATCAGCTGTGTGGCAGGCAGCCTGGCAGTGGTTATTCCACCTAAAACTTTCAACATTCCCCACCCCTCCGAAGTTTTGGGCTCTCTGCAGTTTATGAATTTTATAAATGATGCTCCATCGCCTCCGCCTCCTGGGGTGTCCTGGTGGGATGTGGGAGTGGGGCTGGGCGGGCTGCCCGCAAGTGTGTGATACACTTTGTGTGATTGCAAATTAGTAAACTTACAAATGGACGGGCCGAGTTGTTGTAGCCGCAGCCAATGTGCTGGCTGTCCTGCTGTTTGTGAGCCAGAGAGGTCTTCGTCACCGTCTGCAGATAGGGAGAGTTCGCCTGCGGCACGTTGCCGGTGGGCGTCACCTGTGGCCGCCAAGTGGAGCCACCGCTAAACAATAGAGAGCGAGAGCCATTCGGTTAGTGCAATCCAAAAACATATTGTGACGAAAGGCTGCCACTTACCGCTGCACTGTGATGACAAAGTTATTGCCGGAGCGCACCACCGTATCCTGGGCATCCTTGTGACGGAAATTGAAGACATCCACGTCGTTGATCTTGATGACCGCATCGCCGGGCTGGAGGCCAGCCTGCTCGGACAAGCTGCCAGCGTTAACCTGCAACACAAAAACAAAACATAGAACCATCAAAAATCAGAAATCACAAATCAGAGAACAGAAAACATAAATGGGCCCAGTTTCTCTCGAGTTGGTTCTCCCGTTAGTTTCAGTTTCAGTTCCAATTTGGGCCATAACTCATGGCCAGAGGCTGGCCAGAATGAATTTATTATGCTGCAACTTGTGCAAAAATTATGAGGCAGCGATCCGAATCCGCTCAGTTGCGGATACGGATGCAAATGCGGATGCGGTGGCTCTGGCTCTGTCGCTGGCTCTGTCTCTGTCTCTGGCTTTTGGCGGATGTTTACTCTCTCGCTTTTCCCGTAGAAATATCTATGCATCTGTATCTGCAGCTATAGCCGTGTATCTCTATGGCAACTAGCGCGGCAAAAGTTTAGTTTATAGGCGATTCTTTTGTGTGTGTTTGGGATTCTTTTTTCGGGTTTGTTTTCATCATTTATTTATTTCTATATATACGCTGTGGGGGTCTGTGGGGAAATTGTGCAGCAAAAAAGCCATAAATTTCCACGATTAAAATCGTAAAAGTTACGCGGCAAATTCTGCTGCGTGGGGCCCGTCGTGTGGGCGGCATTGACGCATACAGAAAGCGTAGAACGAGAGCTAATTGAATCACTTAAAACTTAGGCAATGACTAAACCCAAAGGTAACCATTTAGTGTGGGGATACTTGTTGGAAAATGCCATATTTTTCTTTCCTGCCTCTCCCCTTTCCCCCTTTCCGCCTTTAAAGCGGATTAAAGTTTAAGTCTGGGACCCTCTGTCAGGCGCCTGTCAATGTCGCTTCATCAGCCCAACTAACCAACTAAATACACAGATACACACTGTGTGTGTTAGTGAATGTGTGTGTGTGTGTGTACTCCACACATAGATACACTCATCAAGCTAAAGTCTACAACCACAAAATACAGCCACAGAGGAGCTGCAGGGACACAGAGGCAGACAGAATGCTGCTGCTGATGCTGCTGCGGCTCCTCCTGTTGCTCTGAGGGGCTCAGGTGTGCCCCAAAATTATACGCGCCATGCACGTATCCACTTTGGCAAATTGTCTGTTTATCAGACAACTAGCAGGCCCAGTCAGACAGTCTGTCAGTCGGTCGGTCGGTCGCTCGGTCCCATTCTGTCCAGGTCCCGTCTCGACTCGACTCGTCTCCAGTCCAGGGTACATTCCATAAGGGTTAGGCACGGCAGCATATACACTTTCCATGGCAGTGGCCCTGCCGCACTCCTTCTTTTGAATATACCTTGGCAGTCATTGAATCTCCCTCTGCCTCTCTCCCTCTCTGGAATCTCTCTGTGGTCGGTTTATATTTACACAAAACGGGGCGACGTTCGTGCAAAAACAAATACAAACACACACACTTGGCAGGGTATCTGTGCATGTGTGTGCGGGCATAAATATTTCATTGGCGCACTCACCAAAGCGAGACACCTAAATTTTGTAATATTTACAAAGTTGCCAAAAATGTGGAAGCCTCCCAGCAAACCCCCCACCCGAACCGAAACGTACCGAATCGAAGCCGAAGCGGAATCCGAATCTACGAGGAGAACCGCCGACAGGTTAACCAAAGCAAAAGCCAAACCCAAACCCAAACCCAATCCCGGACTCAATCCAATGCCAAATCCAAGTCCATATCCGACGTGTGCTGTTGACATGTTCATTTTCTTGCTGACTTTTTCTGAGGGAGCGGAGGGGGTGGGTTGGGCAAATTGAAATTGCTTGGCCAAGGTGTTTCCCAGACAGTCATTGTTAGAGGGGTGTGTCCCCCCCCCCCCCTCACGCCATTCGAAATCAAAAACCAAACAAAAACCAAATCAAAAGCAAAGCGAACGCGGCCTGCAAAATACTTTTTTGTTTTGTATCGAGGTTTGTGTCTCGGTGGGGGGATGTGGGATTGTCACTGGAATATTGACATTTGGACAGTTTTATGAGTACCTGTGATCCATGTTTGTTCCCCCTCTCCCGTTCCCATCCCATCCCCCAGACCCAACGCATTCGTATCTGTCGTCCGTATCTGGTCGGTTGCTCGACATTTGTCAGCTTTATAGCATTTGCGGCTGGCCGACAATTGACAGAGCATTTGTTTTTGCTTTCACGAATGACTCGCCTGAGAGGAGGGTGCAGGCGGTTAGGGAAGTGGGAATGGCATTACCATAAAGCCCTGGCTCTGGCTCCACCTCGGTCGGCCACATTATTAGTTTTGCCAGCAGTTTTGCTGCATCCCACTGGGTTCCACTTCGGGACAGTCATGCTCTGCGTTGTTTCCTATGACTTGGGGGCCTCCTTACCCTGGATGGGGTACATTAGCTATGATGGAACGTAGGAATGGAGATTCTAGACAAGGTCGTTGCATATTGCTCAGGGTACATCTAAGGTCTGTCCTCCGTTTTGGGATCCCACTGTACAGCGTAGGACATAAATGCGGCATCCGAGGACATTACATGTGTGAGCCTGAGGCGGGCAGCATCAGGCAAATGATGATTTATATAACAACTGGCCGGAGCAGAGCTCTATCCCCCAGTGTGTCCCCCGCACTGGTGTGGTACTGTGTGGCAAAGTCAGAGCATTCCTTGTTGAAGGAGTAAATGTTGTAAAAATAATTTCATTTGCATTATCATCAGCATGTATTTAGCATTTTGCCTCTGCAGCTGCATCTGCATGTCTCTCCAAAAAGAGGAAGGAAAACTCTTGAAATTATATGCGTTATGACAAATACTGCATCCTATGTACATACATATGTACATGCATACATATGTACATAAGTGTAGTATATGCAAGTATCTGTCAGATATGTGGTATCTGTGTCTGTCTGGCTGTGTGTGTGCTAGTGGGCGAGTGGCTTTCGTGGTGCTGCTGGCAGCCTGACAAAACTCTGAAGAATCGTTAGCTCTCAAGTGTTTGATTTGCAGGGGAAAAGTTGAAGAAGCTTGAAAGGAAAAATGGTTTCCAAATCCATAAAGCAAATGAAATTTTCGACCATAAACCCGAAACCAGAGCCAGAGCCAGAGTCTGAGAGCCAGAGCCAAAGTCTCGTAATCAAGTCAACTAAGCACTGCTCAAATCCATTCAAGTGCATTAAAATTGAATTTCATTCGAGAGAGACAGAGAAAATACATCACAACAATGGGACCGAAAAATCCAAGGGAAATGCATTCTCTCTTGCATTCTGCATTCTGCATTCTCCCAAGAGAATGCTCCTCTCCGACCTCCGCTCTCCGCTCTCCGCTCTCCTGCTCCCCACATGCTGCATGCAAAATATTTATGTTGATAAATCAAGTTTGCTTTTGTGGATTAGGTGTATCGCAAATAAATTGAATTTGTGGCGTAAATTAAACCCAAACAAGAAGGCAGGACACAGGACACTAGACGCTCGAAACTCGACACAGGGAGAGCCACCAGGAGCTGTCGTTCTGTCTGGGCAGGAAGTTGTTGGCCAAGTTATGAGCTTGTTTAATTGAAAATAAATCTGTTTAAAGCCTCAGTGCCGCCGCCTGAGTGCGAAGTGTAGTCGATTTTCTCCTGCAGAGTGCCAGAGTGGCGCGTGGAGAGTGCCATAAAAAAAAGAGAAAACAGAAACAGCGGGAAAAGTCGGAAAAGTGTCGTAAGTAGAACGAGCAAGCACAAAGCCAGATAAAATACAAAATACTGCGGAAATGCAGCGCAAATACAATGAATCTCAATGTATATGAATATGCATGGGCAGAGAGCATCACTCATACGTCTGGAACCTGGAGCCCCGCCCCACCCCATTCCCCCGCGCCATAAATCACTAGAAAACCCGACTCCAAACTTACTCCAACCTACAGCAGTGATGTTGCTGCTGCTGCTGTTGCTGATGCGGCTTTCTGGCACACAAACAAATGGCGCAGACCCCACACACCACACACCGCACATCCCGCCACAACATTTGACCAGCGCGAAACGGGAACAGAAACAGGAACAGGGAGGAGCCAGAGGAGGTGGAGGCATCTCTACTGCCAGGCAGTCTTGACGGGCGGCCAAGAGGAGGAGTCCCGCAACAGCTAGAACGGCATAGAGCCATCCCCCAGAGAATGAATGAAATGAAAAACTCTGTGGACCCCACAGAAACAATTCCATCCGTCCGTCAGTCGTCCTCCGCCTCCGCCTCCTCATTCTTCTCGCACTTTTGTTTAAAGTGCTTTTTTTGATCCGTTTGTCGTTTTTCGGGGGCAACCAACAACTTCAAACACATTAAAGCTCTTGAATCTCTGCCGCTCTGCTGCTCTCACTCTCTCTCTCTCTGTCTCTCGCTTGTGCAACATTCAATTAGATTGGAAAAGTCACCAAATCACTTGCTAATGGCTTTCGCTTTGGCTTTGGCTTTGACTGCGGCTGTGGCTGCTGCGTCGGCTGTTCCTCCCCAAAATCCCCATCATCATCGTCCATGACGATCCAACCGCGACAACAGAACCATTTTCAGGTCCAGAAATGACCAAAAGAGAGCCAGGAGTCGGGCCAGACAGACAAATGATATTTATTTATTGATGGAGAAATATGGGAGCCAGAAGCAGCAGCGGCAGCGGCAGCGGCATCAGCAGCTACAGCAATTGCAACTGCAACATCGAGGCACCCGCCAAACTGTCGGCAACATTTATAAATTATGATTGCAATCAACGTGCAACAAAAGAGTGTACCAACAGCAGCAGCAGCAGCATCAGGGGCGGAACCCAACCAAGTTGAAGTCTG
This sequence comes from Drosophila subobscura, assembly GCF_008121235.1. Taxonomy (NCBI): domain Eukaryota; kingdom Metazoa; phylum Arthropoda; class Insecta; order Diptera; family Drosophilidae; genus Drosophila; species Drosophila subobscura. Next base: position 19,683,188 of record NC_048531.1, on the reverse strand, counting down.
CTCTGCAGATACTCTATCCTGCAAGAGGTTAGCATAGCTTTGGGAAGTACTGCAGGAAGGTCTTGGCCAAAGTGTACACACTCTTCGGTGTTCTGTAAGTCAATTTCTTTTTTTTGATTTTCTGGAATGACAGATGCAGACAGAAAGACAGAGAGGCGGAGAGAGAGCGAGAGAGAGCGAGAGAGAGTCGACAATAAACGTGACAATTTATATAAATGTTGCATATGCATAACCAGGCAATGGAACAACATTTGCCACAAAGCGATGCACAGAGAGAGAAAGAGAGAGAGAGGCGGATCCACATTTGAGAAATCATTCGACCAGGAGGCGGATACCATCGCCTGAAGGAGGCTTGTCTAATCCGCTGCGTGGGCTGCCGATCAGTTATCTCCGGACCTGACCGGACTGCACTGGACCACATGCATCTGCACTTCCTGGACAGCAGCAATCCCCTCTACCCACCGCCCACGAACCTCGCTCGCCATGAGAGGCTTGTCTGGTCAGTCGTCAGAGATTGCCAATTGCCAGCAGAGTGGAGGGGAGCGGAGTGCAAGTGAAAGTATGACTGACGCACGAATCTGATGGATTTTATAAGAGAACTACTTCGAATGGGGAAATGGCTAGCTGCATATGGAAGCATATGGCAGCAAAGGAAACCATGGCATATGGTGGATTCGCTTAGCGTGTTCCAATTCAATTTTTGAAAGACTTGAATCCAATTTAATCATGCACAAAGTACCCCACACACACACGAGGAGCGGAGCTCATCTCCGGCTCATCTTGCCGGAGCAATTTACGGCTCAGTCTCTGTGCTCAGACTCAGACTCAGTCTCAGACTCGAAATTGAGTTTAAATTGCTCTCAGGTTGCTCTCAGCTGCGGCTCCTCTCGCAAGAACCAACTCCTTTGCCTTGCTCCTGCTCCTCCTGAAAGTAGAATTTCAATAAATGTCACATGTCCCGGAGAGAGTCTGGGGAGAGTCCTGTTCCTGCGTGTACGCGCAAATTGTTGATTAAAGCGAGACCCCCACTCCACTCCCCGTAATGCCATTCGCCTGTTGAAAGCTAAAACTGAATCCGATTCCCAGGATTTGCCAGGAAGAAGGGTTCATTAGGAAGGCTATCTAGCCGCAGTCCCTCTGCCACATATCCTCGTACATATATATGTGGGTTAATAAGACAGAAAGCAGCGAATCCCTCCATCTGGCTGACATCTTGTGCTGCCTTGAATGTCATTAGCGGGTGTCCTGGTGTTAGTTGCCCCCTGAGGCGCCTCCCGAGAGAAGCGCTGCCGAAAACCCCAAGCACACACACACTGTAGGGGTGAAGGGGTTTGCTTTGGGGTTTGGGTTGGGTGGATGGTGGTGGTGCCACAGGGGAGCGGGCGGACAACTGGCAGCAACTGCCGCAGCGCAAACAAGATTAATTAAGGAATGTAAATTTTGTAAAATTACGCGCCATTGTTTGACTCTCTCTCACTCTGTCTCTCTCGCTCTCTGGGGTCTGTGTCTGTGTGTGTGTGCGAAAGGGTGTTGAGATTTTTTCCATTAACAACATCATCAATGGGTGGCAGGCAGGCAGGTCGCGGGTCGCAAGGTCGAAAGGTGTCCCTGCCTTGGGTCGCTGCAGGGTCCATCAAGGAGAGGGTAATGAGGGTTTGACTCTTTCTCCCTCGCTCTTTGGCACACCGTACACCGCATATACCTTGCGTCCGTCCGTGTTTGTTTTTGTGACGGGTTGTTGGTGAATTTAGCGGATTTCGCTGGAGCTCGGAGCTTAGCCGGCTTTTCAATTTCAGCCTCCACACTGACTCTGGCTCTAGTTCTGGCTGTGACTGGCTCCTCCTCTGGGTTTGCTTCTGCTGTTGTCAGCCGCCGCATGAGGCATTCGAAGGGTTGGCCAACATTTTTAATTAGTGTCGTCAGCGTCAATGTTGTCCTTGTTCCTGCGGTTGCCTTGAACCCTGAACACTGAACATTGAGCTGTGGAACCCTTTGTGTATTGTGCCACTGCCACTGCCAGAGCCACATGCATAAATTATATTTCCACGCCACGAGGAAATTTCTAATGAAGCCCGAAATCGGTTGCTGGGGAATCCCCAAGATCTCTGTGTGCTGTGTGGCGAGGGAAATTGTGAAACTTTCCCGTCTGCCGCCTGCTGTGTACCATATTGCAACATACGAGTTGTGTATGTGTGTTTTTCCCCGTTTCCCTGTCGTTTTCCCATTTCCACTGTCCGTTTCGTGGCATTGTTTACGAACGTGTCGAAATGGTTCTGCAGCAATGAGGTCCAGTCTCGTGTTCGCCTGCATCTTCTTTTGGGTCAAACCTTTAAATAAACTACTCCCAGTGTCTGTGGCATACGATTGTGCAACGCGTCTGTTTGATGTTTTCCTGTGTTGCACATGTGCCTGATGGCTTAATTCGAGGGGGAGATAGAGAGAGATAGAGAGAAAGAGACATGTTCCTGGAAGACGATCCATCTATCAATCAGAGGCCGAACGTAATTCTGACAGCCCTGAAATCGTGTTAAGCGTAATCTCGGACTAACCAAAAATCACTCTTCCTTATCCCTGTCCGTTGTCTCTCCCACTGATGTGTCTGCCACTGTTATCTGAGGCATGAATGATGGCACTCAAATTACATTAAATGGAATTTCAATTGAGCCAAAAGACTGCTCTCCCCTGCCCCACGCTTCATCCGCTGACAATGGGGACGACAAGACAATGGCCCGGCAGAGACAGAGGCAGCGGCAGGAACAGAACAGAACAGAACAGACACGACACAGAAATCGAAATGGAAACAGTAAATGGCATTTACATGTTCCCTGTCATAAGACCCAAGGAGGGGCAGGGTGGCAGAGCGGCAGAGTGGAACCAATTTAATGAATCAGCATCATCATCAGCAACAGATTCAACATCAGCATCAGCATCAGAATCAGATCCAGCTCCATCTACAGTATCGTGTGGATAGGCCTCGTATGACTGCAGATACCAGAGAAACTGCTGCTGCTGCTGCTGCAGCTGCAACTCTGCCACAGTGCCGCACGGCCTCTGCCACTGCCTCTACTCCAATCAGACAAATGCAATTAGGATTTGGCGACGCTTTCGCTATCGCTCGTGTCGAGAATTCTAAGCATGCCGCAGCAGCACAGCAACGGCAACGGGAGCGGCTGTCTTTGTTTTTCTTGTGTGGCAGCCACATCCATGGGGATGCAACAAGCCGCAGCGAGGCGAGCCACCAGGGACTCGGACATGAAAGGCACCGAAATGACGAATGATCCACAAGGCACAAAAACAACCCAACCTTCGATTGGTGACATGGTACAGGGGAGAGGAGGGACGTTAAACGAGTAGAGAAGAGAGCCGAATAGTAACCGAAATGACGATAAATCTGTTATGGAAAAGGAAATCACTCAAAAGAATCCCTGGATAATGAGTGGCTTTCGAGCGAAGAGTAGAAGCTTCCAATTAAAGCTTACGCTCATATTAAATTCTCTCCTCAAACAGAACGACTCAAGCACTTTCCGCCTCCTCCTCCACTTTCGCTTCTCTCCTACGAGTATCCACTCCTCGCTAGGCTTGGCAGCTCTCAATTAAATATTTAACTTTAAGAAATGTAATTTCAATTAGCGCCGCAGAGCATTCAACATTTAGCCATTAGCTGTGCCGTTGAGAGAATGCCGGGATTTGTGCCAATTGCGAAACACAGAATGGCATGGCGGATGCCGTAGAGAGCAGCAGCAGCAGCAGAAACAAACCCGAAATGAATGAACAAACAGCTGAAACAGTGTAGCGGGGGAGGATGGGTGCCAGAAGGGAGGAAGATGAAGAGCACACAATTCGGACACCCGCGCCACTCACTCACTTGCTCGCTCGCTCGCTCAAAATCATTACGTGATTAAGGTTGCCGTTACGTCTGGGGGGAAGGCAAAAATAGAAAACTAGAGCATGGCACGGAGATTCTGCGGCAGCTGCAGAGGGGGGCGGCAGCAAAACGACCGCAATTGCGCGCTCGTGAAAATAAAAGCAAAAAGAAGAGCGAAAAAATAACGGCAAATAGAAATAAATAAATCAGCGACACGACGAAGAAGCAATACGCTAGGATGGGGGGTGTCGAAAAAGGACAGACCGATAGACACAAGCTAAATTAGGTGGAAGGTAAGGCAGCCCCCCTCCAGAAATGCCCAGCCCTCGGACTCTCTCTTGCACTGCCTTACCTTCTGCTGAATATACTTGGAGAAGAGAGACAGAAAGACGGACAACACTTCGCCTTCGCCGCACAAAAACAATTAAAATGAAAAACCGTAAGCAATTCCATGGCCAAACGTGCAGGGACAGTACAAGAAACACAAAGATAGGAAGAGAGAAAGAGAAGTCACAGGAGAGAGCGTGTCCCCTGTTGGAAATTTGTATGCTCTGGCCGCACGAGCGAACAAAATGGTTTGAAAACAAATTTGCCGATCTAATTAAAAGCTAAATTGTGAGCATTAAACGGGGTACGGCACTCCACTGGGCCTCGCTCTCCGACTCGGCCTTCTCGCTCTAGCACACTGCAAATTTAAGTGAGTCCCTAACGGGACGGCCAGCACATGGAAAAACATTGAAAAGCATTTAAGTCGCCCCTCGCTCGACCTCTCTCCCGCTCTCTCCTTCTCCCACTCTTTGCCATTTCCCTGTGCTCTGTGCCTTTCAACAAGTTGGAAACCAATGCAATTTACGGCTGCTCTTCATCAGGCGGGGCCGAGGGATGGGATGCAGAACAAGGACATGGCCATTACTGGGCCAACAGGGAATAGAAAAAAAAGTATGCCAGGCCCCCACGCTGACCGCAACAGTCCGGCACATCGATGGTAGCTAGAGACTGCACTGCACTGCGACTGCTGCTCCGACTCCACTCCGTATGCGGATACGGATGTCTGGCAAATTGTAAATTAATTGATGAAAGCAACGTTTAGAAGCGGGCAGAACACAGACAAACTCGGGCAAACTCAAGTGCTCCCAGACCCAATCCGAGTCCGGTCCAGGCCACACAATATTTGAACTGCATTTGGCATGTCGAACTGGAGAACTCAAAGAGAGCGAGAGCGAGATGGGAGGGAGACAGGCACAGACCTGGAGACCTGGAGGAACACTGACAAATTGCTGGTAGCAAGATTAATGCTGTGCATTATCTTTCCTCATTTGTCCATTGTCAATGCAACTGGGCCGCGTCCACAGCAGAGCTGGTGAATTGGAGAGAACCGTAGCACAACGGCAACAACAAAGGAGAGCACGCTCCAGGGCGTGGCAGCTTACCTTTTACCTGTTTTCCTTCCATTTCAATCGCCTGTCTTTCACATTGTTCTCCGCCTCCCGGCTGCCGACTGCTCTCTGATTTTCCATTTTCCTCTATCGTCGACATTTTTCAATTTGATGATGCGCGCACTCAAGGCAACAACATTGTGGGCGTCCTTTTCCCTTTTTTTTTTGTCCCGGTTTTTAATGCCGACTGGCAGCGATGAAGGTAATTTCATTTTTATATTAATGACAGCGCTGGGCATTTTTTACGTTTGATGCGACTGTGTCGCGACGTTAATCATTTAAGAGTCTTAAATGGAGAAAAACACTCGGCCATATGGGCCCACTTAATAGAGACGTGCAGAGGGAAACATTTTCGCGAAAATAATGTGAAATTGCGAAATGGCGAAAATTGAGATGGGGAAAATTAATTAGGCAAGGCATCGATAGTTCAGTGTCCGATCGTGTGACATGCCAGTCGATGGTTAGCCAAAAGCTAATTTGGCGTTTTGTTGGTTGGTAGTGGCTGCATTAGCTAATTAAATTGTTGTTCACTCCCGCCAACTTGGTTATATATCTATATATGGGTTTTAACATCCATGAAGAGTGATTTGATAACACCAGTCCGATTATTGTGAATGGGCCCCAAAAGCTTATCGATAGCCCGTGGGTTGGTCTTGATCGGGTTATATTTTTCGCGCTATTGGACTTCAAAAGTGCTGTTCAAATAGTCTTACAACAAGGGCAGTTGTCTGCAATGCATTCGGAATCTGTGTTTTTGTTCCTTTTTCTGCAGCAAGTGTACACAAGTGCAGGTGCGAATACATAAATAACGCCTGTTAAGCCGCTATAACAAATAAAATATAGTTGTACACCTTTTCTGGATTTTTTGACAATTTTTGGCATTTTTGTGGAGCAATTGAGAAAAGCCGCCTTACAATTTGATTTTCCCGCTCACATCGTGAGCGAGCCTCCCATCGCATCCCCATCATCGATGCTGTATCGATAAGCGTTGATCGGCTGCCGCCAAAAAGTTGTGTGTTCCCGCGGTTTTACTAATTGTTGGTGTATTTGTTGTTTAAGTGCTGCTAAACTGCAGTTTAATCAATTTAATTTAAAGTGCAAGTGTGTACCAAGTAGTGTGTGCTTTAGTTGTTCTTAGATGACGTCGAGGGAACGTCCATGGATGCGTGCGTGTGTGTATGAGAAAAAATAAATCCTATTGCGTCGCCAGCACAATGCTGTATCGATATGCGTGAGCGGCTGCCGCCAAAAAGTTGTGTATTCCCGCTCTTTTGCTAATTGTTGGTGTATTTTTTGTTTAAGTGATGCAAAATTGCAGTTTATTAATTTAATATCAAGTGCAAAGGTGTGCCAAGCAGTGTGTTTTTTGTTTTTGTGCAGGAAAGTCTTCAAATCCAAGCAGAATCCGTAGATGACGCCGAAGACACATTCATGGATGCATGCGTGTGTGTGCGAGGACGCATAAAAGGTAAGATTTACATCTTGAAATTGACGAATTCTCATGGCATTTCTAATTTTTCATTCAGGTAGGTGAGATGCTGCAATTTCCCATTGAATCGGAGGCGGTGAGTGTGGCACTTCCTTTGTTTTCCACTGCATACACACACGAAACTGATCCCTTGTACACACATGCATCGCACGCGGCCCCGCACGAATGGGATGGCCACCAATTAGCAGTCGTAGTCCCCAAACCCTGGCCCTGTCCCTCAAAAAAAAAAAAAGGGAAACAATATGTTCGGCTGGGCTCAAACAACTGCAGGCAGAATTCTAAATCCCGGTCAGGACAGGAGCGTGAGCAGGGGGGAGCAGGGGTGCGCACTGGCCATGGCCATGGCATTCCGGATGTGCCTGTTGGTCGTCGAAACTAGCGAACTTTCCAGACAGAACAATGCCCCTCGTCGAGTGTTGGCTGGAATTTTAGGTCTAAATCCTGTTGGGTCATAAAAAGTGCTTATTACATTATCACCTCAAGCGTGGCTGAGCCGGCTATGGGCTCTGCTCTGCTCTGCCACACTCACACCCACACCCACACACCCCGAAGCGTACACAAACAGACATTGACTTGTCCGCCCTTTCCACAGAAACCGATTCACTTGCTCTCTGGCACTGCTTTTTGTTGGGTTTTTGGCTTTATTATGGCCCTGGCAGCTGCGTTTTTCAATTTTCGCTTTTTTTCGGCCTCTGGGCCTCACCTGAGAGCGCTCAGTGAGCCTTGAGCCGATTTGGTTCGGTTTGGGTTTGGGTTTGGGTTCGGATAGCTGCTGGCAGCCGTAGTCACTTATTGGCAAATGTTTCGCAACCAAAAAGAAGGAAGGAGCACGTAACGCTGGAACAGCAGAAGGAGGAGAAGCAGGAGCAGTATCAACAGCAGCAGCAGCCCGGACAGGAGCTGGAGCGGAAATGCGAAAAATGTGTAAATTTTTGCTTGCTTTTATTTCTCGCATTTTCGCCCCGTGATGATGTGTAGTCGCTGATCCGCTTTGGCAGCGCACCAAGGTTCGAGTTCATTCAATTTGGATTAAGTCGTTCGTGTTGATTAACAAAATTGACTTTTTTCCCCAGACTTTGCAGACTTTCGAGGCTTTCGAGTCGCCCCCCGGAACACATTCGAGAGAGGACTCGGGCGTCACTGGATCGATGGCGGCAGGCCGCAGCTGCGGACCATTTAGAGGGCCATGCCGGAGACGTTTAGTAAATATTCAATCAATTTAGATTGAAGGCCCCAGTCGATATAATAAATCACAAGTAAATCAAGAAGGTCTCCATTTCAGGGACAGGCTGTGGAGACGAGACGGTCATGGACACGAGATATGCGTCATAACAATAAAAATTCTGGCATTTCCCATTTCCCCGCTGTGCGGCTAAATAACGCAAATACTCGTAAACAAGACAAGGCGACAGGCTATAATATATCATGGCCCAAAGGCGCTCCGACAGCACAGGCACACGCACACACCAAATGCAGGAGGAAAGATGCGGAGCAGATCAAGGAGAAAGCAGAAGCTGTAGTCTGTGGAAGGACATCGGTCCGTAATGGCTGTCATGGGGATGCCGCCCCACTCGGCTTCTGGCCCTGTCTCTGGCTCGTCTGCGTTAACTGAGAATCAATGACATATCGTCATGGCAAATACGCATGCCCTCGGGGACGGTGACAGCGAGATGGAGCCACAAAGAGCGAGGAATAAAATAATAACCAGGATAATACAGCAGCATATGTCAGGTCAATGAGGCAGCCATTAGCGACGAGTCCCTCCAGCGAGGAGGAGGCTTTAAATCGGAGCCGATTACCTGGACCTAATTGCCAGACAAACTTCCCTCACTCTCGCTCTGGTCTAAGCCCTCGCCCAATGGGGAATGGACACAGCATCGCTACTCCCCAGTAAGACACTAAAAGCCCTTGCCGGAAACTGCCAGGGTCCAAGGATCCAGGATCCATGGCATGGGCACTCCTGGCTGCTGGCTGCTGGCCACAATGTAAGTTGGGCTCATAATTTATTTCGATTACGCCGCAGCACGCAATTTGCGCCCAGCATATCCTTTTAGCACACGCACGCACAGGAAGTGGCGATAACCAGAGAACCAACCGACAGGAGCAGCAGCAGCAGCAGCAGCGGCAGCAGGAGTCAGAGGAGGATGCGAGATAAGTGTGCGCGCAATTTCCGTTTCCGCTTGGCTTGCCGTTAGCCAGCGTTGATGCTGCGAAAATCCACTAAGCAACAATTAAATCAGAGACTCCAGCAAGTGTGGAAAGCAGCTCAGAGGCATAATCAGAGAGAACGAGAGATAAAGCCACATGGTTGAGCAGTGACTCAGAGGAGATCCGAAGCAGACAGCGATATCAATTCGAGGATTGGGAAAACCGACACAGAAACACAGAGAGAGAGAGAAAGACAAAGGCAAGGGCGATCCAGGTAGCCAAATGCAAATGAATCATGTCCGTGGGGCAGGTATCGTGCATTAGCTGACTAATATCGCGGCACGAAAGAGTTTCCAGCCCCATCGTACCTTTCCCCCGCCGAATCGTTGAGCACTTTAAACGTTTACGTTTTGTTGTTGTGGAACGGGGAGAACCTTAGAACTTATAAATATTTATGGCGCACATAATGCAGCGCGTTGAGCACGGCCAATAATTCCTTGGCTTGGACTCGAGTCGAGCGGTGCTTACTCCTTGCTATCGGGACAAGGGACTCGTAACTCGAGCGTGTGTGCAGCTCAGGCCCTGGTGCCTGCTCTGGCTCTGGGTGCAGCGGAGCGAGCATTTTCCACTGAAGGATTTATGCTCGCTGACATGCAACTTAAAAGCAAGGACAACAAAACGGCTGCAGATAGCACACACACGCACACACACATCCGACATCCTACTAAGGAGCCAGCGAAGGAGCCATTTCTCTCCGCACAAGGATGCGGATGCGGATGCGAATGCGAATGCTTTTCTTGTGTGCAAGTGCAGTCAGAAACAACAATTGGGAAAAATATGCTGAGCGCAAGGATTAGGAGACGCCGCAGCAGCAGCAGCAGCAGCAGTGAAAAGCAGAACAAATTTATGTGACTTTTGCATGCGGCTGCAGCAGGATGCTGGAAGGAGGATGGAGGATCCAGGCTGCATGGCCGGGAACTGGCTAGACATTAGTACAATCTCCGGTCCAGGCCACAAAATATTCAATAATATATTAAAGATATAGCCAGCCAGCCAGCCAGGCCGAAAGAGATATCCAACAGACAAACACACAGAGAGAAAGAGAGAGACTGTGTGTGTGGCAGAGAGGAAGAGACATGAGGCATGAGGCACGAGGCACGAATTCGACAACTCAACTGAAGCGTAGCAGGCAGGATAAATCTAAATAAGACGTGCTCGAGGCCGAAGCTTGTGGCTTTAGAACGAGATACTCGTACCAGCAGCAGTATTTGTGCAATGAAGTGCGAGTGAACTTCAGTCTTAAAGCAACTGAAGATGCTCGTACTCGTGGTTGCAGGAGCCATGCACCATGTACCTGCACTCGGGACAGCGATGGGAACGTGAGAGGCAGACTCCATGACCATAACGGAGGTGTGCGTTCGGAAGAGCTTTGGAGCCCCTCTACTGACGAAACTTCCTGCTCATCGCTGAGGCATGGAACAAAACGGAAGCGCCACAACCCGGTGGCAGAGGCAGCGGATGTGGATGTGGATGTGGGTACACAGCCAACGTTAATCTGGAGTTGCAGAAAATTGTTCAATAAATTTCCACACTCTTAAATTGGCAATGCAATGCGCTGCAGCCAGTCAGCAGGAGAGGAAGGAGAAGCCACAGTCCTCGATTGGTTCATCCAGGGGCAGGACAGCCTTAAAGCGTATGTGACCGGTGAAAATTGATAATCAATCAAATGCGGAAAAGGCAACGGCGCTGACGGAACGTAGCGGACCGCATCGCATCCTCGCATCCAGAGCTGGGCACTTAATCACTGTCTGGTTATCCTTTTTGCTGCACTTGTTTCCTGGCCATCGTATCGTATTCCATATCCAATATCCCGTATGTATGTCTGTTTGTTTGTGCCTCAGCTTTTATCAATTACTTTTTTTGTGGACGACTGGAGGAGTGACAGAGATGAATCACAGGAAGCTGAAGCGAGAGAGCTACAGCCACAGACCCGTTTATTAAATCAATTAACGCTCGAACGATAATTACTGAGACATTAGCCAGGGCATTGCTTCTGCAAGCAAAGGAAAATGAGTGGAACGCACTCCCTGTGGTTCTCCCCTTCCTTCGATCTCAATCTACGGAGTCTCCTGTTCAAGGGGGACAAACCGCAACACAAATTTCAACGACAATGTACATTTTCCTGCGCCCAAATGCACAAATGCGATTTTCATGTATCTGCATCTTTGCCTTGTGGATGTTGCTGCTGATGCTGATGCTGCTGCTGCTGCCGTCTGTTGCAATTAATAAAATGTCCAAGTAAATTGAGAGCCACCGCAGCCGGAGATGTCTTGACATTAACAGCAATTGCCCGACCCCCCCCTACTCGTGCCACAAGCCACGTGCCACAGGTGGCCCCTGCCATTAAGTTGACATGTGGGCGCCTGCTGCGGTCGACTGTGGCTGGAGAAAAGTGCAAGTACAATCGACATGTTCAACAATTGAAAGCAAAGGAGGCGCTGGCACTGGAACTGGAACTGGCACTGGCAAACGGCATTCAATGTTGTCCCGGCAACCGCAAGCACAGGGTGTCTTTGGGGTCGGGCAAGCTCATATTCAATTACAAAGGATCCCAAAATCAAAGCGAGGGACATTGGCCTGCATTATTCGTACGAGCACACAGGAAAGGCACTCTACATACCCTCGATGCAAGCAGAATCCACTGAAAGAGTGCTCCAGGCATACGACCTGCTCCGAATAGGGTATGCAAAGAGCAGAATTATGAATTCTGCACAGTGCGGAGCCAAAGACAAACACGGACACAAAAGCAGCCCCAGACAGGAGTCAAATAATTAATGGCCAGCCAGCAGGGGGGTGCAGATTCCGGGAGAATCCAAACAAACAAGCCCGAAAAACGAGCAGCAACCGAAACGAAACTAAACCGAAAAAAATGCCCGAAAACTGTACTCTTTCGATCCGCACTTTAGATACTCTTTTTCCCAGATCCTTCCTGCTGCAGTCCAGCAATCTTTCATTTGTTAAATGTTTCGTTCGGGTTTTCTAGGATAATTCTACACTACCCTCCTCTCGATGAAGGGTACAAAAATCAGCCAAAAACAGATTTGCATGAACAAAATGCAGACTAAGAGGCAGGACATGTGTATGTGTGTGTGTCTGTGGAAGTGTGAGTGTGAGTGGGAGTGGGATATGCCATCCTAAAGCCGTCGTCGGTTGCCTTGGATGCCGTCAGTAGCTTGTTATCCACTGTTCTCTCTCTCTCTCTCTCTCCCTCTCTCACCGGGACATAAACCTGCCCGTTCCCGTTCCTGTTTGGCTTGTCTAGACTTTAAGTTGGCTAATAGCCGACACTGATGCCGCCGTCGCAGTCGTTGTCCGACTGTCCGATTGTCCTCCTTCCGCTGGTTGCTATTTTTTATTGGACCGTGGACCGTGGACTGTGGACGAGTGCTCGTTGGACACGGAGCAGAAATTTGTAGTAAACCGAATTGACGCTTTTGTATTACTTATTTGTTCCATTATTTGTACGGATGTGGTTGCACGGAGACTTCACAGTCCACAGTCGGAGGATGAAGCTGCTGGCTTTCGCTTTTATTTGACTTTGGCCTTTTGTGTGACGCTGTTTTTTCGCTTTGGCCCCAAAAACGAACTCTGCTCTTGATAATGAAATATAAACGTGGCTTCTGCCCCCTTTCGCTACGACTGGACTGTGTCTGTCCCATTGTGTGGGCTGATGGTGGGTTGGAAATCCGTGGGCATAAGGCTTATAACACACACAGGACAGGACTGACAGACAAGTGGAGAGCAACAGGAAAAGGACTTCATTGCGAGAACGGAGCGTGTCCTCGATTGAATGGGGACTCCTGTGAGCTCCTCCCAGTGAGAAATCATAAATTAATCCGATTTAAGCAGCTCAGTAGCTTATTTTTATGTGCCCCGGACGGACCCCCAGTAACTCGCTCTCTCTCTCTCTCTCTCTCTGTTGTTTAATGAGAGGGGGACTCGTGTGTTGCATCTTGATGAGCTGTGGCAGCATTTAAAGCAACCAATTTGCTTGCTCCTCAGAGAGGATGAAGAAAGAAGGTGAAGGACTCCACTCCGCCTGTTGAAGAGCTGAAGAAGTTGACATGATTGGATGCTGATGATGACTGAGATGATGATTTGTTGTCAAGGTGCACACAAGGTGCTGCGCCCCACCCCGCCCCGCCCTGCTCCGAGTGGCAATGCTCAGTTTGAGTCGACTTGAGTCGACTTCAGTGTCCTGGAGTCCCGGTGTCCTGGCAACGCAGGAGCTCATTACGAGGCAAGTTTTTACGCAGCAGCGGCATTCCTTCCTTCCGAAGGATGCGTCTTAAGTGCTCCATTCTAAATTCAATTGAGCTTCAAGTGTACCCAAAAGCGACGGCAGGAAATCTGCCATCTGCCCAGGTCAGCCAGCATAGAGGATAGTGCAGGGAAGGTCCTGGCTCTGGCGCTGCGATTTATGAGCAGACAAACCAAACAATTCCCAGCCCCGAGGACTGCGACTGGGACTGGGCAGGGGGACCCTCGTGTAATCCATAAATATTTCCATTTCAAATTGTTCAAATTGCGTTAAATTGATGCTTTGTGATTTTCGCATAAATCTCTCTCCCTGACTGGATGCACTTTTGGCCAACATTGTTTTGCGGCCTCCGTTCGCGTTGGCTAATTGACGTGGACGGATGGCGGACGCTTCTGTTGGCTGTGGATGCCACTAATTGGAGGAAAGGACGTCGCGCCAGGCGTCGCGGAGTGTCTGATTTTAATTGATGGATGACGCGGAACAAATCAATTTAAACGGAACTCCATTCTGGTGCGAGTTTTTTTTGCTTTAATATCTCTGCGGGAAGTGCGCGATTGCGGTGCGCGCCCATGTCATGGCGGCATTGACACCGAAAACAACTGTTAAAATAGAAATTGCGCATTTAGCACGTGCCACGCCCACTAGCCTAAATGTCTACTCCCCCGCCACCCCCGTTCCGTGTGGAACGCATTTGTAATGCCTAAGCAAACAGCAAAAAGAACACAGAAGAGAACACAGAAATTTGTGTGTATTATTTCTGTTTCACGTTCCATTTGGAACGCAGCAAAGTATTTACTCTGCACACAAAACGGAGGGGGTGGGAAGGGGAAGGGGAAGGGGCAATAATTACCTACATTTCTATGTGTATGTCTCTGAATCAATAATTTCAGCACTGCCCCCTTCCGCCACACAAACACAAAGCCTGCCCTTCCATTGCGCATACCTTTCCGATGGCAGAAATTCTATTTATGACGAGAACAATATGGAGCATGCCCTCGCATTCAACCTCACACTGACATTGGTTTGCTGATAAGAAAAGGTGAGCAGAGCGGGGGCCCGGGTCTGAGTTTGAGTCTGAGTCTGAGTCAGAAATGGAACTGTGGACTCCGCGTCAGAGTCAGTTGATTGGGTGCTCAATGGATTCATGGCTCTGTGATTCATTCGAGTCCGTGCACCGTTTCGTGCCTGAATTCACTTGAAACTCGATGTCCAATAAGCAGAAATATTGGAAAGATGATTAGTAATATTGAATCACTTGGCAGATTGTATATTAGAGCTCTAGGAACCAGCACTTAAGACTCTCTGATCAGCTTCAAGCAGCCTTAAAGCCATGTAACGCACTGTACCAGATCCGCACCTCGATATATTCGCGCGCTCATAAAGTTGTCAAAATGATTTAGCAGTGAAATTTGTGTGGCATGTCGCCGCAAATGTAAAATTGTTCAAAAATCTTTTATGAATGTTTAACAAATTTCGGTTGGTTTTCTGTCCATCTGCGAGTGTGTGTGTGTGTGTGTCAGTGTGTCTGTGTTCAAATTAGTTTGGCGAGCGGAAATTTGTTGGGAAAATGTGAAAAATAAAACTCATTTGTTGTGGGTAACGTGCGCAAAAATCGCACGGAAAATGAAAAACCGAAAAAATAATACAAAAAAAGAGAGCGAAAACCTATAGCCGCAGATTTATTTTTGAACGAAAAGCGAAGCACTTAAACGCATAAATAAATTAACTGCTCAACTAATATGCTTTTTCCCCGCTCACTTTCCCGCCCCCGAAACTCGACGAAGCGAATTTTCGTTTCATTTTCACGCGCTTTGGCCCCGCGCTCGCTTTTTTTGGACACCAAAATGCCATTTGTCAATCGCTTGCGATAACTGAGAGAGAATATTCTATATGTTCCGTGTAATTTTGTATGGTGGGGCTACGAATATGTGTGGCACTTACCTTCTGCACGAGTAGGGGCTGGGCAAAGTCCACGCCGCCCTGCAGCCGGAATCCCCAGGGCTGGGCATCGAAACGTGACAGCTTCACTTGCAGCAGTTGTGGTTGGGCCATTTTCTATTTGCGCAGACTGTAAGACAAAAGGTGCGATAAGAGAGGGGAACAAGTAGCATAAATAATAATAATGTCTGCTGCGTATACTGGATATCACGTACGTCGACTAATTAATGAAATCAGAAGCCTACACACACGAACAAAAATCCAGAAATACTGAAAGGCAGTGGACCAGGGGGATACCGAGATTGCTGCTCATTTTTTGGGCGGGGCGGGGCAGGGGAAGGGCGACTAATAAAGACATTATTCAGCCATGTCCAGGCTAATCCTGCCACCAGTACCAGACACCAGTCGACACCGGGGACACGGGACGGGGACAGGGACTCCTGCTACACGCTGGGTGCCAGCTGCAGCTGCCTCCTGGTTCCCTCTGTTGCAGGTTCGTATGCAGAAAAGCTCCCAAGAGAGTGTGCCCAAACATTCAGCTCACTGACTGCAAGGCTCTGGCGCAGTGAAGGGTTCGACCTGTCGGATGCCCTCCAAATGGCATCCAAGAAGGCTGCTTCGAGGGAGAAGATTCTGAAATAAATCTCTATTTTCTCTGCTAGAAGAATATCCTTACAATTTCCTTCCTGTATGTACTTCTGCCCGACAGTGCCAACACTCCTCTCCCCAGGCGCTTGTACTAGAGGGCACTCGACATAAAACGAGTTAAACTTTGTTAGATATCGCCTTTTTTTTGCACACACAGAGATGCTCGTACCCTGGTCCTGGTACTCGCACTCCCCTCCCCATGCCTCCCCTCTGCAGTGGCCACAGTGGGTGCTGTAAGCAAGCGCCCACCGAAATGGCACATGCTGGGAGTCGAGCCGTGTTGTAAGTGTGGCTTACACGGTCTCCCGCCCCTCCACGGCCCTCTCCGTCTCTCATAGCTTTGTAATTTGTACGCCGTATGTGCGTCTGCCGAATGGTGCAAGGGGGTGGGGGTGAGGCTATATGTACAGGGTATGAGGGGTGTCTGTTGATTTAGTTTGCTGCATAACAATTTTGCTGAGTGTTGTGTTTTTTATTAGCAAAGACACATTTTCTCCTCCCTGCGTCTGTTCTCTCCCTCTCTGTCTTTACATGCATATGTATGCATGTGTGTGAGTGTGTGTGTGTGTCCCTCTCTTTTGCTCTTTGTGCTGGGCTCTCTTTTGCTCGGCTTGTGGAGGAGCTACATGTGGAAGACACTCAAAGTGGAAGTAACTACATTAAGCTATTAAAACGACAGCAGCTGGCAGCTGGTAGCGGAGAGAGAGAGGAGAGAGGATGGGGTATGGTGGATGCGGATGCGAGAGTACCACATATGGAAAAGAGACATTTTAGCACACACAGCAGTTTAATTAACGTTAAGTGCGGGTGGTAATGTCTCCATGGAACAGAGCTACAGCCATCAGCCACAGCCAGAGCCAGAGCCAGAGCTACGGTTCCGTGGAGCAGATACAGTTCCAACTCCAGGACTCCGGCAGTCCAGGCTCTGAGGTTCCGAGGCTCAGGCCAAGGCAGAGGCCGTAACACGTTGACGGCATTTGCATGTAAATACTTTGTGCCCCATGAAGTTGGCCCATTAGACGCCCCAGCGAACCCTCCGCCATGTGTGCGGGGGGAGGAATGCACATGCACACAAATAATTTAATTAAAATATTAAATAAATGCGAAATGCCAGAGCTAGAGCGTCAGAAAGAGATAGAGAGAGAGAGAGCCAGGGATTCAAAGTGCCCAGGCAGACGACGACGACTGAAAGAAGGAAAAGCGCAACAACACGAAAGTGCCAGGATGAACACGTTCTGCAGTAGGTGGAGGAGAAGGAGAAGGAGGAGGAGGGAGCTGTAACATTCCTGGCTAATTACTGACTCAAATGCTCTTGGCCAAAGGATGCTTTTGCGGCTGACAACCCATTGACAAGATTGACACGAGAGAGAGCAGAGAGCGAGCACGCCAGAGATGCCACCTAATAAGTGTTGAATAAATGTACATCAGTGTGTGTGTTTGCCCTAGGATTGGGCTCCTGGATATCCATGGATAGTATCTGTCGGTCTGTCTGTTTGTAGGAGACCTACTTTACATACACCCCCAACAATTAGCAAACAAATTATTTGATCCTCAGACACGGAGCGGACAGTGGATCCCCGAAACCGAAATCAAACCTCAGGCTTTTGGGCGCATGCATCATGAACAAAGTTTGGCCAGCAAAGTAGGCCGCCCGAATCCCCATGGCTGCTTCATGACTAATAACCTGTCGGGGGGTGGCGGGGCATTTGGCACGGGGGACACGTTGGCAATTTCCTGGAACAGTACAGTGAGACATCGATACGGGTGCCATGTCGCTAATAACTTTTAAACGCGCACAGCCACACACATCTATACACACACAATTGGCAAATTACAATTTATTTATGCCCCTTGTGCAACCTGCCACTCCACCATGCCATGCCACTGCCACACCCTCCCTGCCAGTCCCTGCATTGACTGCATTTTTGATTCAGGAGCGAGAGGCAACAAATCAATTTGCATGCGGCGGTAATTCCAAAGATTTATGGCCAACACAATTTCGTGAATGGATGGAGGGAGGTTCCGCGGGGATTGCAAAGCACTGAAATTCGCAGAAATTGAATAAAAGTTATTGTGGCCAAAAAGAGTGGGAAGAGGCAGTGAGAGGGAGGAGGAGAGAGCGGGAGAGAGTGGAATTGTAAGCCGATTTCCTGCCACTGGAAATGGAAACATTACGAAAATGGTCGAAACGCGGCAAACGTCACGAGGAATCAAATTGATTTTACAGCCCCCCAACGTCACCCCCCTCCACTTACAGTGCTTATGCTTATAGAAGGGGAGCAGCGGCATGCTCTGGTATCTAAAGTAATTTTCAATCTCTTGCAGGAGTACCGTTATTGTCATTAGTAGTAGTTTCCCCCGCCCTCCTCCTGCGTCCCCCTCTCGATTACAACAGTAACAGCGAAAACAGCCAAATGGAAGCAGCAGTAGAAGTAGAAGTAGAAAAGAGAACAGCGAAAACAGCGAAGACAAAAGAGAATAAAGGGGAAACCGAACCACGAAACCGAAACCCAAACCCAAACCCAAACTTAAACCAAAGTGGAACCATCAGATGTCAAAGTCGATGATGATGATGATGATGCTGCTGGTGCTGCTGCCACAGATGATGTCATGGTGAACGGTGGTGGTGGTGGAGGGCAGAGGAAAGAGAGTTTTGGTGTCGAAAATTCGATTCGATTTGGCCATTTCGCACGCTGCTCAGCAAACGCTGCTGCGAGTATCGCCTGCCTCAGCCAAGTGTCCCAGTCCCTAATGGAGTTCGAGAAGAGCTTTCCAAATGTCACAGTGGAGCGTCAGCTACACGAACTACCTTACTGTAGCCCAGTTATGTTCTGTGGTGTAGAGTCTTCCCTGTACTTCTCTCTGACCCTTCGTTTCGGTTGTTTACTCCTGGCTGCACATCAATTTCCACCTGAATATGTTTATCAATTGGCCCATCCTCTCCTCCCCATCCACTTCTGCCTGCCCTAATGAGCCACAGAATCTACGAGGTAACTCTAAACAAATTCCTACAGTAGGTTCGTGTAGCCGTTGTGCATTTGCGGCTGTGCCTGCCCTTGCCGGGCCTCCTCTCTCGGCACATTAATAAACTGCATGGCCAACAGCTCATTAAAAGGCACTCGAGTGAGGCAGCTACAGCTTTTGCAGCTCCCAGCTCCCAGCTTCCATTTGGCTGCGAGTCGAGTGGCACCCGAAACCCCAAGAAGCGAGAAACTACTTCAAAGATGTTAATGCCCTTCGAGAGTAGGGCACTCTGATTTGTCTGAGCTGCTGGCAACGAAGGGAAAACAGCTCAGCGATAAATCCTTTAGGGTATCTAGAGCTTCGCCACACACATGGCCCTTCCATTCGGTTTGTTGTTGCTGCTGTCTGGCTGCTGTTGATGTGTTTGGGCTCTTTGGGCCAAACAAAAGTGAGAAGCCTCTGCCTCGAGAGCGACAGCCACAGCCAGAGCCGCAGCGACATTCACCCACTAACAGGGCAAAAGTTGGATTGGACTGGAATTAGGAGTGGAAAAAACGCAGTCGAGGAACTGTCGAGGAATAACAAGCCATGCAAATGCCCCAGCAACAGCCATACAGCCACACAGCCATATGTGTGGCAAAGTGCTCCGGTAGGGCACGGGGCATGGCCTGGTCTGCAGTTTCCTTTCCCCCAGGGGTTGGGCGGGGAAGTGGGGCGCCAAGTAGCGAACGCGTTGATTTCGCATTTATGCAAATTTCACGTACACTTCAAACTGCTCAGCGCGCTTTTTTTTCTCTCTCCCTCTCTCTCTCTCTGCCTTTTCTCTTCCCCTCTGCACTCTCTACTCCCCTCTTCACTCGCTTCCCCCACTTCGCCCCTTGAAAACTTATTTTTTTCTTCTTCTTTGGTTCTGTTTTTTGTGCGCCTGACGCGCTTTTGTTGGCCTGGCCAAAACTAAACTTTGGCTGCTGCTGAGTGAAACTGAAGTTGTCAGAGGGGATCGAGGGAGTGCGAGCGAGAGTGCGGGAGAGTGGGGGATTGTTAAAATTCAGACGAGGGCCGAGTGATTTCTATGTACCCTGCAGTGGAGAAAGGTTACACGTATCCACGTACGGGGAAAGCGGCAAAGGAAGTTTGTCTCTCGAGAGACAGAGGCTTTAAAGTACTCCGCAGCCTGCAGGGTGTGCTCGCTGTCGATACTCGGCAATCGCTTTGGTTCGACTGCTTCCTGCACTGATGCAACGTGACGTGACGTGACGTCATGTGTTCGCTCGTGCTTGCGGCTGCCAGGACATGCCAACCTCCCGCTCCCCCCACTAACTCTGTTGCTCTTCGGGCTGTCTAATGCAATGCGCGTGCTAAATGGGCGTAACTCAACGGCTCGACGACTTTTTGCCATACACGGGCGCTTATCAAGCGCGGAAAAAGTTTTCCCAGCTCCCACCCACACCTACACCTACACATGCACATTCACATAGCATCACGCATACATACGTATGTAGAGATGTCTGCAGCTGTCAGTGCATCAAAACACTTGAGTATTTGAAAAAAGAGATGCAGCAGCAGAAGAAAAGCGAACAAAAAATACAACAAGATAACTTCTTTTTTGGCTTGTCACTCACATGCACAACTGTACTTACATACAGTCAAAATAATAGTAGCGCTAGGATGTTTTTTTTGTTAAAAAATTAAAAGAAAAGTGCACGGTAACGTGACACAAAACAGCGAATTGAAGTTCCTAAAGAAGCTCCTTAAATTTAGGGTCTTTAAGAGATCTGACACTAGTGGCTAGTGCTAGTCGTTTGACCGCCGGTGTACGTGCCTATGTCGAAAACAAACACATGCACATTCCTCTTGCCTGATTGTTTGATATTTTTCATATTTTTGCTCTAGGCACAAAAACAAGCAACAGAGAGAGAGACAGGGAGAGAGAGAGTGAGATAGTAAGATGAAATAGCTGACAAAAGTGACACTTTGCCATGCATATTCTTGCTGTTGTTGCTGCTGCTGCTGTTGTTGCTTTCTTTTGCAGTTCCTTTTGTGATTATTTTCTTCGCTTTGGCGCTTTGCTTTTTCAAGTGCTCTGTCAGCAAGAGAGAGAGAGTGAGAAAGAGAGCGGGGCAGAGAGGAGAGCGTGTACCAAAAGAATGCAAGTGACATTGAATGTGGCAATTTTTTTGAATGGAAACACACACACAAACAGATACACAGATGCATATGCAGATACTGATACAGCAGGGGGGGACACACGAATCGCTTGCATGTACATTTGTACATATATTCTGTTGTGGGAGATGGTTTTGCTGACTGTTGGGTAGCGGGGCTCATGCTCATACCCAGCTGGTGGTGGACAGGTGGGGTATAAGTTCATTACCACATTGTAATCCTCCCTTTGATGCGTCCCGAATTCCGCAAACAGTATTCAATGGAACCCTGATGAAATAATTCCATATCGCAGGGTAGATTTATGCCCCCCACTGCACACTGCACCCCTGTAGAGTACCAGGGGCATATTTGATGCGTGCAAGAAGGGAAATTATACTCCACTTTTGTACGGCTAAAAAGTGCCAGCTAAGAGCCCCTCCTGTTTGCAGGGTATCTTCCGGTCGAGTCACTCTCTTAAAGCCTTTGCTCTTGTTTTTGTTTTTGCGTTTTTTTTCGAAACTTTTTCCCCAATTGGCAATTTCAAATATTTGCCTGTAATTGCATAAATATGAATTTTCGCATATAAAATATGTAAATTCTATAGATGTGTCCCCCGCCAGTCCCCGCCTGTCCTAGTGCTCCTCCTGGTTGCGTAAACCCAGTCGGCGGGGTTTATGCGGGAATTTGATTTCCCTGTATAGGATTTATAATTATTCGTGCAACAAAAACTGATTAATATTTCTCGATGAGCGAGATTCAATGCGAATTTCAATCAGAGATACACACAGGAGGAGCCATCGCCCCCGCGCCGATCTGCCTAAAACTCAATTTAAGTTTTACTCGCTAGCCCATTCTGTTGTGGCTATTTTTATCGCTGAGGGGGGGAGGGGGAATTCCCATGAGCCCAGAGCTCTGTGCTCTGTGCTCTGAGCCATCGAGCAAACATAGAGCCCCGCCGGTCGGTGCACAGTCATGCAAAATGTGGTCGCTGGCATATGGCATGCGGCAGGGTAAATATTTATTAAATTTTCCATATAAAAAAAAGTGCATTTAATGCCGCGGATATCCATATGCAGATTCCGAAACAGAAGCTCCGCTCTGCTCTGCGTCTCTGATGAGGTTTTCTCTTTGTTCGCGGGAACTGTTGTGCTGCTTTTTTGTGTCGACAAGTAAACGGAATTACAGCAGCTGATAAGCAGAAATAAAGCATAGAGATAAATGTCGCCATAAATATGGCGCTGATATCACATTATTTACCCTTCGATGGGGAAAACGGAGTGGGCCTGGGGAGGGCCTCGGGTCGAAATGTAATTAAATATAATAGAAAACAATCAAAAAACCAAATCCCATAAATTAAACTTTCTGCACAAAGCTGCACTCTCTCCGTCCTGCTCCGACGAACAATGCGATTAAAACCAACACAAATGGACGTGTGCGGAAACCCGGGGAATAGTTCGAGTGGGCATAAAACATAAAAAAAGAGCGGTATAATATAATTTTAAATCTGTCACTGGAATAGTTAATGCCATATTAGTTGTTCTGAGCTAATAAAGCGTAATTATCAGCGCATTTATTTAATTAGCCGCACAAAGTACATAGCAGAAACAGAAGCAAGGGGGGGGGGGGGTTGGGGGAAGGGCAGACTGAGGCCATCTCCATGCCATTATGTGGCATAGATAATGACAATTTAATAGGCACGTCAATCTGTGCTCGTTGAATGGGATTTTATGCGCAAATTTAATTTAAACTTTGGTAACCCTTTCAATGGGGAATTATAGTTTGGAGAGAGCTTTAAGTACATCAACATATATAGAGAGAAAATCTCTCTTATGCGAAAGAGCAAAGCAAAAGAACATCACATCATCATCACTGCTTACTTTACCTATAGATCCCTCTGCTATCTGGGATATCTCTTACTTTGTTTGCCATACAAAAACAGATGCTACAAATATTTCGTTTAAGCTGACAGCCAACTTCTCTGTTCTAAGAACAAGAAGGTTTCTTAGATTTCTGGGCATATATCAATATAGAGGATATCTCCCTTTCGCCTTAGATTGGAGCCAGTGGTTCATTGCAATCATATTCCATTTCTCTCTGAAACAATTAGACCCGTCTCTCTATCACTGTATCGATTATCATCTTTATCCACTCGATTGAAGCTCATTATGTAGTCAACAAGATTATCGGACTGAACCCCAGACCCAGGCACAGACACAGATACAGACACAGATACAGTCTGGAATTGATTTGCCATTTGATTTAACATTAATGAACAAAATGCAATTAATTGAAAACTATTTCCCACCTCCCCTTCACTTCCCCACACTCTCTTTGACTGCTGCTATGCCGCCCCCTGCCCCACTATCTCATTCTCTTTTCCCTTCTGCTTTCATTCTCCAGTTTCTGTCTCGCTTTGTGTGTGTGTGTGTGTGCGTGCATCCCGCTGTTTGTAATTACCTTTTTGTGCATAATTGGTAGGCTTTAATGGGTTAACAAAATGCGATTAACCGAAATGCAATTGGAAAATGCTAATTTCCCCCGCTAATTGGGTGGGCTAGGGGTGGCTGCTAGATCGGGCCAGAAAGATAATGCCAAACATCCGCTGAAACAACAGCTACGATTCTCAATTGAAAATAGACAAAAGACAAACGCAATGCTCCGTTTTCGGGAGGCGGCTTACGGGCACTTGTTGCATGCCACCATCGCGCCCACATCCCAATTTTTCCCCCTTTCCGCTCCTCCTTCGCTGTGACACTTTACAAAGTGCTGCAATTAAGGCTGACAAAGTGCTGGGCCCGACTCCGACGGACGACCCGTTTCGGCCCGGCTCCTGGCTGCCAGCACAGAGCACAGAGCACAGCACAGCAGCATCCAGCGAACATACTGAGAACATTGAAAACACTCGAACGAATTTGTTGAAACATTCCTCTGGCCTCTGCCCTCTACCCTGTCTACCCCCATTGTGCGACTCCCCATGCCACTCCTCCTCCTCCTCCTCCTGTGTGTGTGTGTAAGCAGCGCATCTTCTGGATACGTATTAATCAGAAACTAAATGAAATGCTAAACATCTGAAATGTTTGCCCCAACAAACAATTTGTCAGCCGTCGCAACGGACACGGACAAGTGTCACTTTCGGGTTCTTAAAAATATCATCTCTGAGAGCGAAGCGAAACTATTTCGAGTGCTGTGTCTGTGTCCGCTGCGGCTGTTCCTACAGCATCACGACGTAATCCGAGCTGCAGTAGCCCCTCGATGAATGGTTCTCCCAGAGAGATCTCTGCCTTCTCCGCCCACGAAGCGACGGCAGGCTGCCGTCCAGGGTCAGCAAGGGTAAGGTTATGGATGGCGGCACTCGGCCCCACAGTAATTTGCATTGAGATTGAGATACTTTTGCTTTTGCTTTAGCTTTCGCTTTCGTTTTGAATGCGCCTTCGCCTATGTGGCTGGGGCTGGGGCTGGGGCCTGGGGCTGTCGTCAATCAGATTTTGAAATTTCTGACTTTGGCATTGACGTCTTTTTCGGTTGTCGATCGAAATAGATTTCGGTTTGAAGACCGAAAACCGAAAACCGAAGTCCCAAATCTACAAAATGTTGAGCAAATAAATAAGAGTCCGGATCCCCTGTGGGGGCGCTGGTGGATGTTGGTGGTTGGCCAACGCGAAAATAGGTTTCTAATACGATATACAATATTTTTCCAATGGAAATCGAATCGGAATCGGAATGGAATGTCTTTTAGTCAGCCCCCGTGCGTGCGCGCATTCCCCAATGAACATTTTAAATGCTCGGCAAATGTTGGGGCAATTAATTCCCGATGCCATCCCCGTGAAGCCATTTCCCCACTCCTCTCCTCTCGAAAATAAAATGCACGTAAATGTTGCACGTTGTGATTTACGAGCGCGCGCCGCATGAGAATTATAATTTGTTCAGCGTTTTAGCCAAAATAAATATGTATATATTTTCGGTTTGTTAAATGCATAAACAAAAGCGGGGGACCCTCGACAACTCCGCTCGAGGGATGCGGGTTTCCCCCAAGCTTCAAACCACTTAACCCCAGCTTCCATCCCCCTCCATCACCCCCATCCTCTATCCACCATCCACTGGCCATTGCGATGGGTTTTGTGGCTCTTTTCGAGGCGATGAAACCGAAAATTGTTTGCCAGTCACGTTTGTGGTGCAGAAAGAGAGCGAGACAGAGAGAGAGAGAGAGAGTGGCCCCAAGTGGAGTCCGCGTCCGGACAGACTGGTGTCTGCACTTCTTTTTCTTTTTCTTTGGCGGTGAATCTGTGGATCTCCGCCTGCCTGTTGTCCGCGTCCGAGTCTGTGTCTGTGTCTGCCTCTGTGGGTGTTTATTTTCAACGCATTGCGGTTATATAATTGCGAGGCGTCGGATACGTGATTACTTTTACGCAAATTGCTACTCGAACACTTGAATACTCGAATACTCTCGTTGAATATTGTGTAACTCCGCCCCCGTCCGTCCTCTCGTCTCGCGTCTAGCGTCTCGCCTGTGTCTCTGCGAAAGTGTGCCAGCCAAAAATCTGGCAATATTTGTTGCGCATTGGGAAAGTGACTAAGTGGATGGCCATCCGCGATTGCATCTGCGAGTAGTTAAGGTCAGGGTTGAGCATCGAAGAGGATTCCCCAGATGAGAGGATCAGCAGGTGGAAAGGTGTGGCAATTCTTGATAAGATTTCCATGAAGTGGAAACCCGAATGAGGTCATTGCAGCCACCAAGCACCCTGTACTCTCCCCTCATACTCCACCAACTCTTTCGCTCTCCCACTCCCTCTCCCCTCCCAGCGACTGCTCTTTAATTGTTGTCTTTCGGTCTTGTTTCGCGTTGTTTCGCCCAATGTTTGGCTTTGTGAATGACATACGAACCCTGAAATGTGAAATGCACCGAGAAATACAATATGTGCATGCCTCAGCAGAGCCGAGGAGGGGCATGCAACAACCTAGCATGACAGTTCATGAAGGTTAAATTCTTGAGAAATGATTTTCTGCAAACAGCAAAATGCCAATGCAGTGGGGAGTGGCAAGTGGCGCGATGGCGCGGGGGGTGGTGCGGAGTGCGGTGCACTAATTAAAATATACGCAAAGCTGTTTGAAAATATGTAGAGCATGTCTCCCCTCCATGCCCCTCTGAATATATAGAGGTATATATGTATAGTGATTGCACGAAGTCGAGCCATGAAATATTGTCACGCACTCGGGGAATGCCTGCCGCTTCCTCCCCTTCCTCGGCTGCCTGTTGGCAGCCGGGAAGTAGGATGTGGATGAGAACTCGAGAGTCGAGAGTCGAGAGTGAGTCGGATTGTGGCATTCTAATGAGCTTTGCAACATTTCCTTGGCGGCCTTAATTTACGATCCCCGGCAGACAGTGAGAGTTCCTAAGCGATCCACTTGATAATTAATTGCGACACGAACTGATAAACGCGATGAAAGGCGAGCAAACACAAGGGCGATTCATTCATTCATGCACTGGATCTACGCGTAGAAGTTCTTCCACAGTAGCCCCACATTAGCTCATAAATATTTATGGAACCCCCTCATTCATGGCGGGTCTTATCGGGGCCCACCCATTGATTCACTTTTGAGCATTCGAATGCCCCACTATAATTGGGAGGGTGACGAACTCTCCTCTTTGAGGGCTCTGCAAAGGTGCATTGATTGCTTGGGTGACTGATTGATCGATTCATCGAGTGATTGATGATGGTCAAGGGGTTCACTGAACTCTAACCCCAAAAGAATCGATGGAGAAACCTCGGGAATATCGTTAGAATTACATCACAGACCACCACCACAACTGCTGGATGGCAAATGGAAAATGAGAGCATTTCGCTACGTATACGTGATATCAGAGAGAGAGAGAGAGAGACCAAGAGAGAGAAAGAGAGAGCGAAAGCCTGAACGAAAATAGATCAAGCGAAAAGGAAAAACCAGAAAGAGCAGCCAAGAAAATCGCACAAGCAATTGCCTGTGCGACGATTGCCAAGTGAAAGACACTTTTGTTGTTGTTGTATTTTCTTTCTTTTCTTCGGCGTCGGTGGGCGGGGGGAGGGGTGCGACCTAGAGCCCCCCTCCCACTTCATCATTAATAATAAATATCTCGGGTATGTGTGTTTTCATGTTGCAGAAATGTCTCAGAAACTGTGGCGCCAAACACTTTCGCAATCTGTGTATCGTGCAGATACTGTACGAGTATCTGTACCCCTGTGCGAGTGTATCTGGTGGTCAGACTCGCAGACTGACTGCGCGAGGAAGCAAATCCAATCTGCGCCAGCAGCCATTCCGCGGCCGCTAAAAATAAACTCACCTTGAAAATGTTCTAAAAATTTCTCGCTTCTCGTTTTTGAAATGAAAAACATATATATGTAGATAATTTTATTCAATTTCAACGAGCCAAAGATCTACGACGTGTCTGTACAGCCGTGTATCTGTATCTGTATCTGTATCTGTGCCTATTCGTATCTCTATATGCAAATGATATATTTCATCTCTAGTTATTCAAGCGATCCAGAAAATGATTCGATAATGATTTTGCTTGGAAATACACTTTATTTGTGCTTAACCTTTATGCATATTCACACACACACTCGCACACACTCGCACACCAAAGGACTGAGAAAGGGAGCAGATATTAGGGGTGCAAAGGGGATAGCAGTTCCATCAGTTCGGCTATTGTATAACTCTCTAGATATATTCTATACTATTCAGATTATACACACTTTGCAGCTGCTGATCGGAGGATGCGACTTGGATTTGGATGTGGATTTGGACTGGACTCGAGGTGCGGCTGTTGGCGTCCGAGTTGTTCCGATTCGGGATTTGCTTTGTGGTTCGGTCTTGAGTTTAATTTGAATTACGGATTTCGAGTCTCGGTTCTTTGTTTCGTGTTTTCGGGGTCTGTGCTTCTCGGTGCTCCGATGGATTGTTCGGTGCCAGCAGTAGTGACAGTTCGGAAGACAGTCTTTTGGGGCGACGTTAACTAAGCGACGATTTTCTCTCAACTAAAGCAAAAACCGAAACTGAAAAATTTTATGTGCATTTCGCTTTACTTTTTCGAATGGGAAATCTTTTCAACCACATCGCTGGCATCGCTGGCCGTCGACGGCGCAGTCGGTGCCGCTGCTTTTGGGCCGTGCGAGAGTTATATAGCCTCAGACAGGCCCCGCACAATATAGACAGACATTGTTGGTTCTCAATGCCCAACCGATACGAGAGCCAGTGGCAGAGACAGTGGCAGCGGCAGGAGAGAGGCAGTGGCAGCGGCAGGAGAGAGGCAGAGGAGCAGCGGCAGCGGCAGCGGCTACAAAGCTACAAAAAAATGCCAGACGGCTGCCAATGTCTGTCTGCCTTCTGTGTAGTTCTTAGATTTTCTTGGCTTCCTTCGGATATACTATATTTTGTTATTTAGCTAATTGTTTGTATTTTGTTTTCATTCCCCGACCATTTAGTGGCACACACGGGTGTGTACAGTGCGTTTCGTGGCTATAGTGGGGCAGTGAACTCTCGATTCGATGGATCTTCAAATGGAATAACCTTGACAACTTTTGCTAAGTAAATAGCACTTCTTGGGTATACACATAAAACCTTTACGAGGGACTCATTGTTATGAAACGCAGCGTTGGCACGTCTGCCTGATGTTTACAACTAAGTAGTGCAGGTGCTTTCGGTTTCAGTTTGATTTCTAGGTGCTGTTTCTGCTTCTGCTTCTGCTTCTGTTTGTGTGAGTGAACCATTTCCGTGATCTGTTTTCCATTCAAAAACGGAGTCCCAGATCGGGGCAGTAAGAGCCTCAGACGATGATAAGGGTTAAGAGCAAACAAATGGATGGTGACTCATCGCTGACTCAATCCGAAAGATCCATTAAATGTTTGCCAATAATCGATTAATCAATCATGACTCTTCAGGCATTTCGGGGTCCTCCTTCATTTGAAGAGATCTTTCGCGGCAAGGTCGGTCGGTCGGCCGTTCGGTCGGTTGCCTTTAAAAGTGTTCTAGAAAAGTGCTCCGAAAACCTGATGCCGCACGAGAGAATATTAAACCATGAAACATTTAATGCTAAAATGTTGCACACATATTTTTCCATCATCCCCGAAGCCTCAATCACGCACGAAAAATACGAATAGTTCGGAAAAACATGGCGGGCCTAATGGATAAATACGAGTATATAATATTTGGATGCTTCGTACATACAAACATGTGTATTACATTCGCACAAAAAAGCTCCGAAGAAGAGCAAACAAACAAGTAATAAACCCATCGCTCTCCCCCTCTCTCCCCTACCCCTACCCCTACCCCTGTCTATCTATCTTTCTGTCTCTCGCACTTTTTGTGTGGCTCTTGGTGGGGAAAAAAACAAACAATTTGAGCATTTAATTAAATCATGTTCGGAGTGCAGAAAAAACTCCACTCGCTGCGCGATTCAATCAAATCACTAAAAATGTTGCCAAAATAAAAACAACCAGCCTGATATCGCCCCGCAGCGGAATGCCCGGGGGGAGCCGGGGAGGGGGCCTCTTGTCACACGATTAAGAAGGTCCCAGCGAATGGGCCTATGGCAAATTGTACATAAAATTCAGTTTAAAGACCGCATCTCTCGGTGATCTGTCAGTTTGGGTTTCGTTTTCGTTTTCGCTTCTCGCTTTTGTTTGTTGGTTTTTGTTGCTGCTTTTGTTGGGTTTAATTGCGACAAGATGACAGTTAACAGTTACACAATTGCCTTGCGGTTAACACTTTTGCTTTTCGGTTTTATTTGGTTAATGGCCAAAGTAAAGTATCTACGTTTTGGTGGCTGGATGGATGGAGGATGCTGACTCAACGCAGCTCATATTCAACGACTGATTAACAGCCCACTGGCCAGTGGTCAGTTTTTGCATTTGTTTTCTGTTTTTTGTGTATGAATCACTCGAATCGAATTCACGAACGAACCCTTTGAATGGGGAACCGGCTCGGCTTTGGGCGCTCGCTCGCTCTCTGCTGCGTTTCATGATTCTTTTTGTTTCGGCCAAAAACAAGAACTTGGCCAATTGCAAACACACACACACACACTCACTCACTCACACTGACACTTACACTTTGGGTCTGGGACTGGGGGTTTTCTTTGTTTCGGGTCTGCGAAAATCGTCGATTCTTGGGTTCCTTCTGCTGCTGCTGCTGCTGCTGCTTCTGGTTTCGGTTTAAATTTCTGTTTCTGTTTTCGGTTTCTTTTTGTTGCTGCTGTTGCTGTTTCTGTTTCTGTGTTACGGTTCCGCTGGGGCGAGACAACCGCGCGCGATCGTTGCGTTCGAACGAATGTGAGACCGATACGGCCTGAAGTCGCTGCCAAGCGACTCTCGCGAATGCACACACAGACACACAGATGCAAAGAACCAGTCGAAATGCCGAGAGTCGTGGCGACACACGACTACCAGGTACTCATCATATGCCAAGAAAACTTGTAGGGAGATGTTTTGTTTCCACTCTTCATAAATTGAACATCGTTTTGAGGCAGTGTGGAATAATCAATCTGTACGATTAAGATGTATGTATACCCTAGAGCACAGGGTACACAAACACCCACACACACGCACTCGCTCGAGAGAGCTCTCTTTCTTTCTGTCTCTCTCTCTCTTGCGCTGTGGCTGCAGCAGAAATCAACAGGTAAACAGCCGAAACAGCCGAAAGGTGTGCAAGTTACTCTCACTGTATCTTTGCTTGTATCTGTATCTGTATCTGTGTATCTGATTCTGTATCTGCGCTGGTGTGCGACACTTGCTGATAAGATAAAGAGAAGCCAAAGCAGCACCAGCGACGGCAACGGCAACGGCAACGGCAACCGAAAAGCCACCCGAAACTTCCACAAGCTTTTCCCCCACCCTGTGGAAAAAAACGGGATCGGGATCGGGATCGGGATCAGCCCTGAGCTTGAGCTCAGGGATCGGGACTGCAGTCTCATTCTATATTTAGGCTCTGCATGCCACATCGGATCCACATCGCAGGAACTGGTTCCTCCAGTTTCCTGATAATCTGGGTGACGGCTACGGGCCCCAACTCCGATTCTGCAGCGACCGTCTGATTTTCCTTTTCAGCGCCAAAAACAGAAAACAAAATGCACTTCCCGCCTGCCCTGCCCTGCGCTGTCCTGACCGGCCCTCGCACCTTCCGCCCAAACCAAAAGGCGATCAAAACTGCGCAGTTGCACCGGAAACCGGTTAATGCTGATTCTCCGACTGCCAGCCATCACATCCCATCCCATCCCAACCCGATTCGGGCCCTTTTGCCATGATATTGACCAAGAGCCAGAGACAGAGCCAGAGACAGGCCCGGCCCGGCCCACTCCCCATTGGGTCGGTTGGACAGAAACTAAAAGTGCTAGACCCGTCATCCCGGGCTCTGTCGCGCTGGCTAATGCACGCGAAAGCGGCAGTAAATCATTTAGCAACTATTTTGTTGCCAGACCGCAAACCCCCCAGACCCCCACAGGTCCCCAGATCCGACCGCAGCTAAAGGAAACGACAACGCGCCGGCGCGTAGTCATCTTGGAAATGTCACGCATGCGCTGTTGGCATGCGCGTAATTGCGTTGAGGATGTGACGGCCAGAGGATGTCTGTCCCACTCGCAACTCCCCAATCCCCAATCCCCTCCCTGACTGGGACTACAATTTAATGAGCGAATAAGCCAAGAAATTGCATGGCAAAGAGAGGCCGAAGAGCAAATAAATTATGTAATTGTGAATGAATGAAAGTGACATTTGTGCCGCCCATTAGAGTGCAGTGGCAGGACAAGCACAGCGACAAGCCAGTGACAAAGAATTCGTTTTCAGGCGTTCAAATTTTGCAAACGAAAAGTATTTGTTTACCAGCTGCACCCTGTGAGTACCTTTGTTTTCCCATTTTTTCTGTTTAGCCAATTCACCAACCATTGTTACAGACCAAATGTAGAGAGCGCTTTGCCGCTGTGCTGAATGTTCGATAGATGGCGCCCTACCAGTTTGTTGTGTGTTGCATATTTAGTAGAATTTGTTGCTGGAAACATTGCTGCGCAACATTTTGTAAACAGTTCCTTGCAACATTGTGTAAGCACTGTTGTGAAACATCTTGTAGGCGGGAAATTCAAATTTGGATAAAATGAATTTATGGAAATTCAATACAATCTTCCACTTCGTTGTATATATCAATAGACTGCGACTGTGGAAAGACCCCAATTTCACCGAGCACCATATTTACAAGCATAGATTTTGACTTGATAGGAGATGCCGTCGCCAGGATGCGACTGGAAGTGCAGGGTCATATTTGTGTGGTCCTCTCCGCCACTGACGAGCCGAACATAGCCTAGGCCCTGATCGTATCCGGTGAGCGCCCAGCTCCTGATGATCTTCGCCTTCTCCCCCTGCAATGGAAATGGCTCAGATTTGCGTCCCATGAGGAGCATTTAGTTTAGGTACCGTTTGATTGAACACCAATTCGTGCTCAACCACCCGCTCTCCCTCTTCGGGCTCCACGAACACCATCTCGCTGTGGATCTTCTTCTGATGTTTCCACTCGCAGCCGGGCGCTGCCCCCACACCCTCACCTAAGCTGCAAATTCCAATGGCCACGACAGCCACGAAGAGTCGCAATTTAGTTCTCATTTCCATTATAGCCGTCGGAAAAGTGTTGCGTCCTCGATCCGCGTTTAATCAGAACTAATTGAGCCTGAAAATGAAACCCAAATGTAAGTCTCAGGGAGGAGAAGCTGCAGCGAAGCGAATCAATCGGAAAGGCTTGGATTGATTTGATTAAAGCCAAACATTTTTGCTTATAGATCTTCAAAATGTGTGGCTAATATCGGTACTATGATAGCCATACAATGGCAGTTGTCCATTCCTGAACCCAGAGGCCATCAAGATCCGTAATTAAGTTGGCCCCCATGTCGAGTATCGAGTATCGAGTATCATTTCGTGGCGTAGGAATTGCATTTCGCTCGGATATTTACAGTTAGCGCTTGTCAACCAGGAATCACCGTTATGCCGCTGCAGGGCCCCAGGCGGATGGGAAGAGGGGAACAGAGGAGAGCAGAGAGCACGTGCCCATCACGATAAGAGGCGCAAACAATTTGACAATTTAATGTGGCGACAATCAACCTGCAGAGAGCACACACACACACGGGCAGAACAAACCGCAGAACAGGACTCAGCTTGAGGAGTACTCCAGGACTCGCTGACAACATTAGGCCCTGTCCGTAAGAAGGGGAGTCGAGTCTATAATTATAATTCCATTACCATTACCAGCGCGAAGGAGGCGCGAGCCACTCGTAAAGAGCAGGGAGGAAGGGGAAGAGAGAGATAGAGAGAGAGAGAGAGAGGGGAGAGAGGGGGGAGAGAGTGAGTGCAACAGGAACAAATTGGAAAGGTGCTACACAGGCAGAGATCCTGCGCGGATCCTGTGTGCCCATCAAAGACAATTGAGTGGAGTAATTGCCGAACAAGACCAGGAACCAAAAGACAGTCAGGAGTCAGTCAAGAGGCTAATGATGGCCAAGGATAATGCGGGCCCCGGCCTCGTGTTAATGTGGCCAGTGCGGCCACCGAGCAGGTGAATCGCCCGACGAATGTTTCGCCCGAATGCGGAAGTATGCGCATTTCGTTTGATTTGCTGCAGCGGATCCACATTTGATGGAATGTCGAAACAGCGCAGAAGGAACCCCCGTTCCGCCTGGCCAGCAAATTGGAGGATGGAGTGCACCACAGCTGCCAATCCGTTGCTAAACCACGTTTTATGAGCCACCAGCCAGAGCAGCAGCAGCGGCAGCAGCAGCGGCAGCAGCAGCGGCAGCAGCAGCCCCACCTGGTGGGGGTCGACGCGCATTCGGCGATAAGAATGTCATAACAAAAACTCCCAATTAAGTACATCAAACAGCGAGTGGAGGAGTAGCTTCAGCTGCAGCTTCAGCCACAGCCACTGCAAGCTCATTTGCATCCAAGAGTTTCGAGGGCATGGCCATTCATCATGAGCCTCCTCGCAGCGCAACGGGTGACTGGGCACAGGAGATGCTCCTCGAGAGAGACAGAGAGAGAGAGAGGGGGAGAGGGGAGGCGCTGAGCAGACAGACGTGTGGCGTGTTGGCTCCTGTAAGTAGTTAACTCTGACTTTTATTGCCGCACAGTCGATGGACCACCGAAGGGTCATTGGCTCTGGCCCCGGATCGAAACGAATCGAATCGAAACAGATCGTATTGTATCGTGTCGGATCGGGTCTCCCGTTTTGCGAAAGATCTCCGCTCGAAGTTCACACCCAGATTCGAGATTCATTTCCGCCCCTGGAGAACGTCAAGCCAGAGCCTGGGACCCAATCAATAGAACCCACAATAAAGGTTAATTATGTAAATGTCACACAGTTGGCTTCTGGCTACTGTGGCAGTCTTCCACGTCACAGCATCGTTGTCGGTCTATTTCGACCATTCCAAATGCCCAGAACCCAATAGCCAATAGCTAATAACAACTCCAATTCCGATTCCGAAACGCGCTCAAAGCCCACAACTTAATGGTCGCTGTGGAGGAAGGAGAAACATTTCAATTTTTTATTAGTTCACATTCGGTGTCTCAACCTGTTGTCTGTCTGACGAGAGTCGAGAGTCGGAGAGCGTTCTAAATGAGAACATAACTGCTTCTGTTGGCCACACCGTCTGTCGCTCTGTCTGGCTGTCTCGCTGTCTCGCTGTCTGTCTTGGCCAATTAACCCCTTGTTCCTTCATATCTGTTGGCCCTCGCCCTGGCCCTGGCCGAACCCTGTCTTTGCCGCTTTTTACGGTTTAATTGTGCCCACAGCCAGAGCCACAGCCAAAGTCGCGGCCACAGACAAAACAGAGAAATCAATCTCGAATCTCGAAATGCGTTGACAACTCGCTCTCGTCCCAGCCCCAGCCCCGAGCCCGGATTGCGAGTCACCTCTGGCGGGAGCACCTCACCGAGAGGTGCATTTAAGTGCACCTTTAGGAAATTAACCATAAAAAATTGCTTCATTTAAGCAGGCAGCAAACGACAAACAGCCAGCAGCCAGCAATCCCCGGCACTAAAAACTAACAAAACCGAGCGGTGGCCGGCCAGGGCAGGGCAGGGGACAGACAATGTCCGAAATCGAGAGGAGAAAAAGTGTCAGCAGAGCAGAGAGAAGAGCAACGGCAACCCAAGGGCTTGGGGCGAGAGGTTCTGCCAAGGGCCAGAGGGCCATGCCCTAGAAAGCGGAAGCCCCACTGGAAAGAGTGTGAGAGCCCCGCAAACAATTACAAATCTCTTCGAGGATGGATGTATGAATTCATAACTCTATCCCCTGATAATCTCTGTCCTGTGTCCATCCTTTCTCCACCTAATTAAAGACCATTCATTGTGCCGCATGCTGCTGTCAGCCATCTTACCCGCTGCTGCAACCCCCAATCCGTGGTCCGCCACGATCCCCGTTCGATCCAATTCCATTCCCATCCCGATGTCGTGGCAATGTCAAACATTTGGATCTGCTAATCGCGTAAAACATAACACCATTACCGCCATAAAATAAATTTTCTGCCATAATATCTGTCGCGCAATGCCGGGAGAAGGGCTCTAAGCCACAGCCACAGCCACGACACAGCCACGACACAGACGACAGCAAACGACTGCAGCGACGACTGTGGAGACGACGACGGAGACGACGACATCTTGTGTCCAATTCCGATTCGATTGCAATTTCCAATTCCTCAACAGGATTTTGATTTATGCCGAAATCGCGGAGAGCCAAGCAGAGCGCAGCACAAAAACCAAAAACACAAATCAAACGCAAACAGCGCGACGAAACATTGCAACAATCCATGCCCCAGCCAGCCAGCCAGCCAGCCAGCCAGCCACAGATTCAGTCTCAGAGTCTCAGTCTCTGCATCAGCTCCATCTCTGCCGACTCTCGGTCTGTAGCTCCTGCTCCCATGTTGGCCAAGTGGCAACAAAAAAGGCCAAAACGAGCGCGAAATCCAAACGCGAGCGGCGCGCGCGTTTTTTGTCGCGCCAAATGAACACAGCAAAAAACGCCCCGATATCCGTGGACCCACTGATGCCCTGTAGCCCTGTAGCCCTGATGCCCTGATCCTCTCTGCTCTGCCTCATTGATATTTCGAGCGCGAGCGTATAAAAATATTCTGTTGTACCTTCGGCCCCAATCCCAGCCTGGGCTCGCGGACTCGCGGACTCTGGGCCCTGGCCTAAAAGTGTCGCCCGAGCGGGATCGTCGCGACGATCAGCGATCATCATCGATCCGGCGATCGATCTTGTCTGCTGCTGCCTGTCTCTGCTCGCCGCTCTCTGCTTTGCTCTCTGGTTGCTTTTTTGTGCGGCTTCCCTGCTACCAGTGGCTGTCAGTCATAGTCATGCCAGGGCATTCCAATCTGGCCATGATCAGGAGGCTTCTTTGGCTGATTCTGCATTCCTGGCCGTCAGTTTCCTTGCGCGCATCCTCAACGCCTTTTAGCATTGTTTATGAAGTGGAGTGGAGGACGTGGAAGGGCTCTGCCGAGGAGCGCAGGAGGAGTGCCAGGATGCGGAATCGCGGCACCGCCGCCGCCGCCTGCACGTGATACAATTATGGCAGATTTTTTCCACTGCTGCATCCTTCGCTCAGGTCCCTGTGCTGCTCGCATATTTAACGCGCTCTCCGCGCGGCACAGTTCCTCCATTTTTTTTGTCGCGCTTTTGCATAACTTAAGGCTTGCCGCAATTGTTGCGGCAATTATTTTTAGCCAGCAGGCAGCTCAGCGCAGCTCGGCTCGGCTCGGCTCGGCTCCCTTGCCAGCTGATTTATTGGTGGCATATTCAGAGTAGCCCCCGATCTGGCTGCTGCTTCGGCTGGGAAAGTTTTTCCCAACTTCACACCTCGTCCAAGTCCGACGGCTGCTCCCCAGGCGGCGGCCTGCTTATGAATTCCGCTCACAGTGCCACCAGCTTCGACTTCGATTCCGATTCCAATGCCATTTTCAGAGGCAGAGGCAGAGTCAGAGCCAAAGCCACAGCCAGTGGCAGTTCCATTGTCGCCTCTTCGAGGTGCATGTCTCCTGCCACCACCACCACCACCACTACCACCACCGCCGCTGCGGGCGATCGATAGTTATGGTCGTGTCAGACATCCTGTAATTTTGCACTCGATGCCGGCCGCAGCGAGCATCGATCGTCGAGCCTCTCGCGGCATCTGCCCCCATCCCCAGTTGCAGTTCCCATTCTGCTCTCCAGCTTGTTGCAACTTGTTGACACTTCATTGGCGCGCAAGTTAATTAAGGGGAAGCTCTCCTGCCCCTGCCCCTGCCCCTGCCACTGCCACAGAGACGAGACAGAGACAAGATACCAGAGACCACCAAGGGGGGCCAAAGCACTTCATTTACTCGTGTTACTCGGATAAAGATACTTTATTTTATTTAAATATGGTATTTAGAGATACTGGGGGAGGGGGGACACTTGGGAGGGGGAATGCTTCTACTGCTACTATCTATATACACGGCTAAAACTGGGACATTCGGAGGCGCTGCTCCACCTTAGTTGACAACCTCCACGCTGCAGTCCTCCTCCTCCTCCTCCTGTTGCAGCTGCTGCTGCTGCTGTTCGTCTTCCTCGTCGACGGGCACCACCTCCTCGACCGTGTCCACGGGCAGGGGCACATCCTCGTTGGAGCCATCCTGGCTGCTCTCGCACGAGCTGGAGGAGAGGCACTCCAGG
This sequence comes from Drosophila subobscura, assembly GCF_008121235.1. NCBI lineage: Eukaryota > Metazoa > Arthropoda > Insecta > Diptera > Drosophilidae > Drosophila > Drosophila subobscura. The sequence continues at coordinate 19,645,543 of NC_048531.1, read as the reverse complement.
TGCTCGCTCCGTCGCTTCCCCTCCATCAGACTCGCCTGCGACTCGCTGCTGAGACGCAGCCGCTTCTCCGGCTTCTTCAGCAACTCCTCGATGGAGTAGGGGTTCCGCTTTCGACTGTGACTGTGACTGTGGCTGTGACTCAGCAGCTGTCCCCGCGCAGCGTTCAGGGAGAGGGCGGCGGGCGAGGACTTGCCGGAATCACAGTCGCTGAGGGCGTCGCCAGTCGCACCGGGCGTTGACAGATCGATGGAGCTCTCCGACTTGGTGAATCCTCCGCCATTGGTGCACTCCGACTTGATGAATCTCCCGCCATTGGAAGCTCCGACGGCCACCGCCGCCGCTGCAGCCGCAGCCATGCCGTGGGGCAGGTAGCCACCGCCGTAGGGCAGGAACTGGGCCCCCGTGGCGGCGGCCTGCATGTGGGCCTGCGTGTAGTACAGCAGCGAGGGGTTCCACAGCCAGTGCTTGTGCAGGGCCGAGTAGCTGAGATCCAGGCCCCCCAGTTGGCTGGGCACTGACATCCCTCCGCCACCGCCACCGCCACCACCAGACACGCTCGCACTCAGACCGTGTCCGTGTCCATGTCCATTTCCATGGCCATGGCCATGTCCATGCCCATGTGCGTGGGAATGTTGTCCATGCCCATGACTGGGGGGCATCTTGGGAGCGGGCTTGAGCGGCATCTCCCCTCCTGTAGGGGTCATCATCATTGCTGGAGGCTTTGCGTAGCGTCCGCCGGTGGGCGTGGCTGTGGCCGTGGGCGGGCCATTGGTGCCTGCTGCTGCCTGCGTCTTGGGCGAGTGGCTGCTGTTGTTGTTGTTGCTGGGCAGCCCGTACAGCTGCGAGGGCGTGGCATAGCCCGCTCCCGGGCCACCCGGACCCCCGGCACCCGCTTGATGTGCTGCAGCGGCGGCCGCTGCATTCTGCTGGCTGGATGTCATCTCGTCCGTCCAGAGGCCACTGTGTCGCAGGATGCGATTGATGGAGCTGATGGACGGCACGGAGCTGGGGTCGCAGACGCGCTGCGCCTGCAGCTGCTCCCGGATCTCCCACGCGAACATGCCGCTGTTCTCCTCCTTCAAGCGAGTGATTTTCTTCACCACAGTGGGCGTGGCCACTTGCTGGAATAGCAGAGAGAGAGAGAGGGAGAGTTGGATAAGATGAGTTGGATAAGATGAATTTGCGGGTATAAAATATTTGTAGACAGGATTTCCCTCTGCTGCTGCTTTCGAGAGCTTTTTCATAAGTGAATCAATTGTCTTCGGGACTGTCATTGGTATTAGATCACTTGTCCGCACATTCCTTTCCCGATAAAGCGTTTTCCATGCCATAGACACTGCCCCACCTCCTTGGCTGTCTGTTCCCTCTGTTCCCTCTGTTCCTCATCCCCCAACATGCGCATGGAACGAGCCAACGATTAATTGCCGTGAAATTCAATTGTGCACCAAAGTAAAACTAAACCAAACTAAAGGGAGTTGAAACCCTTCGCTTGGGGGCTCAAACAATTGCAAAAATGTGCAAAATGCGCACGGCGCACTGCTGGCCACGCCCCTTTTGAGCTGTCATGTTCAGAGATTTGCATCGGACTCCTCCACTGTGCTGCAAGTTGTGCTGCAATGGGAGGGCAGTTCCCCCTCTGTGGCATATGTTAATTTGATGTGGAGACTGCCAACGGTGGCGCCTCCGCTGCTCACGTGTGACGTGGCAATTCATTAAAAATTCATAAATACGCTTAAGGGCAAGAGAGAGAGGGAGAGAGGGAGAGAGAGGGAGATCTTATCGGGCATCTACACGCGCGCGCAGGCCCTTAGTTCTGATGGGTTATAACATGCTCTTGGGTCTGTGCCTGTGTCCGGAATAGAGAACGCTTTCCCACACCCCCCCTGGCAGTGTCCCAGGAAGGGTGGCTGGTAGTGGTGATGGTGGTAAGGGGCCTGGGGTTGGACACTTTATTGACCCAGCGTAGGTGTTAAATGCGCGTTTTGTTCGAGCGAGTGCAGGCGGTTATTGAATCACCATGTAAGTGGGTGGATGGGTGCATGGGGGGGGGGGAGCTACCTTTCTCCTCTACCTATTCCATTGTGCACTTTGTGGGCGTTGCAACTACCGTTAATTAGGCGTTCTGTGCGCCGTCGACAAACATCGCACCTGAACAATTGTTTGCGTAAGCAGAAGGGGGAGAGGGAGAAGGAGGACGAACCACGGATGGTATCGTATGGGTCGTGATTCGTGCTTATCGCCCCAGTTTATTCCATTATCACTGGAGACAGTGGAGGAGCGGAGTATCACCATCATCGTGCCTAGGGGACATGGACATTGTCGTCACTTGTGGGTGCGGGTGTCCCTGTGTGTGTGTGTGTGTGTCTGTGCCCGTGAAGTGGAGCAGCTTAAACGGTAGCCACGCACTTGATTGGGCGTGCGAACCCGCCAGCTGACAGCCTGGGGGAAAGCGTGCTCCGGCTGGGCTTATCATCGGGTGTCGAGCAGCAGCAAGCGAGATTGATTTGTTGCGCCTCCACCCACGCACGACCCTCACTCAACCATAAAAGTTGTCACCATGGAGTCACTCCCCCAACCATCCATCCACATGGTGGCAGCCCAAACACATGTAAACTATCTGTCGGGCTTCCTTCCCTTCCCTTCCCCTCCCTTCCTTAACTTATCTGCGTTTTCCGTGCTTCCATGTTTCTGTGATACTTTATGGATTTACTGCTGTGCGTTTGATTTTTATATAATCGTTTTGTTGATTTCATGCCCGCCCACACGCCAGACCCGATCCCCGATCCCAGATCCCCGAGCCCAACACTCACCTTGGTCTTGCTGCCACCAATGGATCCCGGCCGGATGGAGCCCGTCTCATGGTATCGTGTCAGTATCTTGGAGACGCAACCTGCGCGAAAGGAGAGCAAGAGAAAGTGGCTGTAGTGTGCGGCAGGACTCGGACTGGTGCCGCAGCCAACACTTACCATGGGAGACCAGCAGCTGGCGGGAGATATCACAGGGACGGACTCCGCACAGGGCCAGTTCCACGATCCGGAGGCGTGTGCAGTCCGGCAGCGGGCGTCCATTGACGAAGACTCCGCCCAACTGATTGATGCCCGCTTGGCCTGGAAGGAAGAAGATTTTCTCATTAGATTCGAGTTCGAGACTGCCCCTCAAGCTGCTTGTGTGCCTGTGCCTGTGCCTGTGCCTTGGGATCTTTCATTTGCATGGCAAACATTTGGGAATTTACGAGTACTACGCGTAGCTACATCTTGCCTCCTCCTAAGCCCTCCCCAATAAACCGATCCAAAGCCCTGAAAGATTTACAATGGCCTGCGAATAGTTAGATGTCTTGGGGCCCGTGCCCAACGATCGTAAAGCCGAGCGAGTACTCGTGGAGTATTCTTCACTCCACTCCACTCCACTCCAAGTAATAGCCGTATCTTCTGGTGTGGCACTTCTTTTTTTTGGGTAAACGCTTAGAGATCGCATCTGGGCGGGGGATGGGGAACCACTTGGAACTCTGAGTTCATTAGCGGGTTATTCGATAGCCCTCGACACTCCACTCTGGACTCGACACTCACCTGTATGTGGCATGATGGACAGGCTGAAGAAATCGATTCCCGGCGTCGTCGTCGTCGGTCACCCAATGTGAAATGTGATCAACAATTCAATCCAAAAGTGATTCGTCGCTGCCTCCGTCAAGTATTTTGGTTGAGTTCCACTGCTGCTGCTGCTGCTGCTGCTGTTTGTTGTTTAGTTAATCGCTGAATTTTAATCAAATTTCAAGCAAGAACGCCATAAAAAACGCTTTGATGGATGTCGTCGTGGTCGCTGGCGCAGCTATTAGGATTTGCTGCTGCTGAGACAGAGACAGAGGCTGATGCTGGGGATACAGATGCTGATGCTGATGCTGCTTCTGCTGTCTCCTCAGACGTCGGCGGCCCACTCTCCGAAGAGTTTTTTACGGCTTCCACGAAATCGCTGCTTGCTGCTCTGCCACTCTCTGCCGTTGTGGCCAGAACCAAACCGAACCGAAGAACAGTGAAAATCTAGTAAGGAAAATACATAAAACTTAATTATTTTATAAAACTACTACGCGGCTCGGTTCGGGATTTAATGTGCAGTGGTTTATGTGCTCAATGGCCATGTCCACTGGCCACTGGCCACTCGCCACTGGATGGTGCCCTGGAGTTGGCTTACCTCACCGACGCGGCGGTAAGGAGTGCTGCACCATCATCCTCCACTGGATGGCAGTATCTCAAATTAGCTGCTTATCAGGCACATTCTCGACGCAGCGTGAACTGCTGCCCCATTATCGGAGGGGATAGCGGAAGGGGCAGGCGGTAGAGGAACGGGAACGGGAATGAGCACGTCCTCTCTGTTGCGACATGCAATACACAAACACACACACACACACACACACACACCAGAGAGTATATGCAAATGCCGGCGGTAACAATTAAAATGAATTTTGGCCAATTGCTCATTTGGTTAAATAACGTGGCCCAAACCCCGAAAAAGGAGCCACAACCACAGAGCCACAGAGATATGCAAATGGGCTTTCAGCAACGGGTTTACTGGCGGGTGGTTTCCGCTTCCTGTCGCTGTCGCTGTCGCGGGAATGAACCGGGCCTGGCCAGGATTCGAGCCTGTCGCCAGCCTGTCAGAGGCATGAAAACGCCCGGGAGCAGCGGTACCTGAAGAACCGTATAAATCAAAAGTGTAACTGCTCTTGTCCCGCCCCACTCCCGTGGCAGTCCACACTTTGTCATGGCCATGTTATTATGGAATTCACATTAGATTTAATTGCAGAGTCCTGCCGCACTCCCGTGCAGTCCTGGGCCCCGCTCTTCGGATACTTTTCAGCTCGTAAAAGGCTCCCCCAGGAAAGGCGCGTGCACACACGCACCACACTCACATGTCGCACTTCCTCCCTCCCTGCGCTCCCGCCCGTCTCTGACTCTGAAATTAAGTTGTTCATTAGGTTTTTTGGCTGTCGACGGCTCTGTTCCGAGTTCTGTTCTCAGTGGTTTGCCGCCGCCACCGCCGCTGACCGTCAAACGGGAAACTCGTGCTGGCCGTTAAGGCCATAAAGTTCGCAGTTGGCTCTTGGCTCTCGCCTCATTCCTCGCATGGCCTGGGGCCTAAGCTTAGACCGCACCGCGATAAGGATTCCATTCCACTTCATCTCCATCTCCACCTCTTGGCCGAAACTGTTTTGTTTTTGTCGAAAGTGAAATAGACATTTCGCCCCAAAACCAATTTAGATGCAATGAGAAAGGGTTAACCCTCTCCCCCCCTGTAAACGTAGCTCTTCTACTTGGCGTGCCGCCCGACTATTTGCCTGTAAATGTGGCCCTAATCGAGGCCAATGAGCACTTGAGCAGTCAAGCGGTTCTGGAGAGTTTCTACCCCTAAATTGGGCCAGGAACTGGGACTCTTCTTTGGCATATCTTCTAGGGCGGAACTCTACCCAGGGAGGAGCCCTTTTTGGGGGATCTTTACTCTAGGAGTTCTGGATTTTAGCTTATCCGCAGAGAGATCATAATGGTTGCCACTATTGATAGATGGATCTACGAATAATCTCTCCCGATTCTAGCTTGGTTCTTCTTGGATGTGCATTTTCCAACCCTCAGTAGAAAAACCTTTGGGATCATGTTTGAATTTGATGGAAAATGGCATAAGGGAATAGGCTCTCCTCACAGATGAGATCATGTCTAAAATCGCATGCAAAACAGAGTTTCAGGTCCGGTTAGGGAACATTTCTGGAGAAATTAGACTATCGAGGGGGGAGAGGAGCAGCAGGAGCACTTCGGGGAGCACTCATCAATGGGCCGTAAGTCTCAATTAGTCCGCGTGCACATGTCAAGCGTAACACAGACATAAAAACCAATAGAAATTAGTTAAACATGCAATAATTTAAATCGTGCGATTACCGAGAGTGGAACCGACAGGTTGTCCGAGCTTCTGTTTCGGATCTCCGAACCCCGGGCCCCCACTGCTCGATCGATGGAGAGCAATCTGTGGGCTGCTGGATCGGAGGCTCGCTTCGGGGACTGCGGCATTAACAGCCGCTAATTAAAATAACAAAATTATAATAAAACGTACGCTTCACAATTTGAATATGATTAGCCGTGGAGCAGAGCAGGGGATCTCATGCTTTTTCTGGACCACAGAAGAGACCGGCCACCGGGCACCGTCCACTGTCCACAGTCTAGATTTTAAGTAAGTTGTCCAGTGGCTTGTTGGGATAGAAAGCTTTGAGAAATCAATGAGCCATAATGGCTATAATGGCCACTGGTCGCAGACCGAAGACGGCATGACAAAGAATTAATTAGCATACGATTTTTGGCTTTTGTTGGTGTGCTCTGGGGGGCTACGTCTGGGCCTGCTCCGTGGGAAAACTGAGAGCGATAATTCGATGATCATAGATCTGAGATGAGTTATCCGCATGCGGCGGAAGTTCAATTGGGAATTGGGAATATTTTTGGGGATTTTTGCAATGCAAATTCGAGCTGGCAACGGGGACGGCTTCCCCTCAAAGGTGGAAATCGGAGCAATATCCGTCCGGTGGCATCATCTACTCCGAATATTCATTCATAGCGGAGACTGCAGAAGCAGAAGCCATCGGCTGAATGGAGTTTTGGCTTCGTTCCGTTCCATTTCGAACCGTTAGATTGTCGTTCATTAAGAAATAAGCCGATCGGCGGACAGAGGGACAGTGGGACTTGGGGACTGGGGGACAGAACTGAGCGATGTGTTGAACACGATAAGCAAATATCATTGTCAAGTCTTTCAAATAATGCCGCAACCTGATCGCGAGACTCGCCTCTCGCCTCTCGATTTAATGATTTAGTTATACTCGTCCGAGAGATCCGATTGGGGTACCGAATTATGCGCAAACAAATTGATTACGATCGTTTATGGTGGTCATTATGGGTTGCAGGGATGCGGCCAACTCTTAATTAAGTCTCCAATAAGTCAGCGACATTATCGCTTGTCCACTATCGGAACAATGGAGGCTTTCCACTCACCTTTTTGAGCTCCCTTGAGAGACCGAAAGAGACGAATCTCTGGAAATCCACTTTGTGTAAACTCTGCTATAATCAATCCTCTTAGCACTTGTCACAACTTCACTTTCCGCTTGAGTTTCAGATACAGACTTTGCGATACACTTGTTTCCGTGCTTTCTGGCTTATCCTGGCAAATCAGTCAGGTGTTGGCGTTCGTCTCGCGACGGGTGGGTAGCCTTGCTCTCGGGTGTTTCAGGTTTTCGGGTTTTTATTCGGGGAGTATCGCGTCGCGGCGCACCTTGTCACTCGACCGTCAAAATTTCGACTAAATGCACGCGAAACGCGCTGCCAGCGCATCGATCATTTTCTGTTGTGGAGTTTAGCGCCCGTGGTCCATCAGCCAGCGCTGGCTACTGCGAGACTCCAGCACCAGCACCAGCACAAGCACAACCAACAAGCAACAACAATACCAATGCGAGGGCCCAAAGCGAAACTGAAAACCCACCGCAAGGCACGCACACACCGAAAGAATCTTTCACGGCCTCACGGACGGCAACGTTTTTCTGGTGTAACCGGTTTTTCACGGCACCGCCGGCCGCCACAGTCCCAGCCCCCATATCATCGGTGGGCCAATGAGCGTGCAACATTGGTGCGCATGCGTCTGCGGCTGCGGCTCGCGCACTCCCATTGGTCGAGCCCATGGTCGAGTGTGACTGCGGCTGCTCTTCCGCTGCGATGAGTTCCCCTCCCCCAGAGGCTCACTCGACACAGCGCACAGTGGGTCGAATGAAGAGGGAGCGAGACTATAAGTGGAAACAAGAGAATGAAGTTTCTCTGGAAGATTTAGATATGGAATATCAGATGATACGTGGAAATAAAAGATAAATAGCATGGAACGGAATGATTTTTGGGACTGAAAGTGACTAAAAATTATTCCAATTTGTGTTGCTTCTGATAGAAATGGTTGAAAAATTCAAAACATTATCTTTTCCTTCTGCACTTTCGAGCCGCAGAGCAAACCTTTGTCCATTGGCTTCTCTCCGTTTGCTTTTCTGCTGCTTTTGTTCCACTGTGCACACGCCTGTCCTGTCCTTCCTTCGTTTTCTTCCGTTGATTTGCGCTTCCTAGGGGTAGTCGTTGCCGTAGAGCGTTGCGGCAGCGTAGCCGTAGCCGTTGCCGTTGCAGCCACGTTCCGGCCAATCGGCAGAGGCAGAGGGCAGGGCAGCGTCGCACATCCGCAGCTGCAGCCGCATCCCATACCCATACCCATCCACTTCCACACACTTCCCGGATCCGAACCCAAACCCGATCACAAAGTGACACAGCAGTGGGCATAGCCGTTACCCTGGCGAAACAGCCACAGCTACGGCCACAGCTACGGCTGCTTCCCTTCCACCTTCCGCCTTCCATCCTTCCTCCCCTGTGACCTCTCTGCCAGTGGGTTGAGGGTGGGGTGGGGTGGCTCCTGGCATGGGTGGTGGCGTTAAGTAACGCTTGGCGGCGGTGCCTGCCGCAAGGGCGTTAATTGAATTCGACAATTGTCGGCTGTGGCATTCACAATCGAAAATGAATTTCCAGTGCGACTGGCGCTGAAAGATAAAACTGTCATATTGCTTGTTGATTGTCAAGCAGGGTAGGGAGGGGGCCTCAGGGTGTGGCAGGGTGCAGGTAGGTTACATACATATATTGATCCATAAATGGGACAGAAAATGATGGAAATTAGTTATTTCTTTCTTGGGGGGAACGCGGAATGACAACGACTAGGTCCTAGTCCTGAATCTGTGTCGTTCTGTGGGCTAAGCGCCATGGCCCTCTGGCTGAACGATGGAGATGAACCCTTTTGTAGCCGCGTGGCACATGCAAATCCACTTGCCACCAAAAACCACAAAAACCTGTGCGAAAACATGCAAAATTCTTAGGCCCAGGCCCAAGGTGTGTCCGAGGAGGACAGCAGCGGCGGCAGGGGGGAGGTAAATGCTTGGCAGGAACTGCTGCTCGGCAGAGATAAAACTGTCACAAAGGTTGGGGGCAACACAATGCCAGCCAACAGCTTGTCCTGGTCCTCAGCCTCATCCTCGTCCTGTGCTCATCCCGGGCACAGACAGGCCTCCTCCTACTCGACACGACACTGTGAGCAGCAGCTGCCCGACTTTTCCCATGCAACCAAGCGCGGCATAATAAGATCAAGCGAGTCAGCCGTGCGTGGTGGCATCAACACACTCTCTGTGGCACGAGGACCTGACACTGACACTGCCACTGCTGCTGCTGCTGCTACTGGTACTCCTCGTACTGGTCCTGGGCCCACCCATCATGCAACGCCCAACGCCCAACGCCCAGCTAGCTTGTTCGTCACTCCTCCCGCTCACACTCCCTGCGTCCGTGTGTCTTGCTCTATCTGACAAGGCGATTATGTGACCAAAAGCCCTTTCAAGTGGCAGCAATTACCCAAACCCAGAGTCAAAACCGGAGCCCAAAGCGACCTACGCCCCAATTAAGGCGCACACACACAAATCTGTGTGGGAAGTGCGTTTAGCAGAGCACTTGAAGTGAGTGGATAGAAACGAATTCGAAATACCCTTTACACTATTCATCTCTTAGCCTTCTATCTATCTCTTATTCAACCATTTATTCATATGAATTATTCCATATTTACTCTCTTCCATTCATATCCATACATCTAACACTTTTAATATAATATATGTATCTGCTTATCATTTGCATGCACACATATTCACTTTATATATCCCATTATACATATCGTTCTTTGCATCTTGTATATCATTTTATATTTTATATATTTTAACCTTTTACATATGTACATCTATTCTTCTATATATCTATCTATCTATTGCTATTTGTCCCAATATTTTACACACCATTTATCTGTAGTTCTTTGCAGCTATATACATACATATCTACTTTGGGCTCTCCTTTCCTCTCCTTTCCTTGCTCTCTCTAGACAAACTTCTCGTACGGTTTGATATACCCTCCGCTCCTCTTTGGACAGGGCACTCTCAAATGAGCAACGGAAATGGGAAGTTTGGCCTTTTCAGCGCCTCGAAAGGGGGTGGGTGGTGGCGCAATTGTAATAAAAAGGGGGCTGGCCAATCGGCTTAACTTCTTCCGATTGACTTGGCTTTCCACGCGCCCTCCGTCAGTCCGTCCGGTGCGATCGCTATCGCTAAACAGGAAAACTTACACTCGCTTATTTTGTAATTGAAATGGAAATCCACTCCACTCCACACTTTGGGCGGATATTTGTGTGTATCTCTGGGATGCGCAGAGGGGTGAGTCTCCTACGGGGAAGGGAAGGGAAGGGAAGCGACACCCACATCACTTTTTGCCGCAATCAAAATCAAAAATCGAAATTCAAATTTAAATTCAGCTCAGAACCGCGCCACAGGCGACGCATTCCTTGATGCGTGCCCCCAGCTCATCATTATGAGGGGGCTAGAAGGCTGCAAAAAACCAAGACAGAAGCTGCCTCGGCTCGTGCCTGGGGGCTGCCGTTGGGTTCCAGGTTCCAGGTTCCAGGTCTCGGGTCCCAGGTCTCCTGTCTGCGTCTAGATTTCATGGTCCATTAATGAGCGGTGTCCGCCGCTGGAATTCGCCTGGGAAGCGGACAAAAAGTTTAATTCGCTGGCGTGGGCGCCCTTCTAAGGGGGAAATTAGTTGCTCGAACTTGCCACAAATTAGTTGCTGCTGCTGCTGCTGGTTTTTGCAGAGAGGGTCAAGAATATCCCGAAAGTATCTTTTCTAATTGCAGGGGCGGCCTAATTGAGGGTTTCTCTTGCTTTCGCTGCCATCGCATCGCTCGGTGCCTCTGCCTCTCTGGTCCTTGCAATCAGCAGATGCAAGCGATTCCCTGAAAATTGTTCAACACGAAAAAGAGGCCCAAGAGGAAGGAAGGATTCCTGTGTGCGGGTCGCCAAATTGGCGCAGGTTACGCATGTGCCTCAAATCATGAGCATTGCTGCAGCACTCTGCCACGCGATGATGGATGCAGTCAGGCAGGTTGCAACGCAGACTCGCCTCTCGCCTCACCGATGCACCTTGCGTCGGGGCCACGCGTGGCACAGACTGACACACAGACAGACGGACAGCAAATACCCAGAGGCCCAAAGACAATCGGGCCAATTTTGTTAACAGTTGCCGCCGACGAGGACAAGGACAAGAACAAGGCCGATAAGATAAAAGTCCCTATCCTTGGTCTATCCGCTGCAACATCTCATGCCGCTCGTCTAGGAGTTGCCTTTGCCACAGTTCGTGCCACAGTTGTAGGCGGACTGCTGCACGCGATTTGCGAGTGCCATAAAAACCCCGAAAAGATCTAGGGCAGGACAGACAGACAGGACAGACAGGACACAAGCCGAGTGGCATGTCAAAGCCAATTAATAAAAACGCAATTTCCACAAATCGAAATTTTTATAGAGTTTACAGAGTTTTATTGATCTATCTAGGACATTCCACACCTGCACAAAGGGCCAGGACCGGGCCGGGGTCGGATTGGGCGGGCAGATAAGCAAAATGAGCAATTACAGGAGAGGACTTGACAGGACTGGCCGACGCGACGCGACGCGACGCAACGAATTTTCTCACATTAAGAGACGAGCAGCAGAGTCCTCCGCGGCTGGCCCCGTCCTTCGCTCCACTGAACCCTGACACTGGGAAAATGGCCGACTACACTCAGAGGGAGACGGCGACGGAAACGGAGACGGAGATGGTGAGACAGAGACGCTACTCTCTCCCTGGTGAAAGAAGGGTGAGTCCTGGCCCGAAAGTTTGCGTGTGCTGCAGGAAGATGGCAACGAAGGAGCCGGAGCAGGACCTTTGCTTGCGATAAATTAAATGTCTGACATAATTATGGCCAAATTGAAAAGGAAAGAGGCGCAGGAACCGAGCCGCAAGGAGACAAAGCAGCAGCAAGGGACACAGGCAGGGACAGGACATTTATTGTGCCATAAAAACAGAAATTATTTGATCAAACACAATAAACACGACAGCATCGAGGCACCGCAGCTCGAAGCCGCTTGAAGTCGCTGACAGGCTAATGATAGGATGTGCCAAAAGGATATTCGATATAATAGGAGCCCTATAGATTGGGCCAACAAATCGATTGGGGAAAGCCTTCTGGCCCTCTGGAACTCTGGAACTCTGTGAACTCTCCTCTGGATGCCCCATTCCGGAGTGGGCCTCCTCCTGGAGGTGTGTGTGTGTGAACTCCCCGAACTACCCGAACTCCTCTTGTAATTATGGTTTTTATGGCTCGCAACGCCTCTGGAAATCGGCCAACACACATCATAGAATCAAAATCAATTAAACGCTTGTCTATGCCATTCTTTGCCTCAGCTCAAGCTTCAGCTTCAGCCTCAGCTCCAGCTCCAGCTTCCTCCTGCCTGAGCTGTAGTGAAGCCAGTTCCCATTTGCCATTGCCCAAGATCGGCCAAGTGCCGCGTCCAAGCCAGCAAAAGTGTTAAAATAATCATAAAAACTTTGCCACTTCGAGGTGGCTGTGGCTGTGGCAGTGACTGTGGCACTGATGTAGCATCGTTGTGGCATCGTTGCAATCGTAAACCGAGAACCGAAAACGCGGAAAGCGTTTGCCGGCCATCGCTCTGCCTAAATGCAATATTTTTACGATGCCCCAGCGCATCGGTCTTTGGCTGTCCCTCTCGAAGACCCAGTCCCCCTGCTCCCCCTGGCAACTCCGTGCTCTACAGCTGCAGTTCCCCCATTTCTCCAGTTCCAGGCTGTTCATTCGATCATTCGGCTCGTTCGTTGGGCCCTTTGGCGGTGGTCGCCGCTCCGCTGCACTCTGTGGACTCTGTCGGGCCAGGAGCAAAAGTCAAATACGGTAGCTCGACTAATTGAAAAATTAAAGTCCAGTGCTGGCCAAGTACTTGGGAGTAGCAGTGCTTTGCGTGGCACCGCCCACCGCCCCATCCATCCATCCATCCATCTATTCGTCCATTCATCCGTCCCCCCGTCCAGCCGTTCATAAATCTTGCGGCATTCCTGCAGCCAGCTCGGCCAATTGCTCATCCGAATGGTTATCGAGTGGGGCAATGCCTCTGGGGTCGAGTTTGCCTAGTTTCCCCCTCTCCAGCGCCCACTCCCTGCCACAGTCTGTCCATCCTGCCCCAGCTCCAACTAAAGCCTAATGTGGCAGGCTGCACACCTTGCTGCCACAGACACTTTAGGGAGGAGGCAACCCAACCCAAGCCAACCTCCCGACAGGCTGCTGGCCGGCTGGCTGGGGCAGCGATTATCGGATCGAAGGTAAACACAGGTTCTGCACTGCCGAAATAATGTAATGCTGCCAAAAATCACTTCTGTTTTTTGCACCCGATCCCTGATCGACGTTCTTCGATCTCACCTTCGACGTTGACCGTCCGGTCGTCTGCCTGTGTCGTGTGTGTGCAGCTGCCAACTGCAGCGAGCCCCGAGTGCAATTTGCGAGCAAGGGAGCGATCCTCGGATCGGATCGAGGGGCTTACCCCAAGGTGTGCAATCAGCCCGCGCGATCAGACGAAAGGGTTAGTACACAGCCCTTAATGCCCACGTTGGATCCGATGTTCTCTGTGGCTCTGGGGACTGTGGGCACTGTGGGGACTGTGGCATTTATAAATTATAACTACATTAAGTGCATCAACAAATTGCAGACACTTGGGGCGTTTTCAACAATGTCATTTGGGGAGGGGACGGCACTACAGGAAGAGCCGCCACCCAGACCCCTCCAGCGAGGTAACCACTCGAGAGCCAACCATAAATTAACCGTTTAATGTACTCCTCGCAGTACTGCTCGCAGGACACAACAAAGCCGCTGCAATTGTCCCTTTCGGAGTGCTGTCTCCCTGCTGTGGTTGTGGTGATGATTTTCTAATTTATTGCCTTATAAACATAATCAAATTCGCATCACAACAAAGCGAGCAACCCAGAACAGAACACAAGAGAACAGAACCCCTGGCATAGAGCCACTCCCGAGTCCTCGGGGGTCGAAACACACGCGACATGCTGCTTCTTGGGTGGGGTGGGGGATAATGATGACAGATCAGAGCGCATCCACACAATGGGATGATCGTCGGGGTTCGGACTCGGACTCGGATTCGGGCTTGGATTCGGATCCGCAACGGTTGTGCGGTTTACGCTTGGATTGCTCTCGCTGCTGCCTGCCCCCCTGCTCGATGGAAGTGATACTTAAACACCTCTGAAACGCGCACAGATTGTCGAATAACCGCATATGTCGATTGTCCTTGTCCTTGTCCTTGTCCTGCTCCCTGTCACTTCCATTGTCCTGGGCTTGTTGGCACAGCAACGTTACGTGTCATTAACTCTCCCAACTGCAACTCCGACTCCGACTCCGATTCTGACTCTGACTTTGTGTAGCTGTTGACATTTCTATCTGTCCAACGATTCCACGTAATTGATGCGCTTCCAAGTGCGAAATTCTCGGCAGGTGTCGGATTATGCATATGGAATCAATGCACTCCCCGCCCCGAGGGCTGCCAGGGAGGGATGGAGAGTGCGCAGCGGAAACTTGAATGTTCGCACATTTGCAGCTCATCAATTTTCGGCATTATCCCCGTCCCAGATCGTCAGCAGCAGCAGTTCATTCAACCTAGTTATGGACCTTCTTCTCCATGGTCCATGTTAGCGCCGTCTTGTTGACTTAATCGCCCCAAAACAATTTACTCTTGCTCTTCTGGCTCTCTGGCTCTCTGTCTCTCTGGCCCTCTGTCTCCGAACATTGCTTAAACGCTTGTCGCCTAATGATGGGGCAGCAACGGCGGATCCATCTCTGCCGCTGGAGGTATGAAAGGGCTGCTGAGGGATGGGATGCTGAGGAGCTGTGCCCTCTGCCCGCTGCCCCACCGCATTATTAAGCCATAAAATTGAAAACTTATTATAATTACATAAACGTACGCCTCAACGCCTCCAGACATGGCAGGGAAAGGGCTCTCCACGATGCATGGATGCTCAGAGACGCAACCAAGGAATGATTTTCGGGGCACACGCAGCATCCTGCGCCTGCACCGTCCTCGAGTTGCATTTAATGACCAAAGCAGAACAGATTTTTGCCTCAATGTTTTGGCAGCGCCTCCTTGCCGGCGGCATAATGAAGGGTTCGAGGGGCTTGGCAACAAGCTGCAACGAGTGCGCGTAGCTCTGGGCTCTGCTCTCACATTATCGACATTACCATTGCCATTAACCATTACCAGAACGCAGATCTGCACGGAGCTTGATGGCCTGGCAATTGCCGCTGCTACGGTTACACACGTGGCCCGACCACAGACCACATACGTTGACAGTGGCCACATTTCGAACTCTCTCAGGTGGCAAATAGCTCTATCGAGGTGGCATGCTGATTATGCCTTCGATGCTGCTTAACTTGTACTTAATACCTAACTTAATTAACACTAAAACGAGATCTGAAGAGTCGTTTGTTTGTTGCCATTCAGCTGCTTGTTCGCTTCGTCTGTTTATTAGAACAAATGTACGAGCAATCATTCTACAGATCTCTATCCCTGTCTCTCCCTCTCTCCCTCGTTAATACAAGTTACGCAATAGCTTGGATCTGTAGGAATTATTTGTATTCCCAATCTGCGATGTGTGGGTCTGGCGCTCCTATAAAGCTTTGCATAATCGATTCGATTACAATATGGAAATCGGCTGCTCTCTGCGACACACTCTCTCTCTCTCCCTCTTCTAATGCGAAAAACAAATGACGTTGGCAACGAACGTGACACGCAAAGAGAGCATTTGGGAATTGAGACTGAGAGCGAGAACTTGTTCCGTGGCTCGCTGCTTAATTGAGTAACCAAATCGAGACGAAATAGGTGTTCGTGCCACTAATTCCTATCAGTGCCTCGGGTGTTGGCCGAGACAGGTAGGCTGTGTCTTATCAGGCAGCGGCCTCGGGCGAGGCCTACGCAGACTTATGCCTCATTAATTCAACAAATAATAAACAAGCAAAGTCAAGGAATTCTACCGCTCCAACTACACATGGGAGATACCTACATATATCTGCTATCAGTGAGCGAGTTACAGAGGAAAACTTTGGCAGCAAACACTTCAGATATGATAATCAGTTGATCCCCCAAAGGTTCTGCCCTAAATCGTTCATTTATGCATTGAAAATTGTTACGATTTGGATTGGTTTCCACTTCCTTGATTAGTTGCATCGTTTCTCAGTTGATTATGTATCAAGGAAAGTTCCTTAATTTGAGTTTTGTGCAAATGTTTGGATTGTGTATTTGTGGTTTATCACAGTTCTAAGCACTTGAGTTGATCTACTTAAGATTAGCTTCTGCCTCTCCTCCATCACTGTTCCGGCTTGCGGACAAAGACCTCCTGCATCTCGACCTCGGCGGGGGCTCTGCGCTTACCGGAGCGGAACTGCTCCTCGATCTCGAGCAGCGTGCGGCGTCGAGTCTCGGGCAGGGCCCAGTAGATGAAGAGCATGGCCAGGAGGGCCATGGCGCCAAAGAACACGAAGCACTGGCTCATGCCGATGGCCGCCTTGAGGTCGGGGAAGGTCTTGAGGCACAGGAAGGAGATGAACATGCCGACGGCCACGGTGAGGCCCGAGGCCGGGCCACGCACCTTCTGCGGAAAGAGCTCCGAGATCATGAAGAAGGGCAGCGTGTAGAGGCCGAGGGTGCTCAGGACAATGAAGCCCACGATGGAGACGACGGGCAGGTAGGGCACGTCGCGGAGGAGAGAGCTCCAGCTGTGGCCGGCCAGCAGGAACATGCAGGCGCCCATGCCCAGAGTGGAGATGATGCCGGCCCGACGGCGGCCCCACGCCTCCAGGACGTAGCCCATGGGGCAGGTGGTGAGCAGGCGGGCCAGGCCGATGAGCAGGGCGCACATGAACGGATCGATGGAGATGCCCGCCTCCTCGGAGATCTGCACGGCGTAGACGATGACCACAAAGATGCCCGTCAGCTGCTGGAAGGCGAACAGGGACATCAGGATGAGTAGCGGCTTGTGCACCTCCGGCAGTCGCAGGCTGCGCAGGAACGACGCCTTCTCCTCGGCGTCCCGCAGCTGCAGCGACTTCTGCAGCACCTGGAACTCCTCCAGCACCTGGGGATGTGTAATATGAGCTGTGGGGAGAAAGAAAGGAGCGAAAGTTGCACCAGGGAGGCCAGTGGAGTCAGGACAACGCAACTCACGTGACTTGTCTAAGCCTCGGAAGTAGTTAAGGGACTTCTTGGCCTCGGCCACCCGCTTCTTGGCCAGCAGCCAGCAGTGGCTCTCGGGCAGGGGCAGGACGCAGAGCAGGGCCACCAGCTGGTAGCCACAGCAGATGAGGGCGATCAGCCGGAAGTCGTCGCGGATGAAGTACCCGATGCCGTAGAGGATCGTAATGCCACCGGCCACCGAGATGGAGGTGCCCAGAATGAGGCTGCCCCGCGTACGGGGCACACTGATCTCCGCTGCGTACACGCCAGGCGGGGCGCTGGCCAGGCCCATGCCAATGCCTGAAAGAGCAATCGATTAGCACCGATCCACGCTGATCGTTTACCGATGGACATACCCAGGATGAAGCGGGAGACGATGAGCTGCCAGAAGAAGGAGTGGGAATCCGTTTGGCTGGCGGTGGCCAGCAGGATCCACGCAACGATCGCCAGGATGTTCAGCACGACCAGCGTCCGCTTGCGGCCGATCTTGTCGAGCAGCACGCCGGACAGCAGGCCACCGAGCGGTGCGGCCAGGGCGTTCACCGAGGCGAACCAGGACGCCTGCGTTCCATTTAAGTGCACCGGCTCCGTCGCATCCTTCAGCTGGTCCAGCGTGACCGTGGGCAGGGCCAGTGTCATGCCCGTGGACAGCACGCCCACGTTGGCCAGGATCACGGCCATCGCCTGCCGCCTCACGGCTCGTGGCTGCTCGCCCAGTGGCTTCGACTTCAGCGGCCGGTCCAGCCCCGACACGATCTGTGCCTGGCGGCCATTGCTGGTGTGTAGCTCGTCGTCTGTCAGAGCCATGGCCGAGTCACGTGCCGCTGTCCGGGAATCTCTGTTATCTCCTCCACGGACTGCGAGTAGAGTAAATGCAAAGTGATGTAAATCAAATATTAGCATTTAGTTATCGTAATCCCCCGCTGAAGACTCTACTGGTGACTGGTGACTGGGGACTCTGCTTGTGTTTGCGCTACACGGACGGACGTACGTACGAGTCCGCTGTTCGTATCAACGCCAAAAAACGAAAGCATATCCGGCTGCGGCGCTATAAAGTAATATTTTCTGTATCTAATAGACCTTATGGCCCCGTTCTCAATTAGTCTCTCAATCTCTGCGATATCCTCCCCATCATTTAGATAGATGCACAACCTCATCATTTGGAAATCAGAGAAATCTTTATGGATAGGAATTCCCAGAAGAGCAGTCGCTAAACTGTAGAACCTCCTCCAATCGGTTAATTTCTCTTGTAAAACTGGTCTTGGACACTCGTGCTAGTCGTGAGACTATGGTTAGAATGAGAATTTCTACGAGTTATTAATTATTTGTAATACTTTTGTTTACTTCTAAGCACTGGGCACACGATAAGGGCATGCCATACGATACGGGACCCTGTCCACTGTCCAGCAGCTGATTGTAGAACTTGAGTGCCGGCTATTGGTTTTGGGTTTGTTTGTGGATCGCATGTGCTTGTGGATCCCTTTGTTCAATCGCACCAATTAACAGCTATGCATCCACTCAAATCAATTGAGCAATACTCACGCGGCAGAGGGCAGGGGGGAAGGGGGGAGCTTCGCTTCTGTTTGAAGATGGATCGCTTGGATGGATGTGGTTTTCCACCACGAGGGTTCGTGGCTGGGTAGATAACCTGCTGCCGAAAATCCACAGAGCGGGAAAACAGGTTCTGCCACTTCTGGCCAAAAGTCACGGCGCTGAGTTTATGGCCAAAAGCGAGACAATACTTGGACAGAGGTCTGTCAGGGCGCGGCGGAATAGAGCGAACCCGTCGACGGCGAAACGCTGGAGCCAACTGAATGCCACTTGCCACGCTGGACGCGCCTCAACTCGACTCAGCCCGACTCCTCTGCTGCTCTGCGGACCGCCGAACTATACGGATTTCTATTGAGTGAGCGCTCGCGCTCCGCTCCGCTCTCCCAACAGACTCTCCCATGTGCGGACATGCGGAGGCGATAAGGCGTATGCCCCGTTGAGGAAACTTGGAGGAAACGTCACCGGCAGCGTCCGCTGGATTGCTGTTTGACTTTTGTGTGTCATGATCGTTTTGATCGCTGCTGATAGTGGGGGGATTGTTGTGGATCGATTTTTAGTTGGCTTCTTAAATAAATAAAGAAGTTCTCTCTTTCTCTCTCTGTCTCTCCCTGGCAATCTTCTACGCCAGTGCGCAATAGTCTTATCGGATCGGTAGACATAACCTTTACACGCAAAATGCAAATTAAATGCCAATAAATACTTAATGAGCCTCGCGCACAGCCCGGACCAACATCAGTTGCTGGGTGGGGGGTTACCATATGCCACAAGTGCTACAGATACCTCTACAGATTCTTGCGGCATTCATTGGCTTATCATTTCAAGTTTAATCGCCATGCTGTCATCGCTGTTGTTGTTTTGTGGGACATCAGACAAGTGGACGTCCAGCCTCGAGGGCCCGCAAGAATTCAAGTCACAAAACAGTGATTTATCTTATCGAATAATGTATATATTTTGCCTTCGCTGCTGCAATATTTGCCCAGCAGTGTATTAGCAGTGAGGAGCCAACGGCTGGCTCCAAATTGCGTGCTGTCAATTGGCCATTAGATGTCGGCTCTGTCCCGATTAGATAGCGATACATTTACGAGGTGCTAAATCCAATAAACGAAAAACCGTTAGGTTGGCGGGTGCGCTCGTGCTGTAGCAGCCAGCCAGTGTCAGGTAGTGGCGGACACATTTCTGCTATCGATATCTATCTATCGTATGGTATATGGAAATACAAGAAAATAAATAAAATCAATGAAATCGCTGATTAATTAGACGATAATGATGATTTTGTCAGAGTATTCCAATGTATAAACCGGAGTCTAGCCCCCATTTTATTGTAAGTATAGAATAACAGTACCCAACCAACTCCGACCTTGCACGCGCTATCGTGTGAATCGCAAGAAAGAACAAGAAGAACAAGCACTCACGACGATAATAGGAATCAAAACGCGAACGGAAAAGCCAGCGGTGTCGCGGAACGTGCAAAGTGGGGTCAAATCAAAGCAGCCAAAGTCCTGCTTACGAAAGTAAACAACGGTGACAGTGCCACTACTGCAGGTGGAGCAGCGTCCAGCATCCAGCATCCAGCATCCTCCTCTATGTGTGGTTAAGTGTGTCGACTCCGAGTCTACTGTTGCCCCAGGCCCCAGCAGCCACAGCAGGGTGGGATGAGGGAAGAGCGGCCTTGTTTATAGGCAGGTGCGCGTCTGTCCCAGCAGAAGAGAAGCAACAGAAGGAGCAGCCTCAACATAATTTAAACCTCGAAGAAAAGTGAAAAACGGAAAAACAGAAGGAGCAACGGGAAACGGGGAAAGGAAAACGAGAAAACGAGAAAACGAGAAAACGAGAAAACGCTTCGATAATTCGGTTCGTTCGGGTCCAGGAGAGCGGTGGAGCGTGGAGAACGGTGCACAGAGAGCGAGTGCTGTGTATGTGTATCCGTGTCCGTGTCCGTGACTGTGTGTGTGTGTGTGTGTGTGTGGCAGCATCCTGGAAAAGCAGAAGAGCGGAAAAGCAGAGCAAAGCAAAAGCAACATAATCAAACAGAAATATAAAAACAGAGTTTTCCCCTAGACCCAACTCCTCTTCCAACCCTCCTCCGTCCTGCAAGAAGCCCCAACCAAATCCCCAACCACATCCAGCGTGCTGTCAACAATTTCCCAATTGTCGTCGTCCTCGTCGCCATTGCTGTCGGAGCAGTCACCATCAGAACAATCATGGAATGCCGCTGAGGCCGACCCCAGGAGAACCACAGCAGCAGCCCAGCTCCTCCTCGTCCTCCCACAGTGCACTCAATGCCAGGCGGCACAGCACAGGGCTTCGTCACCCCACAGCAGCAGCCATAGATATTGCTATAGATACAGCTAAAGATACAGATACACACGCAACGGCCATGTCCAGGTCCATATCCATGTCCAGGCAGTGATTATCCCTCGCTGTGAGCCAGAGAGCCCCCCGAAATTCCCAGTGACAATTAAGTAGAATCAACTGATCCAGACTTAGTCCCCCCGGCCCAGACCAAGTTCCAGAACCCAGCACACGGATTACCCACAGACTGCAGTCCAGTTCCAGCTTCAGCTCCATCTTCAGTTCCAGTCCCAGAAGAAGAAACGCAGCAAGATGGCCACAGACTTTCTGTTCCCCAAAATAGCGGATTGCTCCTATGTGTCCTGTTACTGGTGAGTAGTCAAAGCCATAGACATAGTCATAGGCATAACCAAAGTCGCGAACCTGCCCCACGGCCCCCAAGTCGGTGAAGCAACAGCCACAACAATGCGTACAGGCAGGCCAGGCACGGATGGTGAGCAGCAGCAAGAGAGCGCTGTAGAGTGGGGGGAAAAAACTTTTTCATTAGGCAAAATCATTCACCTTGAAACACCAGGCAGAATATTAACACTACGCTAACGTTCGCATAGCTGTAAATAATGAACAGAAGATAGTGGAAAGGGGAAACTAAAAAGAATGTTTGGCTCGCTGAAATCTCTTCTGAGATTTCTTCTTTTGTGAATGATTATCGCTAGTTTGGCCAGTCCTAACCTTGGCGCATTGCTCTGCTTCTTTTAATTATGTATATTTTATTTTTGTGCGTTATCTCTTTTGGCAACAACATTCGAGCAAGGAGCGGGCGAGCGGAGCCTGTTGTTCTTTCCGCTTTCCCCTGTCACTCACTCGCCTGTGTGTTTGTGTGCTCATTCCGTGGCTCCTTGCAAGGTATGTTTTGCAGAAGGTACTGTGGGCCCTGCGAGTAGTTTTCGTTCAACTAAATAAACCTAATTCTCGGCTGCTATTCAGCATCGCCTTTAAATTCCGCTCTCCGCTTCTTCATCTTTTGTGATTATCCTTCCTCTTGCTTTGGTTTTGGATTTTGCCTTTGACTTGGACTTCACTTCCCCTCCCGTCCTCCGAGTCCTGAGAGGGCGCCGTGCCGCGCTGCGCAGCTCCAGAAATTAGGTCAAACGGTCATGTCTGCCTAACAAGAAAAGCGTGCCACAGTGTGTGTCGGTGTGTTGGTGTGTTGGTGCCCCCCCTGCACACATATACATACATATGTATGTGTGTGTAGTAGGGTGGTGGGGGTGGAGTGGGCTGAACCTCTTTTGGTTCGTTTTTATTGCCACATGAGAGAGGCGCGTTTCGACTATAAAACAAACGACCAGCGGCACCAGCAACAGCAACAACAACAAACCAAAGCGAAAATTAAACATACACACACACACACACACATTCATAGAGCATGCATGTATTCCATCTGTGTGTTGGTGCAATATTTAAAATGCTAATTGCAAAAATGGCGGCACAGACGATGCCGATGACGAGGACATGGATGGTGTAAGGAGATGTGCAGGGGTGGAGGCAGGGTCAGAGTTATGGCAAGTTGGCAGGCAGGCGCCCCCCAAGGAGTAGGCTCCCCAGGCAGCAGCAGCGGGAGTGGTATGAATGGTATGTTATGAGTTTTATGTGAGTCTCCGCCTACACACATCCACACATCCACACACGTACACACGTACACACAACAAAAGCACCAAAAGTAAACGTCATAGCACATAAAAAGTTTTCATACACGCACACATACAAACACAGACACCACAAAATTTACATGTAGAAGGATGAAATGTCGTCGGAGCGTTCTCTGACCTCATCCTCCCCCCCATCCCTAAAGGACCCCCTTCGTGGCGACCCTCTAGGACATGTTGTGTTCATTGATTAATTCACATTCGCAAAATGCTCGCGCACTCACATTTGCACTCAGATTCATCGCCAGCGTCAGCGTCATCGCCATTGCCACCTCGCCATCATCTCCTTCCAGTGGGGGAATCTTGGAATGAATACGCGCACTCGCTCTCTCTCGCTATCTCTCTCACTCTCACACAAGCATACACACACTGAGGCGCCATCTGTGAGTGGAAATGTGCAGCACAGCGTCTCTTCTGCTGGGTTTCAGTGGGGGCGAGCGAAAGGACGGGGAACTGCAACAGAAAGTTTATACATTGCCTTCTGGCTCTGGCTCTGGCACTCAGCCATTAGCATCGGCAGCGGAATGTGCCATTCGATTATCTGTCGACCTGGGCTGGGGCACACTTCCTTAGCAAGGGACCCAACCACATCCTCGCACCGCCCTCCCCCCAATCAGTGGCTGGCAGGGCATTAATAACGCCAGCTCACGATATCGCCACAAGCCACTTCCAGTCGCGACTTTTGACCGTGCCACTTGAGTGGGTTCCACTTACCAACCTTATGCTGCCGTCTCCCTCTCCCCTGCCTCCACTCTGTTCGTGGCTGTAACTGTTGATATGGCGAATTGTTGTTCCAAGTTTTCTGCGAGTGAATGCTTCCGTTGTGCTCTGCAGAAGGGGTACTCTAACTTATCCCAGAAAGTTGCAACTCTCCAAAGTCCAAACTTCCAAAGATATCTGGCCATTACTTAAGCATTGTTTGGACAAGTTGGGTGGGTGAAGAAAGTAGAAAGTAGTAGAAAGTTAGGTGTGCAAGGGTATTCGAATGCTGACGTTAGGTGCGCGGACAGAGCGTCTGCGGCCCTTGTTTAATGCCTCCTTTGCATGCACCTGACGCCGCCCACTTGTTTGTGGCTCGCGTGGGCTGTTCTGGTCCTCGTCCTCGTCCTCAGCACAAACATGCGAGCAACAATGTGTGGCAGCAGAATTGATTGGGATTTATTTGAAAGAGCCATAAACACTAAACTGGCAGTCACGAAACACGCGGGGACAGGGGACTGCTTACAGGGTACAGGGCACGGTTCTTGGGGTCAGACGACAGTCAGCCGCGTGCTAAGCAAAATCGATTATTGTAATTGGAAAGCCAAGAGGCGGCCTGTTGCTGATAAGCCTCACTGGGGCGGGCACCGTTGGCATTTCGTGCAGGGATTTGGGACCTCGGAAAGTGCACCAGTAGTCAGTCGATTGGTGAATAACCCAAACCCACTTACCACTTGCCACTTGCCACTTGCAGCGAGGAGAACGTGTGGAAGCTCTGCGAGCAGGTGAAGCGGACGCGGCCCGAGGAGCTGGCCACTTGCTATGCGGTGTTCGTGTCCAACGAGGGTCGCACGGTGCCGCTGTGGCGCCAGAAGGCCGGACGTGGCGACGATCAAGTTGTGATATGGGTGAGTTCTTATCTTTCGAATCTGCGCATTCTATAGTAACTATTTGCACCTCGTTTTCCCACACAGGACTACCATGTATTCTTCATGCACAATCCCTCGCCGAACCGCTGCCTGGTGTTCGATCTGGACACCACGCTGCCCTTCCCCACATACTTTCACAAGTACGTGACGGAGACATTTCGCTCCGATCTGGCCCTGCGACCGGAGCATCACAGGTGAGCGCCAGCCACTCAATGAGGAGCATTCTCTTACCATTTCCGTACACACTTGCAGATTCTTCAGGGTCATACCCGCAGACACATATCTCATTGAGTTCTCCTCGGACCGGCGGCACATGCGACGGCCGGATGGAAGCTGGATCAAGCCGCCGCCCTCATATCCACCCATTCTATCAAACAGTGAGATGCTCTTCTGTGGAATCTGTGAATGATCTGTACCATTGAGTCCCTCTGTCTTTTCCGCAGCAAATATGCACTGTCTAGGCGACTTCATCTGCATGAGCGCCGGCAAGGGCCCTGGCGCCGTCTACAGCCTCTCGGAGTTCGTGCACAACTTCTACAAGTCGCCAAATATGGTGGCGCAGAACAACAAGTAGAGAGGCGGATCCACAGACACTGTCCACTACACACATCCGCATCCAGGCCCACGCACCCACGCACCCACCATCCACGAATCCATGTCCCTTCGGATCATGTCGAGAGATCTTTTTGTCTTTGTGGTGCAGTTGCTTGCCAGATAGACAGTTAATTACCAATTGCATATACATATATACATATAAACATACATATATATATATATACATGAATATATTTATGATAATGTATTTTTGTATTCAGGTTAACAGAAGAAGACACGTCAAGCCGCTCGCCGCGCTCCCGCTGTGCTCTTCAGATCATTTGTATTGAAATTCAATTCTAAAGAAATTATAAATCTAATTATACATTTTTTATTGTATGTATTGTATTCGATAAAACACTCATAGATATATATCATATGTCGCGTATATCATATACTATATACACATATACTGATGCGAATCGGATCTAGCCAAGAGGGCAGCCCAAGAAATGCGATTTTTATTCGTTACTCTCTCCAAATACTTTTTGTAACCTTAAATTTAAAACCTAAAACCAACAAAAACCAAAAACCAAAAAACCAAAACCCAAACCTAATCGAAGGGAAACGCACCAATTACGAGTTAAACTACAACATTTATAAACCATTTATGGCAACATACACTCATACATACATACACTAGTAGACGTATCTATAAATATGTACATATATACGATGATATATGTATGTACATATGTTGATACGGATGTACGGATATGGATATGGATATGGATAGACTACGCTACGCTCTTGATTCTGTAATTCAATTTTTGGCTAAGCTAAAAGCAACCTTAACCTTAACCTTATCTCTAACTCGATCTCTATATCTAAAAAACTAAAACGTTGACTCGAAGCTAAAGCTAAAGCTAAATCGAAAGGAATAATTAAATTAATGCTTGTTAACTTGTTTTACCGTATTTATTGTACACTAATTACGTGCTCGTACAACAATTATAATTGTAATTCGAATATATATGTATGTGTACATGTATGTATTTACTTTGTATACAAAAAAACGTAACGAAACGAAACGAAATCCGAAACGAAACGAAAAGGAGCGAAACCGAAGATAATATTGATAATATGTATGTTTGTATTTAGCTAGTTTTTGTACGGTTTGTATGCCCGAGGATCCTCAGCAGAGTCCGCATTAGCTTCCCCTCCCATTCCCAATTACCAATTCCCAATTCCCAACCAAATCGGTCCCGCTTAGAGTTGATTTCGATATATTTATCGTATCGTTTCCCCGTTCGATTTACGACTTGTGACGCGCAAAGACTGATTCATTATACGCTCTACGGTAGCAGCAGTCCCTCTCCCAGGATACCCCCGCCCACTCCGGATTATTGTAGTCTTCTTCTTTCGATTGTTTTTGTCGCTAGACGCTCCGCTCCCCCTTAACAATCAAGATTAGTTAACGAAACTCGCATTTATTTTGGATTCACTCGTTTACACTTGTTTGGATTTGTATAAAGAGGTTTTAACTCGATTTGTATGGGGAATACCGCGTACACCTAAATATTAATAACATAAATGGGAATGTATAATACATTAAAGCTGTGCAAAAGTCTCAAAGTTAAACCTAAACTCTTAAAACAAAACAAAAACACGAAACATTTCTCAATGTTGAACATGTCGAGCATCTCTACATCTACATCTGTATGTATAGATAGATGAGCATAAACACACACACACACATTTAACACCGTTTCAAGTTTATCGTTCGCTCATCGTTTATCGCCAAGCAATCGATTGCAGAGCTCACTATTCGTTGACGTAATAATCAATTAAAAACGAACAAACACGCACAGATCGATGATCGGTGAACATCATGATCGTGTAACGGCCACAGTTTTTCTCTTCCAGTTTTTCTACTAAGAGCAAGCATATAACCAATACGGTACGGGGCATCTAGTCCCCTTACCACATAACGTGCAGATATATAAATATAAGCTAATCACTAAGTTTTGGCGCCACTCTGTGCGAGGTTCTGTGCGTCTTTTTACTCTTTTTTACATAGCATATACATATGTACTCGTACCATATACATAAACACACGACATGGCAGCTGCAGCTGCAGCTTCAGCTAACTTTGAGTCAGATGGAACATGAAACATGGCCAGACGCAGGCCCATCTGTGGTTTTGGGGAATTTTCTATTTTCAATGGACAAACACACTCACACACAGAATGGAAACAGAGCTCGGAGTCCGCTTGGAATCCAACAATGCAATGCTGCATATGCTGCAAGTGGTTTCAATTAGATCTGACCATTCCCCGCCCCCAAATCCCCCCTCCCCATTCGTGCATCACACACATTAGTTGAGAACTAATATTCACAGGAAACAAACTCTATGCTTTATTGGCCTATGCCTTTGTTAAACTACATTTACATTTATCTTTGTCTCGATTACTACCTACATAACGTACCAACAACTATCGATCGTTCTTTTGATTGTTATTGTAACATATGTATTTTGCAACTCCCTAGTAATAGTATACAGATACCATATGCCAGATACATACCTACCCAAACATGCAAGATGTAATGAAACCCAAAAAAATGAAAAAGAAAACGCAGACAAAACCGATACGATACGATACATAAAGATTATGGATCAATGAATTATGATTGTTCCCTCTTGATTCTGCAAATGCAAAGCGCTAAATGAAATCCAATATGAATACCACTTAAACTAAACATAAACGATCAATAAATATTCTTGAAATTGCATTTTATGATATGATGAATTGATTTACGATATGTGCATTTTATATTTCTCGGGAATTCAGCGAGTCGGCACATTCATTCCGCTGGATCGCTGGACGAATCGACGGAAGTGTTTAGTTTCCCATAGGCGGCTCGACGCAATGTTTATTTGTACTTATGGGCCCTGCAAACAACTTATTTCAAAGAGTGACTCTCATTTCTTCTCTCTCTTTCAGCAATTCCAGAGAGATTGAGCACGAGTGCACGATCAGCACTTCCAGCCGAAAGACGGAAGTTCTCGAGCCCAAAGCTTCGTTGTTCATTCAATCCTGCGGACGCCACGGCAGAGAAAACAACAGAACGGAGACTACCGAGTGGAATTTTACTTTAATTTCGCAAGCTGTGATTTTTACATCAGACACAACACAACAATAATTCAGAGAGCACTCCGCTCGGCGACTGGGGAGCGAAGCCGTCATGGCAATGAATCTGGAAGATACTTTAAACAAGTTCAACCGCGAACTAATCAACTTCGACCAACACCGACAGAAATACACCGAGCACTACAGCGAGCTGCGGAACAAGCTCTACTCCCTGTGGAAGGCAGAACTGGGCAAGCTGCTCAAGGGATCCACCCTGGGAGGTAACTACTAGTACAGCCACAAAGCGGTCTTCATTTGTGCGGGAAAACCACTGCTGTAGATACAGGTGCATTTGGGACGTCTGCCGCGTCTTCGTTGTGAGTAGATTTAAACATTTCCGTGTGTCCGAGACTCTCTCTCTATGCTGGGAAACATTGAAAATCCATTTGGGATCTGTGACAAGAACGTGGTATGATTTCACATGTGTAGGTATATGTGCAAATCTAAAGATAAGACTCGGGCCATAAAATGTTTGATGAAGGAAGGGTTTCAGTAGAGTTTTTCCAGACTGTGTGAGGAAACGCCAGTAGATTCCAGGAAAAGTTCGATTATCTGATTAGATAGGGTCAAAGTGTTTGCACGGTTACTCAATCGTTGGGTGCATTTTCCCCCTCCCAGGAAGCTATGGCGACAATCTGAAGGTGTCCATGCCGGATGAGTTTGACTTGGTGATTCATTTGGTGTTTCCCCAGAATGACAAAATCATTGTGAGGCCGGACCCCAGTCGCCCAGGTGAGTCTCGAGAGACATCTCCCTAAAAAGATAAACTGATTCTGTCCAATCCAACTAACGCAGGGAACGTGACTCTCGATATGACAAAGGTGATGGAGGCCATCAGGGAGAAGGAAAGTGTTATCTACGGGCAACTCCAGAAGATGGTCAACGGAAAGAACTTGCTCCTAGAGGACAGGCTACAGAACTGGCTGCAGAGCCTAATGACTCAGGCGCTGAACAAGATGGATAACAAGATCGAGGTGAGCAAGTCGATCTCCAAGTTGAAGTACAAGAAGTCAGGGCCAGCGCACACCATCTACGTGGAGGGGCCCTACAAGTACTCCGTGGACTTTGTGCCGGCCATCAAGCTGACTGCCGCGCAGAGCATCCTTGTTGCCCAGCAGAAGGCACATTTTGGCCACACCACGCATTGGGATGCGATTCCCAAACCCTTGAAGCCGCCCCAGACCGACAACATATCCTTCCGGGCCTCCTACTACGACGCCGAGCATGAACTGCTCAAGGACAAGGGCAACCTGAAGAGCGCCGTGCGGCTGCTGAAGAAGTTCCGCGACACCAAGCAGAACCTGGGCAATCTGAAGAGCTACTTCATCAAGACAGTATTCCTCTGGGAGGTCACCAAGCGGGATCGCAGCTACTGGCAGAGTCCCCTCCATGAGATCTTCATTGAGGTATGCCATTGCATCCCACTGACTCTTTCACTCTCGCTCCCTAATGCTCCTTTTAGATGATGAACAAGCTGGCCAATTCGCTGACTCCGAACAAGGGCAGGATCCTATTCTTCTGGGACCCCAAACTGAATATGATTGGCGACCTGAGCTGCAACCAACGCGCGGAAATGTTCAACTGTGTGTCGAAGGGCGAGTACCGTTTCCACAGGGCAGCCGGCAACCTCACGGATGACATCAAGGAAAACATGCACAGCTCCTTCAGTGCGCAAACGAAACCCCCTTTTGGATCGAGTTGAAACTTTAATATCCGTCTCCTCTCTCTCTCTCTCTCTTCCCAAAGGTAACCGCGAGCAACGGGGCATAGAGAAAAAGCCTGCCCAGCCGAAGCCCAAACTCAGTTCCGAGGTGTGCGAGAAGAAAACTGTGGAAACTCAGACCGAGTGCAAACCTAAAGCGAAGGGTTCTACAACTCAACTGGAAATCTCAACAGCCAATCTCCAGTTGGGTGCTAAAAAGAAAGATTCCACTTCTTTGCTTCCTTCGCCGCCGGGTTCTGCTTCGAACCCGAACCTCAACCTAAAGAAAACTGTGGAAGAGGAAAGTCAAAGCAAGAAAAAGACGAAGGAGCATGCTGGCTCGATTGCTGCAAGTGAGAAGGGAATTGTAATGCCCAAGCCCCAGTTGGGTGTCAAAAAGAAGGCAAGCGAAACCAAGCCGAAGGCAAGCGGATCCCAGTCGGAAACTGCAACCAACTCGAAGCTGAAGCCGTACGTCGACTCGGCATCGTTCTGCAACTTGGGCTAGACATGGAAGTGGAGGAGGAGTAGCAGTGCGAGCGGCGTGAGAGTTGAAAGAGTTTTATTAACAGCAAAATGAAAAGAAGTTCGTTCTCCGATCTTAAACCTAAAACGTTGCTCTAGAAGGTGGTGACTGTCTGGACTGGGGGCGTCGTCGTTGTCGTTCTTAAGTCGCTCGCTGCTTACAAGCCGCCGCCGGAGCGGTCCACGCTGATCTTCTGCTTGAGA
Organism: Drosophila subobscura; assembly: GCF_008121235.1. NCBI lineage: Eukaryota > Metazoa > Arthropoda > Insecta > Diptera > Drosophilidae > Drosophila > Drosophila subobscura. Next base: position 19,615,025 of record NC_048531.1, on the reverse strand, counting down.
CTGGCAGCCTCCTGCTTCTGCTCCTCCAGCTCGGCCATGCGGGCGAACCGGGAGTAGGCCACATCGCCCGTCTTGATCGCGGACATCATCTGCAGCATTTAAATCGATTTTTAACATTAGACACTGGTTATATCCACCAACAATAATAAAAATTGAAAGAGTTTGAGCGTGAGTGTGAGTGTGAGACTGAGAGACGCACCTGTAGATACTCGTCGAGCTCCACCTGGCCGTTCATGTTGGTATCGATCTCGCGGAGGATCTCGTGCAGCTGCTCGCCGGAGACGTCGCCCTCGCCGAAGGTCTTGAGGCCGCGACGAATGTCGTTGATGGAGACATAGCCCTTCTTGTCCTTGTCGATCAGCTGGAAGCGCTTGATGTAGGTCTGGATCTCCTCCTTGGACAGCTTGATGGGTATGCGCTCCTTGGATGTGCGGTTGACCGAGTGTCCCATCTCGTTGGCCAGGAACTCGGTGGCCGCCTTGATCTGGCGCTCCTTCTCTTCCTTGGACCAATGCAGCTCCTCGGCCATAATGTCCACGATCACGGGCAGCGCCTCCTGAGCAGCCTGCACGTTGAGGAAGGCCAGTCGCAGCCGGCGGGCGATCATGTCGATGGCCGAGCAGGCATATTCCCGCACGCCGTAGCGGATCTCGGCGTCGATGTAGGGGAACTCGGGGTGGATGCGGTTGCCGATGATGGGCCAGCGCTTACCCGTCAGCGAGGCCATCTTGGAGACGGCAAAGGCGCGGTCGCCGTACGACTTGGCCAGATGCTGGGCCACCTCGCACTCCAAGCCGAAGTCCTGCACCAGGCGGATGTACATGGTCGGTGTCCAGCCCTGGCCGCCCTCGATCTTCAGGTACGAGGTGACGGCCTCCTCCCTCTCGGGCTTCAGATTGCAGGCTACACGCAAAGGGAGGGACAGAGATGTTATCATTAATCGGGGATCAAAGGAACAGAAAGGATGGATGGATGGCAATGCCTACCCTTGATGGCCGCGTCGATGGTGTGCTCGGCCATGGCGCGATATGTTGTCCACTTGCCGCCGGCAATGGTGATGAGATTGGAGGGGCTGACGTGGACGATGTGGTTACGGGCGAGGGACTGGGTGTCGTCCTTGTTGGGGTCGGAGACCAGGGGCCGGATGCCGCTCCAGGCGGACAGGACGTCGCCGCGGCGCACCTCCACGTCCGCGTTCAGGTAGTTCTTGATCTCCTTCAGGATGAACTGAATCTCGTCCTCGGTGGGAATGGGGCTGTGGGTGATCTCGCAGGGCAGGTCGGTGGTGCCGGCGATCGTCTGCCGCTGCCAGGGCAGGAAGAAGATGACGCGTCCGTCGGAGGTCGAGGGATCGAGCAGGCCCATCTGGTCGGGGCTGTAGTAGCCGGGCAGTACGATGTGCACGCCGGAGCTGGGGCAGCAGATGCTCTTCACCGTGGGATTGTCCATCTTGCGGATGGAGTCCGTGAAGGGGCCGGCAGCGTTCACGACGCACTTGGCCTTCACAGTGAACTCCTTGCCGGAGATATGGTCCTTGACCTTGGCACCACACAGCACCTGCTTGCCGGAGCCGTCGTCCTTTTTCAGCAGCTCCTTCACCTCCACGTGGTTGCAGACGGTGGCGCCGTGCCGGGCGGCCGTCAAGGCCACTGCCAGGCACATGCGGGCGTCGTCCTGCTGCCCGTCGTAGTAGACGATGGCGCCGCACAGCTTGTCCTTCTTGAGCATGGGGAATAGCTCCAGGGCGTCCTTCTTGGACAGGTAGTAGGAGCTCTTCACGTTGCGGTCGCCCGCCACCAAATCGTAGGCCTTGATGCCCACCCAGTAGTACGGCACCTGCCACCACCTGCGGGAGAGATCAGTGGGTTGGGATTAGTGGCTGGGGGGATGATGGACGCCGTTTCGGGTGCATTTACGTGTAAACGGGCAGCATGATGGGCAGCGGATGGGTCAAGTGGGGCGCCGATTCGAGCATGGTGGCGCGCTCCTGCAGAGCCTCCTTCACCATCCGGTACTGCTCTAGGTCTAGCTGTGGAAGCGGAAATGGAGGGAGGACACCGATTAGCTCTCTACGGGATGGATGATTGTGCTGAGCGATGAACTTACGCCCAGAATGGCCTTCTGCAGGTACCGCACTCCGCCGTGGATGAGCTTCGTGGAGCGCGACGAGGTGCCGCTAGCGAAATCGTCCAGCTCCACCAAAGCCGTCTTCAGACCTGTGCAGAGGAGAGTGTCAGAGGAGTCGTTTTAGATGTGCCTCGGAATTTGGACTCACCTCGTGTCACCGAGTCGAGGGCACATCCGGCGCCAGTGGCTCCGCCGCCGATGATCAGCACATCGAACTCCTCGCCGCTCATCAGGGACTTGATCTGCTCCGACCGCATCGGCAGTGTGCGCTTCCTCTTTGGCGGTGCGACCGCAGCATTGTTCACCACGCGGGGGGTGTTCCAGTGGTCGAGGCTCCAGGCGGCCAGCACAGAGCCCACGGCTGCACTGGTGGCAGTCACGCCGAACTTGAACATCCGCGAAGACATCGCTCAGGGAGTTCCGTTAGATTGTTGCTTGTGCTGCCAAAAGATCGGAGAAGCATTCGAGATTATTGCAAAAATGTATTTGTTTGAGTATTTCTCGTATTGCATGTTCCGCTCTCCCGCTCTTGCTTGCATCCCACTCCAACGGCCAGCTGACTGAGCGCACGAAAACGAAAGCTCTCTCCCAGCATAGATACACGCCTCTCCCACTCTGAACAAGCAACAGCTTTGGCCAGAGCTTTGGCGCAAACTTTTCACTTTCGTCGCGCTCTCTCTCTCTCGCTCTGGAAGTTCCATCGCGAATAACCGAATTTTTAGTATGTCAAATCAATACTTCGCCATGGATGGGGACTAGACACAGACCCAGCTGTAGGGCTAAAACACTGGAGACCCACTTTGGCCACGGACAGGCACAGACACTGAACAGATGTGATCCAGACGAAACGCTTCTCGGAATCGGGTGGCGGATTTTACCTTAAGAGTTCCAGGCCGAAAGCGTTTCGACAGTAGACAGTGAAGCGCAAAACCTGAAGAAATTCCACAACGAATACGACGGACCACAACTGGGAGAATGCCGAGTTCGGAATATGTTCAGAACATATGTATTTAGCGGGCGTAACAGAAAATGATTACATCAGAGTTTGAGTCACTTTTCGCGTCGACGGCAGTCCGCGCGTCCGCACTCAGCCAGGGCGAATCGGGTATTGAGCTGCTTACCGTTTGCCTGCTGGCTATTGCTATTGCTATTCCGATGCTGTTGCTGTTGCTGATGCCGAAGCTGTGGCTAATGCTGATGCTGATACTGGAAGCGAAACCCTTTCCTGCTGCGCCACTAAGTAGCTCCTCCGTTCGCTCTGTCCGGTCCGTCTCGTTTGCTGGCAGAGTGCACTGTGCAAGTGCAGGTGCAGCTTTTTGGCACGGCACACGGCAGCTTTCAGTGCAATATGCAATGCTACAATGTGCTTGCCTTGCCTTGCCGCTCGGAAATCGTGTTCGGCGTGTTCGGTTCTCCGTTCTCGGAACTCGGCCCACCAACAGCTGTTGTAATTGTGCCACGCCGCGCCCCTGTGGCTCTCGAGTGTTTAGCCAGCTAATTGGCCAGCAAGTCGTTTGTGAATCTCGCACCCAGATACCAGATACAAGATACTCTCGTGCCGCCAAATTCCGATTTGCGATGAGCCCCACGTCGAGTGTCTTGGGTGTGCGCTTTGTAACTGAGCGCCGAATGATATTTCTGATTGCTGATTGTTTCGCGCTCTATTCAATTAGGTGCGCTCGGCCGAGTGCTGATAGTGCCGCTGCTGCCCGAGAGCGGCACTCTCCAACATGGGTGGAACGGAGGTCGAAGCGGTGACTCTTCCGTGGATTTCCATTGCGGCAGTTTCCTGCACAGTGGCCGTGCCCATGCCCGTGCCCGTGCCCCTGCTGATAAGCAGCATAATTTCACAACTGCTCTACGCAGTAGATCACTGCCGTAGATCCAGTGGGGAATGCGAATTCAATTCATGAATGAATCACTCTGGCGGCAGAACCATCTTGTGCGCCGCTTGTCCAGCTCTTGATCGGTCAACGTCACTGCCGAGAGACGCAGCAGACAGAAAGCAGACGGAGCACTTGTGGGCTCGAGTAGATACAGCTACAGAGACGTCATGGGGCGACATGGGCAATGGGTAAGGTCAGTATCACTTGCGCAATTGAGCAAGAAGAGACCACGGCTATTTATACGCCACGAGACCCGCATGAAACGGATGGACCTACAAATGACCTTGGCTCCCAATCACATTCCCCAATTATAAATTCGGCATTTCTCACGAAAGCAAAGCGCGTTATCACGCCGTTTGTAAATGATACAAAGTACGCGTAGAGCAGGTATATATCCGACTCTCCGTAGAGCTTGTCCGGCGGCACAGATACGACCACGGACACGATAGCACGCCGCTGCTGCGTGCAGCTCACCACCCACATGAAAACACCTACATAAATATGTACATATGTACATACGGCTACCCAGATGCCCGACCACGACTACGACGGAGACATCGAAAAGCTCTCGTGGGTGCCATAGCTACGGAGGCAGACGATGCTATCTCCATCGGCCGACCATGCTGACGGCGACGCCTTCCCCGCCAGCACGTGAACACTATCAATGGGCTGGCGGGTAGACGTAGGACGGAGCATTCATACACATACACGAAGAATGTGTGCAAGTGTCTCAGTCTGAGACTGATACGGTTTCCAGTTGAAGCTCCTATCTTTACCGCAGGCTGGCATGCCCTCCACTGAAGGTGGAAGGTGTACTGTCTGACCCCCAATATATCGCATGTGAAGGTCAGGCTCGTGTTTGTCAAGCATGTAATGCCCTACACATATTTGAGAGGGAAGATAAGCACAAAATGATGGCGTTTCTGTCATCCATCTAAACAGTAATCAAAGATTCGGACAGAAGCTTCCGAACTCGTCTTCCGCAGGATGGTAATAGTTGTTGAAAACATAAAGATGGTGATGGAATATTTTTCATTAGGAAAATTTCATTTACACAAATCATAAAATTTGGTACTGGCAGCCTCGACTCTATGGTTTTAAATTTTGAATTTAATTTTCAAAGGCGCGGTTGTGGTTGTGGCATTGGCTAAATGTACATAGCCAGTGCTAGAACCCCAAATAGCGTAGCATGTAAAACTTATGTAGAATGTCGATAAATGTTGTGTACCGACTGACAACAGGTGTTTGTGCTCTACGAACTGAGGGAGTTACCTTCGAAGCGTGTGTCCTGTCCTGTCCTGCAGGAGCCGCTGCCATGACAGCCAGCTGTTTGAATGGTGGCCATGGCAACGTCCAATCCTGCCACAACACTGGCAATGACAATGACTCCTGCGCTCAGTCGAGAGAGTAAGTCCACGGCAATCATGTCGCTGTTCAATGTGTGCAGCTGGTGGTCTGCCCAGTGCGCCGATGCCGGAGAGCAATACGACGTGGCCAGCCTGCTGTGCGCCCGCTTTGGCCTGGAGGCCCAGGAGAAGGACTACATCATAGTGGGCTCCCAGACGGGGCAGCTGAGCATCTACTACCCGCACAGGCGGGGCTACGATGCCACCGACCTGCTGCTGGAGACGCAGATGGCGTCCCCAATCCTTGGCCTGTATGCTGGAAAGTTCAGCGGGTGAGTTCCCTCCCAGTCGAGGGTCGAAGAACATGGAGTAACCCATCCCCATCCCCATCCCCATCCGTTGCAGGAATGTGCGAAACGAGAACACCAACCAGCTGGGCGTGCTCCTGCCCAACGCCATTGCCATCTACAATGTCCAGGCCATCGGTGGACTGGCGGAGCACGGCGCACAGCTGCGGCTGCAGCTGCAGGCGGAGCACAAGTTCCCGCGGGTGGCCTTTGGCCTGTGCCAGGGCCACTTTGGGCAGGTGAAGGGACGCGAGTTCTTTTGCGTGGTGCACCTGGATGGCACCTTGACCTTCTACGAACAGGATGGCATCTCGTACGAGTGCCGCTTCCCCGGCCACCGCGCCCTGCCGGCTCCCGTGGCCTATTGCGAGCGCACCGACAGCTTCTTCCGGTTCAGTGCCACCTGGCACCTGCAGTGCTTCAGCTACCAGGATCTGTCCCACTCGCTGGTCACCAAGAGCAGCTACCAGCCCACCTGGACGCAGGGCGTGGGCGAGGGCATTGTCGACATGCGAGTGGTCCAAGTAAAGGAGTGAGTACTCCTCGCAAACCGAAGTGAGTCCCATCCCGTGATGCCTTCCCTTTTCCCGCAGCAACTGCTCCTACATCATGATCCTCGGCGAGCGGAACTTCATCGCCCTGGACGACAATGGCAAGTTCATCTTTATGCTGAAGCTGGACTACGCGCCAAAGTGTTTCCACAGCTTCGTCGTGGGCTATTACTGGGGTAAGCCTTGGTCCTCAGCCGGAGAGCAACCACTCCATCAAATATGTATCGGTTTCAGAGCCAGGCGCCCGCCTCATCACTGCCATCGTTTCGGACTCTTCAAAGCTGCACGTCTACGAGGAGGCGAACATCATTTGGGCAGCCCAGTGGCCGAACCAGTCGCCCGCTCCGGTGGCCATTCAACGCTCCAACATGCAGGGCCTGGCCGGGGGCATTGTGACGCTCGGGGCCAAGGGGCAGCTGGAGGTGGGCTACCTGGGTGCCGAGCCCTTCACGTTCCAGGTGCAGCCGCTGAACATTGAGGAGCTGAGCTTTGCCCAGGCGCACAAGGAGCTGCAGCAGCTGGAGGACGAGATAAAGGAGGCGGTGGACGTGCGCGACATGGACGCCCTCAACCAGCAGGCGGCGGATCAGGTGCGACTCAGCTTCAGCATCCAGGCGGAGGTCTCCGACGATCTGGACACCCTCCTGCTGGACGTGCCCGCCGACGTGGCCGTCAAGGAGCTGCCCTCGGCCAAGGGACTGCTGCGGTTCAAGGTCAAGGCGGATCTGGCCGAGCTGCAGCTGGTTTTCCACACCCCCAGCGGCGTTCGCTGCAGCCAGGACACCATGAGCTTTGTGGACGTGTCCGCTGGCACCAGCCAGGAGCTGAAGCTGGACTTCTACATCGCCGAACTGCTGCACATCCACAGCACCAAGGTGGAGGTGGTCGCCTCCTTTGTGACGCCCAGGGTGAGTCTGATGGCAGCAGGACGCAGCAGGACACTGCAGGACCCTAATCCTCCTCGCGATGTCATCCGCAGGGCATTCCCCGAGTCATTCAGCAGAGCGCCCACCTGCCCCTGGCCATGTTCTATCGCGTGTGTCAGCCGCAGAAGGCGGCAGGCATCAAGCTGACGTACAGCATCACCAGCAGACACGTCGTCCCCAAGCTGGGCACCTTCTTTGGCGAGTTCCTCGAGGGACAGGCAGACGCCGCCCCCCACGCACTGGGCCTCCAGCTGCTGTGCCCCGGGCTGGACAAGCAGTCGGAGCTCATCACTGTGGTGGCGGCCAAGAACTCGAACCGCATCCGCATTCAGTCCGACTGCGTGGAGACCTTCGCCATGATCCTGGAGCGCATTGTGGGGACGACGCTGCAGCTGGACAGCTCCGCTGGCCTCATCAAAATGCACAAGAAGAAGCCCAAGCGCGGGGTGCTCAACCGCTGCGTGGAGCGCCTGATGGCCGCTCCCTTCCTGCCCGTCCAGCCCATCCTCCACCGCGTCGATGTGCACCACGAGACGCAGCAGAACATCCGCAAGCAGACGGTAAGATTGCCACCATGAAGGCACAGCTCTCTGGATCACTCTCTCGATTCCCTCAGGAGCAACTGGAGGACCTCTGGCTGCAGTTCAAGGCCCTCCAGCGGCAGCTGCAGGAGCAGCAGGAGCAGGAGCCCAAGGAGGCCATCACCATGCAAATCGAGACGAACTACGACCAGCTGATACTCGAGGGCGACAAGCTCGTGGAGATACGGCGGGACGAGCGCAGGTGGGTGTTGGGCGGGGTGTGCGTGCGGCACATGGAGTGTCCGATAATTGGCCAGACCATTAGGGTATTCTCCCACTGCCACCTACGAGCACTGCCAGCACTGCCCATTAAAATAATCATTATTCGGATACCCTCCAACTCCAGAGGGAGAGAGTTTATTGGCTGCCTGGAACCTTCTCCTCCCTTTCTGTGTACAGGGCATCTGCTAGTCGTCATACTTCGCTCCCCATTTACTCTCATTATCGATTTGCAGGCAGCGCTGTGACCTAAACTGCGCCGTGGCGCTTGCCAAATGGATTATTCAGGCCCTGAACCTGGAGGAGCGCGTTGTCAACGTTGTCGGCTCTGTGCTGAGCATTCCCATCGAGGACTGGACCGAGCTGGTGAACTGGAAATGGAGTGGAAAATCGAACTTGTTCACTATAATTAATTGTGTGTCCCCTTTGCAGAGTTGGGAAGAATCGATGGCGCCCGGCATTGACATGCTGCACCACTTTGGGCCTCTGACCCGCTCGAAGTCGACTTCGACGCACGGTCTGCTGGATGCCACCGATAGCTCCAAGGAGAGCTTCGACTATGGACGCTTCAGGCGGCACTTTGCCACGCTCTTTGACCGGATCGTGCGTCTGGCCTCGTCTCCGCAGCCGGCAGCCAGTGGCGCCGTTGCAGAGCAGCCCGTGGCAGTGGGAGAGCAGCAAGGGCAGGCCAAGCAAGTGGATGAGATTGGCAACATGCAGCGCATGCTGGGGGACCAGGGAATGCCACTGGCAGCAGCCAAGCGCAAGTCCAACATGAGCAGCTCCCTGGAGGCCGTGGAGGACGATGAGGAGTACGACGAGGAGGATCTACGCGAGGACGTGGGCTACCGCAAGGAGTATGGCACTGGCACTACGACAGGGACTGGGACTGGGACTGGAGCACAGAAGAAAACCTCCGCCCAGCCACGCTCCGAGTGGGTCAACGAGGACTTTGAGCTCCCTACCACCGAGGAGCTGTTCAGCGATCTAGGCATCTGGTGGTAGGGCCCCATGCCAGTGCCATTCCCATTCCCATTCCCATTCCCTTATCCATTCCTGGTGTCCAATAAATGCAAGAGCTGTCCCAGCAGAGATCTTTATTTGGCAGCTGGGCACCAGATCTCCGATTCTGATGGCGATAAAGCCTCGTAATCGGAATTTGCATAACCAACAGCCAAACAGGCAAACAGCCAACAGAGATGTGAACGTCGTGTCCGTGGGAGTGCACTCGAGAGAGAGAGAGATTTGTGTGGACAGGAACGGCGGCAGGCAGCGAACTCGTTTATGATGCATGGCTGCAGATAAAACAAGATAAAAGTCAGAGACAGATGCAGGCTGAGATTCGGGAGACCCAGTTGCCAGTTGCCAGGTGCCAGGGGAACTCTGTTGTGCACCATGTGGGCAGCGGCAGGAGGAGCACGGGCCAGCTGCTGTGATGTGGCTGATCCCTTGTCAGCTCCACAGGCAAATCCCACACAGGGAGGCCGGCCTGAGTTATAGGAGTCTGCGCCATGCAGCTTCTAGGCCTAGTTTCAGTTCCAGGCTGTCGCCCGTAAATTGCCAACAATTGACTGGATGAGAATGCCCGCACCCCGACTCCACGACTCCACGACTCAACGACTCAACGACTCAGAGTGTTTATGTATTGTTTTCCCAACTGGTGGAGGGACTGCGGTGGGGTGAAGGGGGTGCTGCTCTCATTGATTAATTAACAGCCTTTTAATGTGATCCTGAGTGATCAAATACTAATTTGCGATCCGCTGATTGCAATTATATTTAATCAAAGTGTCGTAATGAATGCCGCAGGATCGGTCACTCACACGCAAGCAGCACTCAGGCGGCACTCAGGCAGCAGGCAAGTGAAATAACACTGAGAAAGCACACTGGGATGGAGTCGATTTGTTCAGCAAAGGGAAAGTTAAGGAAGGGACTTAGATCTGCCATTTTGTGTGGCACTTTGCACGGACTACAGAGTTGAACAATCTCTTTGGTTTGGATATTTTTGCTATGTTTAAGTGCTGTTTACTCACTCAAAGATCCATCGGTGTCGACAACCACAGTGCGAGCAGCGCTTCGTACTGTTTCCGTTAAGATTTATAAATTATTGCCTGGCGGTCTGCCAGCCTGTCTGTCCGATCGGAACTGGAAATTAGCACCCAGCTAAATTTAGCAGCCGGAACGAAACAATAAACACAAATTGACGTATCAATCAGAACAGATGATCGGTGGCAGTGAAAACAAAAGCAAAGCAGAGAGAGAGAGTTCAGAGTTCATGGTTCATAGTTCATGGTTCAGTTCTAGTATATATTGTAGTTGGGATTGTATTTCTCCTTGACGGAGCAGAGGGCGGGGTACTGGGGATTGGTGCCCGTGAGGCACTCGGAGGCGGGCTCTCCCGCGTTGTAGACGGGCACGCCGATGGCGTAGACGCTGGCATAGTTGCAGGCCGTGTTGTAGATGTACAGAAAGGGATACTTGGGATTGGTGAAGCGCATCATGGCACAGCCCACGTGGGTGTTCCGGTCCACCACCGTCTCCACAAAGTGGCCGTACTTCTCCCTTGGGACAAAAGGAGAGAGTGTTAGGTGCCTGAGGGCGACCGAAAGCGATTGCTCCACTTACAGTTTGCTGGTCACGCGGAAGTCGGCGATGAAGCTGCTGTCGATGACATGGTGCTCGCCGAACCACAGACCCAGCGACTGCTCCACCAGATTGGTCACGTTCATTGGGGCACTGCGGTAGCGATCGACGCCGCACAGATTCTGCCCCAGATTGCGGAAGCGGTACGAGTGGTTGCAGTCGTCGTGCTCCAGGTAGCAGGTCTTCAGGTTGAGCGTCGCCAGATACTCCAGCTCCTCGTCCCACACCATGGTGGCCATCCGAGTGGCCGGATAGTAGCCCGGCAGGGATCCCGAGGCAATGAAGTTGCGCCGCTTGTTGTGCTCATCCAGGATGAGTGCGCGATGTGGCTTCAGGTTCACCATGGTGGCATCCTTCGAGCAGCTCTCATGGAACTCCTGGGGAAGAGGTTAGTTCCTTGGTTAGTGGGGGATCAGGGAGGGGCAGTGTTGTCCACTTACTCCGTTGTTGTTGCAGGCAATGTGCACCTTGCCCGCGGGGCACAGCTGCGGATCGCACCAGGACAGCGGCTGTCCAATCGCAGTCAGAGGCAGCAGCAGAGCGCTGCAGCAGATCAGAAAGTATTTCCCAGGCTCCATGTTCTCCGGCTGTCAATGTAATCGCAAGTGCAGATCCTGACCGCCTCCCAGGCGATATTTATTCAGAAATTTGTGATTGAATTTTGGGTGTTTATTTTTGGCAGCGTTTGCTGTTTGTTTTCCAGCACGAAAACCGCAGCGACGGTGCAACTGACCAGCCAGCCGTCCGCAGTGCTTGAGACAGGTCAAGCGACGTTTTATGAATCATTTCCATTTGTCTTTGTATCCGTATCTGTATCTCCAGCTCTCTGAAGAGCGTTCACACCGAACGACTCGCCGCACTCGGCGCACGACTTCTAGGAAAACTCGACCATAAAGCCAAAGCCCCAGGGTTGAGTGGAGTTCAGGCCAGCCGAAAAGTGGAGAGCGTCGAAACTGATTAGTTCTCATTCGGGTTCTGTCTAGACAGGTTGCTTAGCGATTACTTAGATAGGATCCTTTTGGTTGCCAGTTGTCCAAGGGAAGTGCTTCTCTGGAAGGTTCGCTCCAGCCAAATCTAGGCCTAAAACTACCCATTAAACGGAGTCGTAAACCCGGAGTTGGGTGGAGTTCAAGATGCTCAAAGAAACACGAAAGTTGAAAAGGTTTTCCACTGATTGCAGTGGTGATACTTTTAATGGACATTCTCATAGACATTAAGCATTCTGCTTCTGGGAACTCTCATTCACCATTCATTCAGACTCATCGCAAATCGACTCCGCGTGGGCGTCACTGCAGCAGTTCAGTGACTCTGCAGTGGCACTCTGTGAGGGAGTCTAGGCTTCTGGGGCTTCGCCACTGACATTGACCCAATTGGTGAGCTCCGCAGAGAGAAGCTAATAAAATCTTTTGTTGCTTTGTTGGACGCATGTGCCGGGTATTTAGCGACTGCTCGGGACAGGCGGCGGGACAGGTTTCCAATCACAAAGAACAAATCAATAAGTTCTGCACACAAATCAACTTAAGGCAGAGATTTGCATACTCTTCGAGCATCTCTTTATGGATCTGCGTTTGGACAATAACAAACGAAAGTTTTGTGTGCCAAACCAGTCTCGGAATGGGTGCAGAAGGGGAGAGCGGGGTGGGCCGCCGCTTTCTTTGTAGAATCGTTTTGCTGCTCTTACAGCGTAGTGTCCTATACGAGAATAATTTATTTGTTTTGTGTGGTTACGCAATGACAGCGCGAGCAGAGCCTGACTCTGGTCAGAAGTCACAAGTCAAAAGTCAGGATGGAACGGAATAAGATGGGATTGGATGGCGATGACTTTGTTGGAAATAAATTATGCAAAGTGGCTGAAGTTGAACGGCACAGAACGATGCGATCATTTATTTTTGTGTGTGTTGTAAAGCTACGGATTTCTCAATACTTGGCAGTTGGACCTGGGGGTAAAACTAGAGGGGAAGCTGAGGATCACAGGATCACCAGTTGGGATCGTATTCCTCGCGCGTGGAGCACAGTCCCGGATAGAAGGGACTCTTGCCCGTGGAGCAGCGCGAGGCTGGGTAGCCCGTCTCGTAGACGATCGCCCCCAGGGCGTACAGCGAGGCATAGTTGCAGACAACGTTGTAGATGTACACGGAGGGGTAGTCGGGCCGCGTGAAGCGCATGATGGAGCAGCCCAGCGAGAAGTTCTTGTCCACACTCATCTCCACAAAGTGTCCGTAGTCCTCGCTAAAGGTTGGAGAGGGAGACACGCATGAGCTCCGAACTGGCATCTCCTCCAAGTACTCACAATATGGGCGTCACTTTGAAGGCGTCGATGAAGCTGTTGTCTATCAGATCCCATTCGTTGAACCACAGCCCGACGCACTCCTCCACCAGGCTGGTCACGTTCACGTGTGGATTCCGGTTGCGCCACACTGCGCACAGATTCTGCCCAGAGTTGGCGTAGCGGTACGTGCTGTGGCAGTCATCGTGGTCCAGGATACAGGTTCGGGTGTTCAGCTGCGACAAGTACTGCAGCTCATCGTCCCACACCTGCGAAAGAGTTCGACTGAGACACTGAGCTGCAGGGGAACGGGATCTGTCCTACCATGGTGGCCATGCGTGCTGCTGGATAGTAGCCGGGCACTCGTCCCAGCGCCAGGAAGTTCCTCCGCTTGTTGTGCGCGTGCAGGAAGTCCGATGTGTGGCGACTGATGTCCACCTGGAAGGAGTCCGGCTGGCAGCGTCTGGCAAAGTGCTAGGAGAGCGACAAAAGTATCCATCAGGATAAGCTCAATCTTTTATTCTTCCTCTGTTGTAGTTACCCCTGTGTTCCGGCATGCCACATGCCGCACACCCTTCTCGCAGAGCGTCGGATCGCACCAGCTGTACTCCTTGGCCAGGACCAGCTGCAGCAGCAGCAGCAGCAGCAGCAGCGGAAGCAGGAACCGGCAGGCTAACGAAGGTGCAAACTCAGACATTCTGGATGGGAATGGGTCTATCTTTCTATATCTTCTGAGTGGCAGTGCGCGTGGCCGTCTTTATTGAATGTTTCCGTCCGAATGAGCAGAGATCAGAGACCAGAGACCGGGACTGGCACTGCTGGCTGAGAGGTGGAGCCAGAGAGTGTGCCATGCCGCCTGCTAGCTTTTGTATATATTTCTCTCGATTCTCCAGTGCCATTTCGCAAAGTCCGAGCCATAGCCGCCGCAGCCAAGCCTTTCTAACACGTTTAGAACAAAACGGCCAAGAACAAGTTTTACACAAAATAATGATAATAAATATAAATATTAATTTGAGGGCGAGCAGACCCGACGACGAGTGTCCGAGAGCATCTTCCTTCCCCCTCTGCCAGTGTGTCTGTTTGTTCCATTCCACATCGGTTCTTCGTGTGCAGAAGAGAGTGTGTGCCGAAAGTTCGTTGTTGCCACGATCCATCGATCGATCGATCGGTCGGTTGACAGAACGGACCATAAAATGTGCGCGTTTGATGTTAATGCGATCGTTAAAAGATCTATATAAAAGTACACACACGCGGGCATATCTGTTGTTGGGTGCTGGGCAAACGGCGGCTATCCGTTTCAGGAGGCGTGCAATTAATTACCCAATTTTTATTGACACACATATCCGTTCAGTGCCAGTGCAAACTTAGAACCTATTAGACTAAATTTAGGGGCTTTAATATGCAAATTGCTACTTCGATAATGCCCGATAAGGCGGCACTTAAGAGTTGTCGCGTGATTTGGGCTTCTCCTCCCGGTGGATTTATGGCAAAGAAATGCGAGAAGAAAGGCAGACAGACAGACACTCTAGAGGGTGCTGCTGATTGATGGATCTTTAATGGGTTGTAGCTTGTGCACTGGGTAGAGGGCATCCCCTACTTCGACTTTCCCCCCAAGAGCTTCACTAATTAGTATTCCCTTCTCAATATCTTTGTGTTCTTTTGGCACTAATTGCTGTTATTAGCGAGCGACCAAGATTGATCGCCAGTCCACGTGCAAAGTCACGGCTCACCCGCAACATTGATCACCGATCACCGATCACCGATCACTGGATTCGAATTGTTATTGTAATTGCGATTGAGATTAGATAAGTGCAATTAATACCCCACACGGATTGCAATCGAATAACTTCCGTCATTGGCAGCGGCAGCTGAGTTTTGCATAATTGCATTTGATTGCGGGATGGGAGCTTCGTTTAGCGCAAAATGAAATGAATTATGTAGGGGGATACAGGTACTCAACAATCGATGCGAGTCGGGGAACAAGCAAAGTTAATTTAATATAATTAATAAACCATATTGACTCGCCAAATGTTGAAATCTGAATACCCAACCAGTTTATCGCTGACCAAACAAAAACCAACGAATGCCGAATGCCGAAGCCAAAGCCAAAGCCCAGGCCGACGCCTCTGTGTCTGTCGAGGTGCGAAAACAAGTGATTCTGTTCGCTGTGAGAGTTCTGTGGAATGTCCTAAAGTATAGAGAGAGCGAGAGAGTAAATGTACTATTCAAATGGGCAATATCTTGGTAATTAATTGTGTTTCAGTGGGACACACGCCAGTGCCATTAGAGCAAACGCTGAATTCTTGATTGGCAACTCAATTAGTCGAAAACCCATAAGAATCACAGATATGGAGATGGAGAACTATGGAAATCTATTCATTAATGCAACAATATTTGTACATCTAATGACTGACACTGATTGACAGCTGTCTGTGCGGAGGAGGGGCTCTGTGGGGGAGGTGTCTGTCGGCGATTAATAACCAATTTACACAGTTAATTAACTTATGGTCAAGACAACTTAATCTACAATGATACCCATTTGCATTGGCAGCAAAATCTCGCAAATTATGCAGAAAATGTGAACTTTGAAATGAGACCAAAGCAAGGGGAACAAGTGATTGGAAGGGGACACTTCGTAGGTAAAAGGAATGCCAGCTAAGGATGCCCAATTTGAGAATACTTTCTGCATCCCCTTAAACATTTGCTGCTTGAAACGCTCGGAATTGCCACCCCGTTGCTGGCGCTTTATGGCCAGCGCCGAAGAGTATGCTGCGATTTATTTATCGAGTCCAAACACTTCTCTGCATCTCCTCCCTCTCGTGGGCACCCCTTAGGGGTTCCGGCGGATCAATGGCATAAATAATGCCACATTTGTCCAGAGCTCTGTCAACATCCCCAATTGGGGGCCATGCGTGGGCAGGACACACTCGGAACTCCACCCTCCCTTTCGCATCCTCCTTGAGGCGGCATTGGGAAAGTGCAGCCCTTGGAGCGGCTTGCTCGTACGTGGGAGTGCCAGTGGCATATGTCTGTATGCGCTAATGGCCAAGACGATGACAATGGCTGCTCCCACGCGCACTCTGAGTGATGATTCATGTGATTCCACTCGCTTATGCACACTTAGGAACGATCCCATGCCATTCCTTGGCATTCCCTTTGCATCCGTCGGCGACTGGCAGATGATGCATGGCCGAGGACGTCGATGGTCGCGGACTTGTCCTTGCCGGCGGCTTATCTGGACAGCTGGCTGGACATCTTTATGAGTTGCTGGACCACGGATTGATAAATTGGGGATTTTAAGTGGTTAAGGGGCTGCGAACTGTCTGTGAAATATGAGCGAGTGAGAGGAGCCGCAGTGGCCCGTCTAATGTCTGGTCTAATGCCGCCCCATGGGGAATGCTGTAAACGGCAATTGTCCGACAAACATTTCACCAATGGCCAAATTTGGCTCACGCCGTGGCGCCACACCAGTGCCAGTCGATGGCTGGCTGCCCAGATCCCCCAGTGGAATGGATATGGCATTTGCACCGATATGGACAGGTTAGCGCCTGATAAGGACAGAGCACGCGTCGGCCGGCGTCTCCAGGCGAGCGACACGCGGAAGCATTCAAAGGCATTACATCAGGCAGATGTCATCAGAGTCGAGTCGAGACCAGAGCCAAGAGCCAAGAGCCAAGACCCAATACCAGATCGAGATCGTTTCTGCTGAACAACGAGCAGCGACGGGCATCAATCAGGTTGCAATTGGAATGGGAATTGGTATGGGAATGGGAATGGGATGGGGGGAGAATCAACCTGATGATCGACTTGTTGCTTATTCCCTGCACGTGCCTGCTGCGTGGCTCTGCCACTGCCTCTACCACTGCCTGTGGCTTTCCTCAATGAGCAATGGGCAGTGAGAAATGGCCAAGTGGCCTGTGGCCAGTGGCCAGTGGCCTGTGGCCGCCAGATTGTGTTTTCCTTCTAAATCGCCTTCGATCGGATCGTTGAATTTACGAGCTCTTTGAGTGTGTGTGGCGATGGCGATGTGGCTCTTTCTTTCCAAGAAATCAACAAGCCGCCGCTTGTGGCATGTTCAAATTACAGACAAACTTGTGTGTACCGCTCCCGCCTCCCGTCTCCCGGGACTGCAATTGGTGGTCACCCAACCCTAGACAACTCTGACAATTATTGCTAAGCAAACATGCATAAATTGGCATTGCCAGTGCCAGTGCCATGGCCATTGCCATTACCAGTGCCCCGTAATTCGATGCCAGCCAGCCAGCCAGCCAGCCAGCTCTGATTGGGGACTCTGTTTCTGCCCCTCGCGATGGATGCTGGCTGCTGGCTCCCTTGCCAACTGCCTTGGACTGATTGTGCTCGCCTCACTTCACTTCCTTCCGTGACTCCCCAGACGCAGCGTCTCCCATTCTGTGTTGAGTCCGAATGGAGGGAAGTTCAGTTGGATCTGAGCTGTGAAGTTCGTGCCTGCGAAACCGATGCCGCACTCGAATAAACAGCACTTTTGCCAGAGATCCCCAAAGCCAAGACCCCGATCCACCATCCACAAATATAAACACAGTTCCCATTAGATTTGTTTTTCGTATATTTGAATTTCATTTATCCATTTGCAATTGTTGCATTGGGTTGTCCGTTCGTTCTTTCCTCCTCTCTTAGGATATTTATCTTGTCTGGCAAATGTACAGATCCAGCCATCACTACTAAGTATATTCCAAGAAGTATCTTGTATCTTGTATCTTTATAGTTAGGTAAATTACATTAAGGTTCATTCAACTCGATAAATCTGTAACTATAATTGGAAAATGGCAAAGAGCATCCTTCGGTATTCCATCGGGGCTACGTTTAAGTTTACGAGTTACCATTAAGAGTAAGTGCATAAATACGAGTAGTTGGAGTAGTAGAAGTAGTTTCATATACATATGTATATGTATGTGGGGTTTATAAATATTAACACAGTTTTGGGGGTAAAAAGTAAACGGGGGTTAAGGTTAAGCGGAACAGGAAACTGGATTGTTCTGCGTCTTTGAGCGGGGTTAGAGTGAGGTTGGAGAGCAGGATCCAGACTGGATATGGATTCTAACTAAGCAAAAATACTGTTTTGTGCTATTCTCACACGTATGTAGTAAGTATTGTAGTAGTAGGTGTTCCAGGTGCTGTTTTGGGGGTGGGGGAACTTAGGCTTAGGGCTTAAATTTTAAGCAAACTTTAGCTAGGTTTCTTTCGGTGCTAACGCTAAGTACACGTGGCCAGCTAGGGGGCTAGGGGCCGTGCTAGGAGAGTACAAAACTAGGAGTAAGAGTTTCCGTTAGTCAGTTAGCGTAACTTAGTGCACACACACACATACAGGAATACAAATACAAATACAAAATCGGGCACACACACAACAATATAAAATACATCCATGTTTGATCTAATCAAGAAAATTCCTTTACTAAAGCTAAAATAAATAAAACTTAGGCTCTATGCGAAATGGCGACAGTTGGAGGATGAGTTTCGTTGATGGATAGTGCATTGCATCCACACGCACATATACATTATATATCTCTGTATATAGTACATATATATCTATCAGGATATATGCATGTGTCTGCCTGTTTCCAGAGGACTGTACGCAATGCTTCAGCGTAATACTGCTGCCTGTGTCTGTCGTGTCTGTCTGTCTGTCTGTCATGGGAGCGAATTCAACTAAAAGTTCCCCCACTCTCTCGCTCTCTCTCGCTCTCCCTCTCGCGCCACTAAAAGTATGCCACGAAAAGTTGTCTTCGCGTGTGGGAGAGTCAATCTGTGCGAGACAGAGTGTACGTGTGCGTGTGTGTGTGTGTGTGTAGTAACTTATGGCAGAGCAGAAGGGCAGCGGCTCTCTCTCTCTCTCAGTGGAGTGGCGGCGGCGTGCGATCCGGCGCACGCTGCTGCAGCAGCAGGCTGCTGGGGACATGCTTCTTGATGAACTCGTTGTCCAGCAGCTGATTCTGCTTTTGGTGCTGACGATGCTGATGCTGGCCCTGCCTGCTCCTCTGCTGGAGATGCTGAAGGTGCTGCTGCTGCTGCTGCTGCTTGCGTCGCCGTCCCTTGAAGGAGTTTGGACCGGGAAACCGCCTCAAGCTGTCCCCGTAGTACTCGTTGTCCAGGAAGTTCGCGAGAGTGGCATTCCGCCTGAAGCCAGCGGGACAGTTGGTGGCCGTGCGCCAGTCGGGCAGCTGGACGCCGAGGCGGCGGCACTCGTGGGCGTAGGCCGCGAAACTGTCGCAGTGGCAGCTGCCCGAGGGGCACTCGCAGACGTCCATGCGGCAGGAGTCGATGTAGTTGATGGGATTAAGCCTACTATCACAGTGTCCGAATACTTCCGAGACGCGCAGCGGCTGGCAGTAGAAGCTCGACCGCCGCTTGTTGCACGTGGGCAGGGCGGCGATGTTCTCGCGGGGGCGGGAGCAGGACTTGGGGCCGCCCACCTTCCAGGAGTTGGCAAAGTGCCAGACCTCGTCGTCGCCGTGCTGCCGCCCGTCGCGTCCCGTGAGATCGTCGCGCCCGCTGCCGTTGAAGTTGCCACACAGGCCGCACATCCGATGCTTGAAGTGAGCGGGCACCGAGACCTGCAGGAAGCCGCTGCCATCCCACTCGATGGCCAGTCCCAGCTCGGAGCGCAGCAGGACGCCACCACCCTCGGCCAGCCGCCCGATGGTCACGTTCTGGTCGCCGGCACGGCCCGCATAGGGCAGCGCCACCCGCGTGCCGTTCACCTTGACGCGCAGCTTCTGGCCGAGATTGATGCGCAGGTTGTGCAGCTTGAGGGTCACCGTCTTGGCCCAGCTGGAGCGCTTCGTGCCGCGGCCGTCGTTCGTCAGCCGAATGTGGAAGCTGTGGCCCTGGCAGTCGGCGGCCAGCTGGTACTTGCAGCTGCCCTGGAAGCTGAAGAACTTCCCGTCGAAGGTCTTGAAGTGCGGATCCCCGAAGACGGTGCAGGTGCCCGCCGTCTCCACACACCGCGGGCAGCACTCGCCCGGCGGCAGCTTCAGCTCCTCGTTGGCCCGACACTTCACCTCGGGGCAGCGCATCTCCGAGCAGCGAATCGTGCCGCCGTTGCAGCGACAGCTCCGGCAGGGGCCCATGTTCCACGTCTCGTTGTTCTTGTAGATGATCCCCTCCAGACTGCACTCGCTGCGCACCTCGGCCACCGCACAGCGGGGACAGCAGCCGTCGTCCTCCTGGAACTCCGGGGCGCACTCCAGGATGGGGCACGTGGCCCGCTGGCAGATGGAGGTGCCGTTCAGACACGTGCAGTTGGTGCAGCGATCCGGCGTGAACTGCGTCTTGTCATAGTGGAGTTTGTTGTTGAAGATGCACTTTCCTGCAGGGTAAATGGAGAATGGAGAATGGAGAATGGAGACATGGAAGAGGCTGCACTGGGGCGGGACTGGGAGTCTTCTCACCTGTCACTGGTATGAAGACACGCTGCTCCGTGCAGCGGGGGCAGCACTCGTTGGGGTGCTGCTTCTGCTTCGTCTTGGGGCACTGCAGAATGGGGCAGGTCTTTTTGGCGCAAGTCAATTGGTTGTCGCCGCACTGGCAGACCAAGCAGCGATCGTCGATCGAGGCGACGACCTCTTGGCCCTCGGCCACCGTCTGTCCGTTGATCTTGCAACCTGCCAAAGAGTTAAGCACATCGAATCCCATTAGACAGCGGCCTAGATCGCCCTGACATATGATTTAGATCGCTTTCCGATGTTTGGCCGCGAGCCAAGAAATTTTCCACAAGGCGAATCGCGATCGCCCCAAACGGGTTTCCCACTCATAGCAGGGCCCCGGATTTGCAGTCTCTTTTTTCTTCTGTTATTGATATTGGTCTGATATTGCTGTTGTTTTCTCAGATGGGCGACATTGTCCCCTTAATAGACAATTTAAAGCCCATAAACCAGCAGATTGCTCAGAGCCGACAATAACAGCGGGGCAGAACGGATCAAAACAGATCGGAGGAGAGGGTCCGAGTCGAATATCGGAATGCCCCATGAATAAATCATTTGATAATAGAGCCATAAAGAAGCCTCAACGATCTTTAGTCTGATTGGGTATCGAATATCAAGCACACTTGGCCTCCATCTGCGATGGGAAGCTCTTCGGCCGAACGATCTTATCTGCAAGTGATCCTCGAGTAAGTATTGGGTGCACATCTATCTCTCTTCCCATCTGATGATCATCTTTCACCCATTCACCCGTGGAACCCTCTGCATGGGTAGAGTATCGCCTTTGTGGACAAATTGTTGACCATCTGGCGCTCTGCGGCTCTCTATTGTCTGGCGATTATGAGGCATTAGTCTGAGGTTGCAGCTAATTTTAGTGCGTGATGTTGCTGCTCTGACGCGCGGCGTGGACTGGGCTGGAATCGCTCGGAGTGATGGGATGGGTGGAGCTGTTGGGGAAGGACTTACCCTGACAGGTGGGACAGCACTCGCCGGGACGCGGCGCCTGCAGCTGGTTGTCGTCGCACTGTGAATAGCACTTTTGTATTGTCTCGGTGACAACACTAGCGATGCACTTGTACGTCTTGCAGGGATCCTCCGGGTCGCTCCACTCGGCGCCACTCGCATAGGGCAGCCCACGAAAGATGCAACCTTCACAGGAAAGGAATGAAATCTCTGCTAAAACCTCTCCCGTTGCGGTACTTACCTTTACACTTGCGGCAACAGGGGTCGCTCGACTCCAGCTTGGACTCCAGCAGGTAGCAGTCGTCGATGGCCGGACATGTCTTGGCGCAGTTCACAAAGCCGTTCTGTGGAGTTCGACACAATACGCAATGAGTATTCGGCTGGGAGTAGCTGGTTAAAGATATTCTGGCATCCCCTGTGTCGTATGCGCAATTTTCTCGCGTGAGAGATGCCTGTCAGAGTCGCTAAGCGTATGATTTGCAGCTCGAACCTTCTCTCTCTCTCTCACTCTCTCTGGGCTGATTTATGGCCCAACAGCTGCCTGCCATTTGCAATTGCTCAATGAAGCTGTGCACTCCGACCTTCGGGAAGCCAGCCAGCGCCGGCCAGCGCCAGTCAGCCTCCGCTGTAATTTACGCCAGCGAATCCAGACAGGGGCGTGGCGATTGCCTTGACTTTGTCTCCGACTGGAGACGGGGCTCTGCTGGGATTATGCAGAGTGTTTCTCTCTCGGATGCGAATGATTTATGCTCCGGTAATTTATCCCTACAACTGCCCCTGCAACCTGCAACTCGTTAGCTGATCCCCAGCCAGCGCCCAATCCCTGACCACCAGCCCACCAGCCCACCAGCCTTTGGTCAGCAGCATTTGGCTGGAATCGGCTTATGGACACGAGTATCTATGGGTGCGCATGGTGTATCTGTGTATCTGGAGTTGGCTGCTCGTTAACGACATGCTGACAGCTGCAACGCGGCCCATTAGAATTGATGTCGATCATAAGTCAAATTGTTGCAACTTGCCAGGCTTATGCAATTGCCTTTAACCCTTGTGCGCAGCTGCCTGCTGTGTAACTGTGACTGTGACAGGTTAAAGCCAGACCCAGAGCCAGTCTGAGGCTGAAGCTGAAGCTGAGACTGCGACTGCGACTGGGGCGACTGGGGCCGCCGCTAATTGTGAATGTATCTATAAATCTAGATAGATGTCGACCAAAAACAGGCAAAATATTTCACTAATTTGTATGCAGTTGCTTCGAACAATGTCTGGGGGTTTCGAGAGGGTATCCACTGGCTGTACGTGTGTGTGTGTGTCTGCTTGAGAATCTGTGTGAATAATTTAGTGCAACGAAACCAGATTGGATCTCAATTTGGATAGGGTAAAATGGCAACGGAACGGGCAATGGCAAAATTTGCAATTGTTATGGAAAATGAAATGAAAATGAAAATGCAACGGCTGGGGTGTCTGTGGGGAGGGGGGAGATGTTTATCATCGTATTAGATTTAATGGCAGTTGTTAGTTGGAATTTTAATGCCACTTTAGTATGGCATTCTCTCGCTCTTCCTCCCTCTCTCTGGCTGTCTGGCTGTCTATCTGTCTCTGTTTTTGTGTGGCAGCCATAAAATGCAATTGAATATCACCTTAATCGCTTTCTGTCTCTCGGATCAAAGTTCAAAATGCTCTCGAAATCTGGCAGCGACTTGGATTTGTCCACCGAGTACCCTCAGCATCTTCCACTTCCACTTCCACTACCCATTCCCAGCTCCATCTCCATCTCCATCTCCATCCAGCTGTTTATGCTTCGGAATTCTTTCTTTCTAATCTGGAACCGGTATGGAAAAATGTTCAGCCAACATGAAAGTTAAAGCACATTTGTGCTCCGCTCCGCTAGAGAGAGGGACAGAGAGGGAGAGCGAGCCATAGATTGAAGGCGCCACGATGGCAACCCAAGCAGCTAAGTAGAATGGTTGTTGCCCAGCGGCAGTGTGTGTTTGTGTGTGTGTTTGTGTGTGTGTATCTATGTGTGCCACAGTGGCAGAACCACATTTGCAAACGGCCTCTAACGACCTTGCGTTTGACAAAACATGATCAGTTTTAACACCGTCTTCGCCTCCCTCTCCCTCTCCGTCTGTGTCTGTGTCTCTACTTTTGTTGCTGCCTCTCTCTCTCTCTCTCTCTCTCGCTCTGCGAGTATTAGCCATCTCCATGTTGGCCCAATCGGCAAAACGGCAAAACGGCAAAACGGCAAACGTTTGCCCGGCAAACTTGGCCAGGTTAGTCTCTGTCTCTTTAGACACGGAGTGAATATGGTAATGACAGTCTTGTGGTTTTATGGTCATGTGTGTTTTGTCACTTGTGGGCTATGTCTCGGCTTGGAAGTGGAATTGAACTCGGAATCGGACTTAACTTATTTTAGAATGGAATTCCAGCGAATATGCAAGAAAGGAGTTGGCAGACCTGAATATTTGGCCAGATCTGGTTTGCCCGTGCTCCAGTATTCCGCATAGTAATCCATATTCATGGCTTCAGCCACAAACTGAAGCGAAATTATTGAGATATTTGCACAAATCCAGAATGTGAATGCTCTCGAGCTGCTGCCTCATGCGGAAGGTATTGACCGATAGTCCCCAATCCGCTAATTAAATCTCTCTCCGTAAACAAAAGTGCTCCAATGATTTCCGTTTCCTGATCATAAATCCTTCATTAATATTAATCAGGAGCGAGCGGCCTTCATAGATACAACTTTATCCTCAAATTTAATTTGCAAATATCTATAGAGAAAATCATCTCGAGTGGGAGGAAGTGGGTGGAAAACATAATAAAAACCGTTTAAATCATAAACCATTAGGAGCGATTCAGCGGATTCAGCATAATAAACGAATAAAACCGAAAATTTGTTGACGCGCAGTCAGCGACAGTCTGAGAGACAATTTCTTTGATTGTCCTTGACGGGATAAGCTCCCCCATACTCCTATACCCCTATACGAGTAGCTATTTGGAGCTATGGAGATTTGTGTACTAATATATTTTAGACAATAAACGCCAGTCGTAAAAGTTTACCCCACAACAAGTACTCGTACGAATAATGAGTGCCAGAGTGAGTGGAGTGTGAGTACGGGCACAGTCGCGCTGCCATAAAGTATCGGGTTTATGCGTGCTTCCCCAAATTACAGTTGAACGCTTTGCACACTTCATTGAGGAACTTTTTTGGCAGCCCTCAGAGAGAGTGGGGGAGAGAGCAAGAGAGCTTCCGAGGGGAGTGGGGAAGGAGAGAGACGCAAAGGCTTAAGAGAATCGCAAGCGAAACACAAATTAAATTCGATTTCATGAACTTTTAATGAGCTGCGCGCCGACGCAGCAGAGCATCGACTGTCGAACTGTCGGAGCGAAAGAGATGCAACATGAACCGCCGCGCCAGAGAGGGACGGCAGGCTGGTCATGGCGCCTTCCCAGTAAGGTGGCGCCAGCATTGTGTTTTCTGCTGCTGCTTTTTAATTTCGGTTACGCCCACTTGACGACGACGACGACGGCAGCCACAATGGAAATAATAATCACAACGAAGCTTAGCCCGGAGCAACGAAAGAGCTTCGACGATCAATCGATCGGTGGGTCGGTCGCTCGGACGAAGCAGCTCCCGATCGGATGGGATCGATCGAAATGATCGGCGCCAGCTTCGGCAGCAGCGGCTGCGTCTGTCGGTCAAATTGGAGCAGCGGCGTTTAGCAGCGCTTAGCGTTAAATTAGCGGCAGCCCCACTCGCAGCTATCTGGCAACCCTGAAAAGGCCTACCTCCCCCTCCCACCACATGAGCACGCGCTCGCTTAATGACGACACGAAGCTGAAGATCGAGCAGGGAACGGGAATGGTGACTGGAAGAGCGCTGGAGACCCGGGATCGAAGCCCGTCGGTAGCTGGCGACGAAAAATCACAGCAGCGGCGCCAAGTGTTTGTCAAACGATCGCTAAGCCATACCTCTACCTCTACCTCTACGACTACCCATGCCATCCATGTCCGTCCTACACTGTGGTTAACGATTGTCATGTAGCGTCGAAACCCGTTTGACGACCTTGGATCATAAAAATTCAAAGGCGTGAGAGAGAGAGAGAGAGGGAGATCCGCAGAGCGAGAGTGAGCCAGAGTGAGGAAGAAGGTGAAGCCAAACAAATGCAAACAGAGCCAAACACTTTCAGCCGGTTCCGGCCAGATCTACAGCTCCTGCATTTCTTTAAGTAATAACTAAGTATGAATGTACATATGTATGTATGTATGTACATACTTATGTATGTATTTATGTACAAATGTACATGTATGGTATCTGTCTCCTCTAGTGGACGGACCGGGGACAGTCCCATGTACACAGATATTTGAAATATTTTTGGAATTTTCATTTTGGCAGGCGGCTAAGGATTCCATTTCAATGAAATGTGTCTGCGTGCGGATGTCCTGCTGGCTGGACACTGGCGTCGCCTCATGCAGAGAGCCAGACAGGGCAGAACAGGACACGACAGTACATGAGATTTATTTTAGCACTGAGGCCAGGCAGTGTTGGCCATGTTAGGTTATTTCATTTCATTCCGCTTTAAGTGACTTTTTATCGAGGCCAAAGGCCGAGTCCTAGTCCAAGTCTTGGCAAGGATCCCAGGAGCCGCCCAGTGTTGGGCTTGGGGACAAAAGGGGACGCTCTGGTACTGCAAGTACCGCGGAAACTTACCTGGCAGATGCACTTGAAGCACTTGGAATTCTGGATGCCCGTCAGAACCTCCTCTCCCTCGACCGAGCAGGACAGAAGATCGCCTGAAATGGGAATTACAGTTTTGATTAGTGATTAAGATAGTGGCAGGGAAGGGGTCGGGCTTATCAGGGCATCGTAAATCCCCCGTCTCCACCATTTCCTGCCTCTTGATGTAATAATACTCGGCAAACACACAGATAATTCATTCATGCACAAACACGCAACGAGAATCGCCGGAAATCGCCCACTGACGGAGAGATGGTATCCGAGCACGTGACCCAAAACGGAGAAGGCCCCCTTCCCCTTCCCCTTCCCTATCCCTGATCCACTCACCCCTGCCCCCCTCTCAGGTCAAAGAGATTAGGCCACTTATCGGTGTAGCTGTGTGAGAGTGAAAGAGTGCTTCTTTGTTTGGTTTACCTTTTGGGGCTCGGCTCGACTTCCTCTGTTTGCGGCGCTACCTGCTGCTCTTCTGCTGGCGCCACGTCAAAGGGTGTATTTATATAGGGTGGCGCAGTCTCGTTCTGTTTGCACGCACTGCAACAAATATAGCGACGACTGAGAGTCCTCTTAAGTGAGGTCTCACCTTTGCCTAAACACACCTTGGCCATGCCGTGCACCAACATGTCGAAACATGTTTCAGAATAACAACAACAGAACAACAGCAGCAGTGAAGCAGCGCAGCAAAAGGCAAACGGAGACCACAGAGAGTGAGAGAGGGAGACGAGGTGACCCGAGCCGAGCCCCAGACCGAACTCTCGTTCCTTTTGTGTTGGCGAAGGAGTGGAGGAGGAGCAGAGACCACCTGCAATGTGCTGATAAACGCGCGCACACAGACAGAACTGCAAGCAGAGCAATGCTCCTTCCCTTTCTCTCTTTTGTGTGCAGTGATAAATGAAGACGCTGGCGCTTCGGCTGAGGGGTGCAGAAGGGAGAGAGGATGCAATTGTGCTACCTTTTTCTTCTGTTGTTGCTGCTGCTGCTGCTGCTGCGCTCTGTGGGCGGCTTTAGGACTTATTATCGTTCTTCCTCCTCTGCGGGATCCCCTTGGTTTCCCCGTTGCCCTTGTGCAATCCATATAATTTGTTCCCTTGTTTGTTTGGCGTTCTGAGTGGTGGGAAAGGGAAACCTTTGATGATGGACTCTTTCTGCTTCTTGTTCTTTCCTGTTATACGATTGTGTCCTGCTGTTTGGATTCATAAACAAATCAAGTGGAAGTTTTCCCCCCAATTGTATTTCTCGTTTGCCGGCGGGGACTTTCTATATTCCTTTCTCTTTTCGTCGCTCCATCGTTATCGTTCCGTCGCTGGGGGACAGAACAGTTAATGAACTTGGCTCAAGTAACCCGATATATCGGCACTGCAATATATCTAATTTATGCGATTTTTTATTTCGTTCAACACACTCGAAAATCCATAAAAAAAGTCTACTCAAAAATGCTTTAGAAGCCGAGAGGAGAGCGAGAGGGAGAGGCTGATAGGAATATGCTCTCAGGCGGTAGCTGCTCCCGCACCACCCTTCTGCTCCCCCTCAGCGGCTGGCGTCGGCGGCGCCGTTCGCTAATTAATCGCAGTTCGCAGATTAAGCGCCAGCCACAGCGGGAGGAGAGCGTGGGGAGTGGAGACGCCACGTGTTAAGGGGACCCACCAATATGGACAAAGTACATACGATCCAAGGCAGCACCCAGCGAAAGGTACAAATGACCCGCTAAAGTCGATCACAATGTCAGTGATGATGACTCAGTGATGATGACAATTGCTGGAAGTTCCCTGGAAAGTGATCGGAATAACTAAGCCGATCTACGAGTATAATCACTGCAGCTGGCAGCTGCCACCAAAGCTGTTATAAGCTCGTAAAAATCAGCTAAAATCAGTTAAAATCCATGATTCATTGCCATAAGCCATAACTAAGCCTGGGCAGAGGGGCAGCGGAGGAGAAACTGTGGGAAATATTTGAATAATATTTCCAAATTCTGGAAGAATGTGTTGAGCTCTATCGAGGTGGAGGGAGGTTTGGTTTTGCTTCGTAGTTTTACGATCAGATTTGGAACGGAGTTTATGGCCCGAAGATTGCCACTCAAACAATGATGAAATTAGTTTTGGGTCCTCGAAACTTGTCTTCACTTGCATCATAAAACGATCATTAATAGAGCAATCAAACCAAACCTTTGTGGAAGCGGTTTTATAGAGGGCCTAAATTGAATCCAGTTCCCATAGAGATCTCCATGAGCGATCTCCTACTTAATGAGGTAATGGCGCGTAAAGTAAAGTAAATCTGAAACGATCTCTTCACGCACCCATCAGGCCATCAAGCAATCATTCTCAAGTGATCTGTTGCACACAACGCGGTCGAGTATTTACAATACATTCAATCGATCGATCGCCACGATCATGAGAGCACTCACCATGAAGACTATCCCCGACTCCGGCGGCAGTCGTCGTCTGCAGTGGGAGCATCGAGAGCAGGATCAGTGCGAGAATTGTTCTCCAATGTGTTTGCCGCCTCAAAGTTGATGTTGATGTTGATTCTGGCTGCTGTCCACTGGGAGACGGGCCACAAGGTTTCCACTTGCCACTCGATTTGCAACACATTTTCACAATTCGATCGAGTTCTTCAGAAATCTCTATTAGTTTTCCGCCTCCAATGCTCTTCCTTGAATTGTTTTTGGATTGCGAATGTCTGTCCAGTGGTGGGTGCTCTACCCGTTGTTGTTGTTGCTATTGCTGTTGCGTGTTGCAGTTGCTCCGGTGAATTATGACTGGAAGAAATATTGTTTTCGGGGGAGAAATGAAATGAAAGATCACGATCAAGCCGGTTAGTTTAAAAATAACAGCAAGCGAGTCAAAATAAAATTGTTTGGATGTACTGCAGGTGTTTTGTAATACTTTGTACCTACAATACAGCTTTGTTGTTTGTTCGCATTAAATTTAGAATAATTTTGGAGGAACAGAACAGAACAGAACCGAACGGACTGCCTGTGTGTGGCAGTGTGTGTGCGTGCCACAACTGTTGCCGCGACTCTGATCTGACCTAGAGACTTTGCACTTGCCGCCCAGAGTGAAATTTGGCCAGTAAATCATTTCGTTTTTGGGTTTTACGACGTCTGTACTCAGAACATGAGATGATGTCCACAGATAGCATCGAATCGAGGTTCGGTACGGTTCTTGGCTCTTTCCTCTTGGCTCTTGCCTCTTGGCTCTTGGCTCTTGGCTACGAATTCTGCGAATCATCAGCGCAGCCTCCGGCCCGCCCCTGTCATTCTCGACTATCGAGAGGTGTTAAGACAACTTGGACATTATTAGTTTTGCGATTTATGGGTGCGTACTGCCCGTGTCTGTATCTGTGTATCTGTGTATCCGTGTATCGGGTTGTCTGTGCTGCCTGACGGCTGTTCAGGTAACAACAGATATGAGCCTTATGTGTGGTGGCTCTTTGTTCGGGTGTCGGATCATAAAAATGTTAATGATCTTTGACTGGCTGGCGCCAGGCCCGGGAATATTGTAATGTTTGAGTTATAATTAATTTCGATTGCTGTTGTTGCCGCATAATTTTTTATTATTTGTCTTGAACAACCAACAACCATCGGAATTGGCCAAAGATTTGTTTTCTTTTAGCTCCTCTGTTGGCTTTTTATTGATTTCTGGCAGCTTCAAAGTGGCGCCAGCCAAATGCCGATCCAAACTCCAACACGGATACGAATCTCTCGATGGCCAAAGAGCTCTGTTCTATGAATCACCCTAATCCCAATGCACAACCCACTCCCCAACGCAGTTGCCAATCGTGTGACGCTGCCGTCGATCGATTCGAGTGGGAGAAAGACGCAAAAAAACAGTGCTTGACCTGCCAAATGTCAGTCAAGAGAACAAGTGCCGAGGATGTATTGAAATTATCGACACAGAGTGAGAGAGAAGTCAATCTTGTATACCCTTATTCTAAGGTATTTGTCGCACACATTTGACACTCACACACCCAACCCAACTGATAACTGATAAGAGTATGTACATGACTATATAATGCTCTGAATAATATGTAAATTTCTGCAATTGATAAGGTGCCACACACAAAAACAAATGCAGCAACAGCAGCGGCAACGGCGATCGACTACGTGCCCATCGGATCGGATCGGATCGGATCGGATGAGAGCGGAGCACCGCGAGATACGCCGTGCGATGTTCTTGTTCCCGTTGACCGTTGATGATTAGCTGCAATTTGTCAAGCGGTTCACAGTTGACAAGGACAATGCTCGGGACAGAACAAAAGCGGGAAACTACTTATAGACGTTGGAAAATGTACTAATTACAGCGCTGCCTGCCCCACAAATCAAACTCAAACTCAGGCAGAAGGAATGTTTCTTTGTTAGCTGAACGACAACTCATCATTCATCAGACAACCAACAGGAAGATCTTGCATGAACTGGCTCTTGTTCTGGTACTTGTTCTGCTTCTGTGGCACATCGTGAGCATTATGTAAGGCTCGTTTCGTATCCAACTTCAATGTCAAAGTGATTCCCCATTCGAAAAAGCAGTTCTTGAAGAACAATGAAGCTGAAGTTGATTTCAATTGGATTGGGTCGCTGTGCTTCTCAGCGAGAACTTTGCTATGCTTTCGGCTTATCGTGTGGGTTCATTGTTCACTCTCATAACGATGTTGCTGATGCTGATGTTGATGCTGATGCTGATGCTGATCGTGCCACATGTGTGGCTGTGCCGTACGCAGTCTCCGAATCGCCAAATCTGTCGAGTGGCTCTGCTGCGAAGTTTTGTGGCTTGGGGTTAATGTGCGATCGAGTGTCGATTGGGAAATTGTCAAGAGCAACAAACTGCGCCACTGGAACGGCTGCTGGCTGCTGTGCCTAAGGTTGTTCTATAAATAACTACTCCTAGTGGGGCAATAGTGAGAATTAGCGACAGCCACTTAATGAAAAGTCGAGCTTAGATCTCTGTTCTGTTCTGTTCTGTTCTGTTGGGTTGTGTTCGGTTCGGTTCGGTTCGGTAATGTGTATAATTGACCGCCCGGCGGCATTGCATGCCGACTCCAACTGCGACTTTGACGATGTCGTGCCAATTAAAGTGGCTGAGGGCTGAGTGCTGAGAGTGGCTCTGCGGCCAGTGATTATAGGCTTTGTCCCGACTGCGATTGGGGTTTCTAATGGTTCCGACATGGCGTCAAGCAGCCCAGGCCGTGCGGCAAGGCCAGGCCCGGGCCCCGGCAGGGCAATTAAGCGAACTCCAACATGGCTCAGGGGTTGCGTTGCACTTGAAAGGGAACTGCAACAAATTGGTTGGTTGGTTGGTGGCTCTGGGCCTCGTCTCCACCCGAAAGGGTTACGTTACGCATGGCACGCAGACGGCGTCTAGACAGGGAGCCCAATAATGCGCGGTAGGTAGGTAGGTAGGTAGGTGGACTGCCCCGAAGGTTGCCCTGCCAGCCGAGAGCCAAGGCCCAAGACCCGCCGGTGGCTTATCACACTCTCCATCGCAGGTTCCACTTAAAAGCCCGGCTAGAAGTGCAAGTTGGCTGCCAGGCCTGCCCTGGCTGTGGCCTCTTCTACCTCCTGCCAATTACTCTCGGAGTGGACCATGTCGCCGACTTAATTCAATTAACAGCGGAATGCGCGGGCTCCTCTTACAACATCAGCGGCCACATCAGCACCGAAAGCATAACCATTAAGGCCCCAGAGATCAGTCGTAATCCCTCCTCAAATGGCGCCACAGCAGAGCCAAGCAGAAACTTTGGCGAATCATGCAAATTCCACAAGAGCTTCAGCTACAAGACACGACTCCCAGCTAGAGCTCCGGCTCCAGCTTAGACTCCGATTCGGATCGGCTGGGAGGGTTTGTCGCTGTCGGTTGGTTGTCGGCTGGTTGCCTGGCAACTAATTTCAATGTATTTGCATATCGAAGTCTGTTTGCCACAACAATGAGATGGCTAAAAACGCACATTTGTCAAATGGCAGGCCCTTCGGGGCAAGACTCGTTCGAGATTTCAACTCTATTTGGTACAAATTCACATGACAGTCAGACCGAACCGAACCGAACCGAAACCGTAACCGAAGCCAAGCTGAAAGGATGGGGGAAACGATTACAGCTCCAGCTCCAGCTCCAGCTGCAGATGAAGACAAGGCCCAGACCCAGACCCAGCCTCAAGCCGATGACGTTGACGATTGCCCAAGACAATGGGCCAGGCCAACAACAGCCACAAAAGTCAACGAATTTGATATGTGAGGAGGAGAGGGGAATGGGAAGGGGAATTGGGATTGGGAATGGAATGAATGAATGCATCGAACGACATAATAAAGTCACAAGACAGACAAACGTACAAGAGCTAACAAAGCTATTAGCCATCACCATCATCATCATCATCATCATCATCATCATCATCATGAACATCGATGTGGCCCAGCCCATAGCCAAGAGCTGAGGCCCAGGACCACAGTGAAGACCTCAAACTGTTCCCCCCGCAGCCTGCCCGAGCAGACTCGTTCCATCTGTCCATCAGTCTGCGTCTCTTCTCCGTTCTGTGTTCCCTGTTCTTGGGCGAAGAGTTACTTTGAGAGTCCTACCCTCGCATTGGGGCAATGGTAATGCGATTTTAATAGCGGTTCGAAGCAGTGCGAACCGAACCCAAATGTGCCGGAATAAGTGCTCCATAAAAGTCACACATCATATACTTTAATTAAACGGGATTCCATCCGAGACTTCTCGAATGGCTTTTCTATGGCGAGAATGCAGTGAAAATATTTATGGATCCATCCCATCTGATGATTAAGACTAGCTTCCCTTTCCCCCGTTTATTGGCTTCCAAATGAAGACTTTAACTTTGGATTCGCATGTCCAAATCAGTTTGATTGGCTGCAGCTATCATTCGATCGATTGGAACTCATATTCGCGGATCTCCATCTATGGATCTGTGAACATATTGATGCTGTATGCTGATTGCCCCGTTGATTGCCTGGCCAATCAGCATTAGCCAAGCCATTCAAGGCCTTATTTGGAGCAGATTGGACTCCCGATCAACGCTGATCAGCAATCTGAGGCGAATCTCCAGGCCAAATATTCCCAATCGGGCACATCTGCACACAAATAACTTTTCAGCCGAAGATCGTGCAGAGTTCTGCCATGAATCATGGATCAAATAGCATGATTTCTATTATTGTTCCTAACTGGGGGACCACCACCAATAATGGACCCAAGGCAGTGGGGTTCTGCATCACTGAAACTTGAGTATTATTCGCAAATTTACCGCAAAATCTATAAATAGCTCGAAACAGCAGAACATTAATTGATACACAGACATTGCCCCCTAGCTTAAGCTATGACTGTGTGCGTATGAGTGTGTATGTATGTGTGTATGTGTGTAGCTATTTCCAATCCAAAGTCGAACTTTGTGCAGAGCAAAAAAAAAACAAAGACAAAAAACAAAACAGAAATTCCAAACAAATTTTGTTGTGCAATTATTTAGGCGAAAGTTAATCAAAAATCTACGTATACAAAATATTTGTGGCCTTTTTTTCTCCCTCTCCCTCCTCTTCCTCTCTCTGTGTTTTTGTCCGAAAACCGGATTTATTGATCGAAGATGAACGCAGCAGCAGCAACAACAACAACAACAGCAACCACAAAGGCCTCTGCTGTATAGCTGTAAACAATATTTAGAAACAACCTACCAGCGATCCAAACACAAAACCACCTCAAAATGGGTTGTGGAGTGGGGAGTGGGGAGTGGAGGACAGGGGAAAGAAAAGAGCCCAAGAAAACAACAACATTTTGAGCAGACGATTTACGGGAATTCCAGCGAGTGACGTGCGAAACCCGAAGTTGTTGTTGTTGTTGTTGTTGTTGTTGTTGTTGCTGCTGCTGCTGCTGCTGCTGCTGTTATTTGTTGCTGTTGTCTGTTATGGTAGCGATCAGCACCGGCGCCGCTTCTGGCACATTTGTTTAATGACAATCTCGAAAATGCCAGAGGAAAGATTTAAAATTTCTTAGAATAAGCCCCCTGCCCTCTCCTCCCACAGTGCCAGTTGGCTGGGAAAACAAGTCTCGAATTGAGATTATTGTTGCTTATTATTTTTGGGTGAAGTTCGGATGAGTTTCGGCGACCTTTTCCTTGGGCATGATCGCTGGATCCCCGAACATTCCAGAGCTAAGGAAAAACTAAATGAAACCTTCTGCTAAGCAGAGCTTCCATGAAGGGCATCCAAGCTTCGATGCGGCGATCCCCCCCACCGCCCAGACACGAGTAGTTCCGTTCGATTTCAACCATCAAAATGGTTTTCACAGCAAATTTATTGATTAGCAACCAAATGCGAATTGTTTGAATATTTTCGAATATTTTGTGGAGAGACAAAAAAAATACAACAGGGGGTGGGCTGGGGTAGGGTGGGGGGTCGTCGCACAGGTGCCGTGGGTAACACTTCAGGCGCCTCCCAATACACGGATCCCCCAGCCGAGCCCGTTCTGTTGCCGATTCTCCGTTTGTCGCCGATTCTCTGCTAATATTTCTGTCGCGCTCTCTGCTGTAGCGAACTGAAACCCGATATGGCCATAAAAAATATTACCTCTATATGCGATCTGTGATCTGTGATCTGTGTGCTGTGCATATGCAAGAGCGCCAGAAGGGGTGGAGGGGGAAGGGTGGCACTAAATTCCTCACCCATGATTCAGATCGTTCCTCTACTTCCGCTTCTGCTGCCGCTTCTTGGGGTTCGTTTCTAGAGTCTTTCGTCTCTCGACTCTCGTTTGGCGCTTGGCGTGTTCTGTTTCTCTGTCTCTGTCTCTGTTTCTGTCTGTGCGTGTGTCTGTGGCAGGCACTGGCACTGGCACTCTTCCCTCCGCCTCTTCCTCCAGTCTCTGTCTCTGTCTCTTCGCTGGTCTCGTGTTTGGAGATCGGCTATCTCTTAATGTGTCTGTTAATTCACGTTGATGTGCTCATATATCTTCGCTCTGCGCTCTACGATTTCAGTGTTCGACTTTGACATGCAATCGTACGTACCCCCCCTGGGGTGTGTGTGTGTGTGCTTGTGTGTGACAACTGCATATGTGCTGGGAGGGGGAAACGTGCCTGCCCCAATCGAGTCGGATCGGTGGCATTGTGTTCTCCACTGCAGTTGCACTTGATCAGCTTCGCTTCGTTCGCATTTGATGTTCTGTCTGTCTGTCTGTTTTTCTCTCTGTTTGTTTGTTTATCTGTCTGCTGGTTCGGTGTCGTGTCGTGTCGTGACGTTGAACCTGCCACCGATCTCATTGTTGCTCTCTGCTTTGGCCCGGCATGTAGGTGTTAATTCAATTACGGCGACAATTACCGTCCGAATCGCGGCTGCTCTAAATTCTAGTGTCAGGCCAAAGCTAATGAACGGAACGATCCGTATCTGTAGCTATATGTACCTATGTAGAAGTGTTTTCCCAACCGATTCATCAATGGAAAGCCAGAGCTTTAGTTCTTATTGAAGAAATGCCCTTCGTTTGGGGACTCTGGGATAGTTGAAAGCTTTCCTTCACGCTCTTCTCTCTGCCATTTTCCCGCTCATATTTTCCATAGTTATTGACATACAAACACAAGCATAAACTAGTCTGTTTATGAGTGGACCGAGCTGGCAGGCAGCAGCAGCCGCATGATTTCAAATTAACATATGATTATCACAAATTTTGCTTCCATTTTTATGGGCAGCATCTCTCGCTGCTCGCTGCTCGCTGTCCATCTCTGCTGTTGCTGTTGTGTGTGTTTTTTACACACATTTTGCATAGAAAATACATAAATGCACATTAATACATTTCCATACAAATGGCCCACAAAGACCCGCAGCAGCAGCAATCGTGGTGGCTCGGAATGCTCGAATGTGGCCGGTGGCCGGTGGCCGGTGAAGGAGTCACCAATTCCAATTCCAATTCCATTTCCATTTCCATCTCGAGCTCTGATATCTGCATAATTTGTGTGAAATTGCGACTACAAATTGCTCATCTGAACCGCTAACCCTTCCGCAAACAAAAGAAACGACTTTGCTGGACTTTGGGTTCCACGAAACGCCTTTAGGGGCCGCAGCAGATGTAGCAGCAGGCCAAGAAGCGCCACACGAGCGCTGTTATCAAGGTGCTTTATGACGCCCATTACTCTCCCTCATATATCTCGCTCTCTGTTCTAGATATATGTATGTAAATATGTGTATATGTACAACATTTACAATGGAAATTGTTTGTTCTCTTTGCAGTTGTTCCGCAGCCGCTCTTTCCATGGATATAATATCGTTTTGCATAGCTCTCGATGATACAAATCGACTGACTATATCGTGTATCTTCCGTTGGAACGAGGTATTTGCAGTTTCTTGTTGCTTTTTGCTGCCAAAATGCGTCTGACATTGCCTGCCGGAATGCCTGCTGCCATGCCTGCCTGCCTGCCTGCCTGGCTGCCTGGCTGGGCGGTGACCGGAGACAGTGACGGCGATGCTTGTGCTGGTGGGAAATAAATAAATATTTTAAACAAATGTTCGCTTTTTGCTGTCTTGGCATATGCGAAGCGAAGCTCCGTGAGTATCGTTGCTATCGTTTTCTTGCTGTTGTTGCTGTTGCTGTGGCTGTGGCTGTTTGTGGCTGCAACAAATGAGCTTGTCAAGTTAAATGGCACGCACCAAATGCTGTCAGCGAGGTTGCACGCACACAGATGCACAGAGCCAGATACGCTCGTGTGTGTGTGCTTGGCATTGCCGCCATTTTGTCTGGCTGCACTGAGTAAATTGTTGCAATTGCTGACTGTAAATAAGCGAGCACAATGTGGCACAACACGGCGTATTAGTAATCTAGTTTATTTTTTCCGACTCTCCTCTCGCTCTCTGTGTGTGGGGCAAGGCTGCTCAGCTGCTGCCCCAAGGCAGTCTGAAAGGGGGAGAAGGTTGCTTTCGGGGCATGCCATCCATGGGGACTCTCATGTCAATTGATGTTTGCATTTCCATTTCACAAATTTCACAAAATTCGCAAATATTTATGCTCAACTTTGAGTACAGCTGGGGGGGAGGCAAAAGTTTACTGCTGAAGTTTCTAATAAAAGAAATTACTTTCTGGCTGACACAATGTCCCGAGATTTCAGCAGAGTTTTCCCCCGCTGAGGAGCAACTTCTGGGAAAGTGACAAAAATGTCTCCCCCGAAGAGCGAAGCGATCGTAGGTTTCCCCCTCCTTCTGCAACTCACCCCTCTCCCATCATGTCGTGGCCCCCCGCCACATAGTCTGGCGCATCCAGCAGATACAAAATACAAGCTACAGAAGAGCCAAGCAAGAGTCTGACTCTATTTTTAATATCTTATCAGAGGAATGTTTATTGGCTTTGTATTGTTCTGTAAATATTAATTAGTTTCTTTGATTGTGTGCAAGAACAACAAAAGGGAACTCGCTCGTTCCTTCTCTCCTGTGTGTGTGTGTGTGTGTGTGTGTGTGTGTGTGTTTGCGTGTCATGGCGAAATTATCATCGAATACGAGGGGGAGGTACTCTACGCTAGTCGGAATGATATGTGACGCAGAACTTCCCTCTGTCTGGCGTTGGCTGGTGAAATTGCAATCGGCGGACTCTGCTGCTGTCGCTGTTGTCTCTGCCCTGCCTCCAACCTGCGATGACGCATGCCCCTTCTGTGTGTGTGTGTGTGTGGGCATAGACATATGGCGACAAAGAAGCTGACGTCATGGGCCATCCATCCGTCCCATGGCTCGGGGCAGAGACACACGCAGGAACAACCCCCGAAATGCGTGTCAAGACTTTGGACCCACCGAAGTGGGCACTTGGCCCACTTGCCACTCGCTCTGCCAGCTGCCCCCTGCCGCCACACCACTCTGCACAGCGCACAGCTGCAACATCCACATACACACACACAGTAGTGGCAGCAGTCCCATTCCTATTCCCATTCCCAGTCCCAGTCCCACAGCAGCCGCGTCCCACGCAGGCAATTAAGAGCGCGACTTGGCTATTGGGTTACACTTAAACTTCACTTCCAGTCCGCTTGGTCGTTTGGCTGCGTCTCGTTTCGTTTCGTTTCGTTTCGTTTTGCAGTCAGCATTTAAAATTATTTATTAGAAGCAACAGTCGGACAGGCCGTGTCAAAGCGCGGGGGGATGTGGATGTGGATGTGGAGGAGGGAGAGGGGGAGGGGGAAGAGACAGGGCGGGCTGTGGACCAGGCCAAAACGGAGAGCGTATCAAATGCTTTTTTTCTTTCGTTTTTTTTCTGTTTTTTGTTTTGGGTTTTGCCAAAACGAAACGAGCCAAGCCGGCCCCAGTCCCCCGGACTCCGGTTCGAGCCAGGTTCAGAGCAGCAGCAGCAGCGAACACGTTAAGACCGGGATAGGGGGATCTCCATAGGGGCAAAGGAGAGGGGAGGAAAGAGAAGACTCTGCTCTATCGTCTGGCGCTTGGCGACAGCAATTTACCTTCGGGTACGCGTAGAACAGCAGCCAGCAGCCGAAGCAGCAGCCATCCCTGAGGAGAAAAAAGAGTCTCCAGGGGGGAGGAGGGGTTCTCTCTCTCTCTCTTTCGCTCTATAAATAAGCCAAAAACTGCGAGCACCAACAAGCTGAACCATAAATCATAAGCAGACGCACGAGTGTCGAGTTATTATGCGATCATATTTTAATTGCCGGATTATTATTATGCAGGCAGTGCCACAGCAGAGCTTCCCCCCCTGCATGCGCCCTCTGTTCGAGGCATGCCACAGTGGACAGTGGAATCGCCAACAAGCAGCTACAACAACACCAACAGCAACAGCAACAACAACAGCATAATCAAGCGAGCAACTGTCCGGCAAACAAACAAAACACCTGCAGAGTCTCTCCAGTCTGCAGACCCAAGACCCCATTCGAGATCGCATGTGGAGCTGTGTGGTGCGGAGTGGAGCAGACCCGAAGACCCGCTGAAGATTGTGGATCGCAGATCGCAGACCGCCTGGCTCTGCCTTGGACAGGTGCGTGAACGGAGAATGGTGGGAGGGAACCGGGGCCCAGAGAGAGGTGAGAGGGATGGAGAGCGATCTGGCATGAAGGAAGGCAGCCCGAATATGGAATGCTCTGAGTGTGGCAGTCCAATATTCCACGTGTCTATCCCTGCTCCTCGGGCGAGTGTCCTGGCTAATCCCGAGTGCTGCACAAAGCAAATCTTCCACAGCAAATGCTGCAATTAGCTTTCATCAAGGGTATCCACGCACACATGGGAGTGTAGAGTGCGGAGTTCGGCTACGCGTAGAGTTTTTTGTTGGAAAACCAAATTCACATGCAGTTTGTGGTTGCAGTTGCAGTTGTAGTCGTTGCTGTGGCCCGTTGCAGATGGTGGGCAGAAGGGGCAAACGAGTTGGCCCCGCCACTCCACTCTCCCATGTGTGTGCGTGTGTGTGTGTGTGTGTGTGTGTGTGTGTGTGTGTTCGCCGTTTGTCAGTTGGCTAAAACTGGTATGGTTGCATTTTTATTATAAAGCGAACAGAAACAACAACAGCAAAAAGGCGACACCTAGTAGTACGAGTAGTACCAGAGAGTCTGTTCTGTCCGATTGTCTATGCTCGCTGGTGGGGGGAAGGGTGGGTGCGGAGGTGGCAGGGTGCAGTCTGGAGAGTGCCACTGCAACTGGGGAATGGCACTGGCACCGGCACCGGCACTGGCACTGGCACTGGGAATGAGGACTGTCATCCAGGCCTAGTGTTGCCTGCTGCTCAGATGTCTGTGCCACGGACATTTCATGGACATCCACCGCAATGTGTACATTCATATTAACCCATGTATCTGCTGCTAAGCCCCTCTCCGCTCCGCTCCTCTCCTCTCCTCTGCCAACCTGCTGTACGCAGTTATTACCAACATTTCTTACGTTTTATTGCTTCTTCTGTTTGCTTTTCGGTTTTTGTTTTGTGTTTTGTGTTTTGTTGTGTTCTGCTGTGTTTTGTCTTGGCATTGCCCCTCGGGTCGTAATTTGTATTTGTGTCCTGCCATTCAGCTGCAGCCTCAGCGCAGTCCTCATTCTTCAGCCTTTCCTCTCCTAATGAGCCAACTCATTGTGTGCCCTGCTCCCTCTCTCTCTCTCTCTGTTCGAGGATAATACTCGTACTTTTTATGGTTATGTCAATGTAATACAGGAAATTGCCAGCGATTAGGTTAGTGACAATCCCAGTTGCAATGTCCGCGGCAGTGGAAGCTGCTGCATCCATTTATCAGACTGCTATCTATAAGCCATATAACCAGAGAGACAAGGCAAGAGGTGGATTTGACACATCGTTACTAATTGGATAAACAATGTGTCCCACAAGTGATTCATGCCACGCTCCATGCAAAGAGCGATGATCATTTGATGCTGCAGCAGGAGCCTCCAGCTCCATTCGCATGCAGCCACTGACTGGTTCCCCCTTTAATCTCTCAATTAGTGAGTTTAAACAAATTAGATTACTCTCTCTCTGGCCCAGCACATGAATCATAAAGATTTCGTAGAAAGTCTCTTGATTCATTCTCAGCGAGCGAGCGAAGCCAAGCAGCCAGCCGGAACTTTCGCACAGTAAATTTCCGTCTGGCAAAAATTCTATGCAAATGTTTCCTATTAATTACTGAAAGGAATATGTACATACATATGCACATATTTATATATTTATACTGATTGGATCGGATGCAGACAAACATAGAATGCTCGTAAATATGTTGGCATATTTGTAATTTGAGCTGCTACTGATTCTGTCTCCGATTTTTGATTCTGATTTGCAAAGACATTCCCGCGCTGATTTGTCGCCTATAAATTCCTTAGACATACATTTGGTATGTGGCGAGTACATACAGCATGTAGGGGCATGTCCAAGAGGGTCTTGTCTTTATGAGTTTTGAGAGTGGCCGAGGGGCAACGAGGCAGGAGAGCGCTTCGAATGTGATAATAGAATTCAAACAATTAAACAATTTTCGCAAACTGTTGAAACAACAAAAGGCAGATAGCGCGGACACACACACGCTCACACGGACGGACGGACGGATACGGAGACCCGAAGTGAAGTGAAATGAAATGAAATGTTTATATGTTTCTCATTATAATAAAACAAAATCGCACGCTCTCAGTCAGCGGGAGAGAGCAGCCCCTGATTCCCCGATCTGATCCGCAACAAAGTGCGCAGCCAGAGGGCCTGGGGTAGAGATTAATTGCAACAAAAAGAAAAGCAAAGTAAAGTAAAGACGCAAAGTTTACCCGTAATTACACTTCCAGATCGGGGGCGCTTCCAGACCCAGACGGGGCGGCGGGTGGTGCCAGAAATTGGCGGCAGTGCTCGTAACAACAGAATCGGAAATTAATTATGCTTGACATGTTGTTGCCTTCTCTCGCCCGTGGATCACTTCTGGGTTGGGGGTGGGGGTGGGGCTTGGGTTGGTGTTGAGCCTCAGGCTGCGGGGGCTGGCGGTGCGGGGCAGGTGTTGTAGCCTGCTTCTGCAGCTGAGATTGTTGTAATTGTTGCTGTACTCGTACTCGCAGTTATTCTTCTAGTTGTTGCTTTTATTGAGATTGCTGGAACTGTTGTAGCTGTTGTTGTTGTTGTTGTGGCTGGTGTCGATATGAATCGCATTTTCAATTGCCTTCTGTCTTGTGTGTGTGTCTCTCTTCGCTTTGGCATAAGACAGTGCGGCAAGAGGGGGGACACGGACACGGACACGGAGACGGACACGCACTCGCACTCCGCTCTCAACTCCACACAGAAGAATAATTCTCGCTCCTCAGAAACGCATAATTTATTGGAGCCGGCGCACGCCTTTCATTTCAATTTCGACTTTGATTTTGATTTCGATTTCGATTTCCCCGCGGAATATTTCACACACTTTTCTAGCTTCCCTCTTCATAGAGTGATACTACTGCTCCTCCTACCTCCTCCTTCCAGGCCGCTCCACAGATTACGCATACGACGCGTTGTCTCTGCTGCTGCCTCTGCCCTGCCGCCTGTCAAAGGTTCAATTTGTGTGTCGCGAGTGCAATTTGCATTCAGAATTGAGATTGAGAATTGGGAATCGCGGGGAGAATGGAATGAAATTGCGCGCCAATTTGTTGCTTTTGTCGCCGCGCACAATGGAAATGCCTCGATTTCTCACTGCCCCTTTGTGGGTCTCAGAGCATAAACAAAACACGGGAAAACAAGTCAGGGAAACACGCAGAAATCACAGCTGAACAGCAGCTCCGTTGATAACGGCTCCGTTCGAAGTTGCCCTTTTTGATGTCCAATTTTTGGATTGTTGAATTTACGTTTACGTTTTTTGGCGAAATTCGATTGTGGGAATATTACGCCTTGTGGCGAAACTGGTGAATGGGTGCTCGACAATCAGCGGACCGATCAGCAGTTGACACTCGGACGCGCGCGCAATTTTCACCCGTGCAAAGACTGTTCTGTGTGTTTTTCCGGGCCAAACCAGCGACGCGACGACAGTTTCTGGCGCTTTGCTTTTCTCTTCTCACGAGTTGCGTGTTGCGTGTTTCGTTCCGTTCGCCGGCTCTCGTCGAACTGAACGAACTGCCAGATCCGATGTGGCCCGAGCCCGAGCCGAGCACTTGACGTCGCAACAAGTCTGCGGCAGCGAAACGAGCAGAGCGCCCATCGGGCTGGCTGTCTGCCTCGCTCGTGGCTCTCCTCATGAAGCAATGTCCGCATGCAGCGTTGCCCGAAGCCACAGCAGCGCTGTTGCAGCGCAGCAGCAGCGCAGCAGCAGCGGACGGGGGCTTCCTTCGTTTTTTTGGGGGCTCGAACTTGGCCCATGCGACCCTACGCACAGCGCAGCCTCTTCGCTGCTGCTCTACTCTGCTCTGAAGTAATTAGCGGGGAATGTAGTGCGCTCGACGAGTGTGGTACGCCCCGATAGATAGTTGGATAGATACTCGTAGAGCTCGTGTAATTGCCAAAACATCAAAGTCGGTGCCTGTGTCGCAGCAGAATGATT
Source organism: Drosophila subobscura (assembly GCF_008121235.1). Taxonomy (NCBI): domain Eukaryota; kingdom Metazoa; phylum Arthropoda; class Insecta; order Diptera; family Drosophilidae; genus Drosophila; species Drosophila subobscura. The sequence goes on along the minus strand of NC_048531.1, from coordinate 19,572,088 downwards.
GGCTGCAAATTGAATTTCAATCCTCAGTCGCATTGGCATTCCATTGCCTTGCTCTGGGGGGGAAATGAACACCATGTCGGTGGCAAAGTGTTAACAAGTGGAACATGACCCTCGCCCCACACACACAACACCTTGCACATGGCCTGGACTCAAGTCAACACCAAATGCCGTTCAATTCCCAGAAATGTTGCCAATTATTCGAATTCAGCAGTCAGCTGGCATTCCGTAATGTCTGCTCGAGCACGGGTTTCGCTTCTTCCCTCTGTCATGGGAATGGAATCAGGCTCAGGCAGGCAGGCAGGCGGGGTCTTTCCCTCTGTGATTGATAAGAGCAGAACATTGGATGTACAGTGCGTACGTAGTATCGATTAGAGATTGCCACTCCTGGTGCTGGTGAATGAATTGTAGTTCCAGTGTGGGCTGGGCTGATAAGATCCAACAAATTGCCACACCGTGTGTGCTGATAGGTGGATCAATGGATGAATGGAATGCGCGGTATCACACTTAATGACTTTTAGCTTGTACTCCCCCGCTATTTGCGTTTTGCGAGTTCCCACAATTAGCAGTTCCATTTATTATATTAAGTGATTCTCCTTCGAACAGCACTTAGAGTTGCACTCTGCCGCTCTGTGGCATTTGCTGGTGGTGCGGTGGAGTGCGATAATGGCACTCTAAGCTCCTAAGAGATACAGATACAAGTATATGTATGGACGAAGCGACGGGGGCCCTGGGATAATTCTCACTTAACCCGCGGCCAAATCAAATGGCCAGCCATTTGACATTTATGCCGTGGCGGCTCACAGACGTTTGGAAAATCTGCTGCCAGTTTGGAAAATGCCATCGCGAAGCTGCGGCTGAGTTGGAGATGATTTATGCACTCATTGTATGTGTACTCGTACTCGTACTCGAACTCGATGGAAAATTGCTGCAGTTATCACGAACGACACTCAGCCTGGCTGGCTTTTGGCTGATGCAGAGGCTGAGGCTGAGGCTGAGCCTCTACGGCTTGGTTTCCCAGGCTATACATTTTGTCACAAGAGGTTGCCTAGTCATTATTTATGAGGCAAGCTAAGTTGGAGAGGAAAGGAGAGGAGAGGAGGGGCTGCACCACAACCAAAAGCGACGTCAACGATCGACGGACGTCGGTGTGGCTCAGCCAGGTGGGAACCGTGACGCAGTATGTGATTTACTTGAAAATTAAATAATTGCGTTTCATTAAATGCTATTTGCATAGTGCCCCCACCTCCACCCCCCCTTTTAGCGGGCAAAGCAATTTGGCATAAACGTCATTGGGTCGAGTGGTGGCGGATGGGGCGGATGGGTGGGAGGGTGGCTGGAAATACTCGCAGCGTAGAGTAGTAAGCCAGAGGAGACTCCCTGCCCGCCCTACAATTTTCCACGCCACTTGAGCGTAATTAAGCGTTGAGCTCCTAAGCGCTCAACAAATAAGCAAAACCGTCTACAGCCTCAGTCCCCAGTCCGAGTCTCATATCTCCACAGATGGGATTTACTTTGGGAATACTCCGACCGTAGGTACGTACGCTGGGAGTGTATTTATGGAACAGTTTCCGCAGCGCATCGATGCTATTTTGATATGGGCAAATATTTGCAATTGGCCATTATTTGCATTCGGGCCCATTCTTGACTCGATTTCGGTTTCAGGCGCGACTATTGGCTTAGCAATTTGTGGGTCTATTTTTGGCCAGAGCAGTCAGGTGTTGATAATACCAGGCCAAGTATCGGGCCAGAGCCCGATCCGACAGAGTCGCGACCAGCCAGAGAGTCAACACGAGGTCTGGCCTCTGGGGGCTGGGAGCTCTGGGCATTTTCCAGAAGGTTACCACGCGCGCGACACTGGCCAAATGGCGAATGGGAGCGCACAAACAAGCTGCTCGAATTTCCCTAATGGCCAGAGTTCATTTGCCCCAAACAGAATGCCGCCTGCTGCAAAACAGTGGCAGATATTGATACCCGCCCGAAGCAGCACTCGAGGATAGGAGATGGGAGGATTGGAGGACTGAAGGAGGAGGAGGAGGAGTAGCTGGAACAACAACTGATGTCTGATGTCTGCTGTCGGCGGAGTCAGAGTCAGACAAAGATCAAGTGCTGCTCCTGCGCCGTCTCCTCTTTCGCTGTTTACACAGGCGGCACGGCTCTCACACTGTAATTATGTGGTGGATCCATAGACCAGCCCCAGCCACATTGCCATTGCCATTGCCATTGCCATTCCATAGCTACAGTCCCCTCCCATCCACATTAACAACATATTGTCAAGTTGGCTAATTGAAAGGCCAAGCCACATGTCCATATAACAATAAAGGGGGCGTTGTATGGTGGATGTTGGATGGAGGGCGTGGTTGTGGCCGGGTCAGTGCATTGCCAATTTGACAGGGCCAATTTGACGGAGGAGAGGAGGAGAAGGCAGAGAAATTGAGTATTATTTACCGTTGCCCCTGTCAACACACCGAACAAGGCGGCGTAAGCGCCATTTGTTGGCCTGAGCCACAGTTGAGTGAAGACTGGCCAGTTGCCCTCAAACTGTGCGTACAGTTTGCATTCAACTGTGATGGTGGTATTTCCTTTTGGATTTTGGATTTTGCATTTGCATTTGCATTTCCATTTCGGTAGACTCATCCAATTCGAGATAAAACCCAACTTGATCTCAATTGAAAACCTAATTAAAACGCATCGCATTACACGCGGACCCGACAGTGGAGAGAGCGTGGATTTGGGCGTGGAAGCGTGTTTTTGGGGGCCATGCAATTAAATCGAACAAGTCGCCGGCTGATGCGTTGCCGCAGATTATTTCGGAAATGCCAATCAGATGAAAGGGCCAGCCAGTAGCAGCAGCAGCAGCAGCAGCAGTCATCAGCCGTAGTGTGTGTGTGTGTGTGTGTGTGAATTGTCGATTACCCCCCTCCTGTCTGAGCATTTCGCCAGTGAGTCAACCGGCGGCGTCGTGCCGCTGACCAATCTCTGTCACGCTGAAAATGTTCAAGTGATCAAAGTACAAGTGTGGCCAATTATTTTGTCTGATGGCCAAGAAGTGTGTGTTCTTGGCTCGCTGATGTCCGACTGACAGAAGCAATTTCGCCGGGATGCTGCGTTGTAGGGGCAGGGGGAATGGAGCGTACTGGTAAAATGAAAGCCCATGGCCTGGCGAAATAAGTTTAAAATCGTTATTTATATTGGCAAACAATTTGTCTATGTGGCTCCCACAGTTACAAACGTGTGTGGAGTTGTATATGTATATGTATCTGTGTATATCCATGTACAGAGGTAACTAAGACTAAATAATGCAACTTAGGCTACGAAAGGGACAGAGGGTGGCAACAATCTTTACACTTATCACTAGGGTACGTCGTCGTAATGCACTAATCTGAGTTTTAGCAGTCGTTGCTTAGTGTCATAAGCCGAATTTAAGGTATAACAATGACTTAACGTGATCTACTGTACACCAGGCGTTGTGCTTTCTTAACCATCACCAGTCGTCGCGCGGCAGCCGGTACGTTGAGTTGTCGCTGCGCACTATGTGAATGCCGGCCCCGTAGTAGGGTATGACGTATGCGGATCCGTCGGCGGGCCCCACCACCTGCAGGGCGATGAGGACAATGTCGATCAGCTGGCCCAGGAACATGCCGCCCAGCGTACAGAACTTGAGCAGGCCGATGCCCGGATAGCCCAGGTAGAAGCGGTCCACGCCGAACATCCCCAGGAACACTGACAGCAGTAGTGTGGTGTCCAAATGGTAGCCATTCCTATGAAGCAAAAGAGAGGAATGTTAGTAATGGATAAAAAACGCTGTCACGGCGCTGCACTAACGTCCACTTGCAGGGCACTTCCCGCGTGAAGGTCGCGTTGCCCGTTTCCGTGCAGTTGATTTCGTTGGCGGCGATGCACCACACCCTCGCCCGGCTCTCCTTGGTGCAGCCGCGCAGTTGCTGGGTCTTGGGATCGATGTGATTCTTGGCAGGATCGGGACACATGAACTGGCCCATCATCTGCAGCTCGTTGCAGTCGACATTGACTTGGTCTGATTTCGTCGTGAAGAAGAGCAGGAGCAGCGGGACAGCGCGCCAGTACATTTGTGGCTTTGGCTGAGTTTGGCGTGTGGCTTCGTTGGTCTTGTCCTTGGTGGAGGTGTTCTTGTTTTGGCCGTGTTGCTGGTTCCGGTTGCAGTTTTCGCTTTGACGCGATTCGTTTTGTTTCGATGTTATGTTGGATTTTGTTGGGCAGGCAGGCACCAGTGTTGTTGTTTGGACTCATTGGCATTTAGGATTAGAGTGTGACCCTGCACTCGTGAGCGGCAAGTTGGGTGCAGACGAAGGCGAAAATGTGCTGTTGCGCGCACATTTACTTAACAGTGTGCTGTTGGGCGCAGAGTAATTTCGAAAGAATTTAAATTGTTTTTATTATCGTAATGTTTAATCCACCAAAAATTGCGCATAGATGTTTTTGCATTATTGAAACAGACCCGCCTGTTTATTGAAAATATACTTCTTGCAATTCAGCAGCACCTGCACGTCCCTGACCTTCTCAATCGTCGAATCGGAGAGAGCATCGCGGAACACAATGCAGACCTTGGAGCTCTGACCGAATGTTCGCTCTATGCAGCCCCTCTCTCCGGTGGACAGCTCAATCCACTTTCCCACGTACATGTCCCGGTTGGCCTCCTTCTTGAACAGGTTCTGGACAATCACCTCATTCGCGCTGACCACCCTCTGGATGCTCGCCAGTTTCTGCTTCCTCTTGAAGACGCGTAGCTTGGGAAGCACCTCTTGGGCGTAGTTAGAATTCTGTGTCTGCCAGGAGATGTTGCCCCAGAAGGCCAGACGGCAGCTGTTGCTGTGTGCGTCCATGTCCAGCTTGGAGGCAATCACAGTCGTGCCCAGAGTGGTCAGGACGGGGCTCTCGAACTGCAGGAGAGCAAAAACGGCGCCGGACGCCGGCAGTTCCGCTGGCAGCAGCTCCTCCACATACTCATACTCCCTGCTGATGTCGAACTCCGGCGATTGAACTTCCGTGTCCTGGAACAGGGTGACATTGGCCATCACGGTGTCATGGCCGACGCTGATGTGGAGCTTGCTTTTTGACTTGATGTCGTGCTTGTAGTAGCGGATCGGCCTGAGCTGCAGGCAGACGGCGAACACGGGCTTCAGGTAGCCCGGCTGGGCTATCACACCGCGCTCCAGCAGCTTGGCATTGAACTGGGTGACACAGAGGCCGATGCGATCGCCCATGGAGGCGCTGGTCACGTTCTCGCGGAACATCTGCATGGACTTCACCTTCCGCTTCTCTCCCAGCGCCGGCAGCTCCACTGTATCGTTGACCTGCACGCTGCCCTGGATCAGTGTGCCGGTGCAGACTGTGCCTTGGCCCTTGATGCCGAAGCAGTGATCCACGTACATCAGGAGCGGAGCACTCGCATTCCGCTGCGGCTCAAAATATGCATCGCTCAGTCCGGCACGAAGCTCGGGAATTTTGGTTCCCTCCTGGGCAGACACTGCATACATGGGTACTTCGCTGCCGAAACTTGTGGCCGCCAGAGTCTTGACAAGGCGCGCCCGCAGCTTCTCCAGCTTGGCTTCCCTCTGATCGTCCGCAAAGGCATCGATTTTGTTGATGACCACAATGAGCTTCTTCCTCAGCAGCTCCCCAATGACGAGGCACTCTGCTGTCTGCGTCTGAACACCCTTCTGGGCATCCACCACGAGCAGCATTAGATCGATGATCTGGGCACCTGCAGAGGAGCATTTAATTACTCTAAGGGATCAAGTCATGGATGAGAGGCGCCCTCCTACCTCCTATGATGGTGCGTATGAGACTCGCATGTCCCGGGCAGTCGACAAAGGTGAACTGTAGCTTATCAGCCGCTTGATCCGGTGCCTCCACGAGCAGTCCGCTGAAGCCCAAGTCCAAAGTGATTCCTCGCTCCACGGACTGGGGATTCTTGTCGAAGGCTGCTGTGCTCGAGATGGAGCTCAGAGCTCGTGCCAAAGTGGTCTTCCCGCTGTCCACGTGCCCCAGCAGGCCAATATTGAAGTTTCTCACTGGCATTTTTCACCGGTTGGCGGACAACATTATAAACAAAGTGCAATAGGGGCGGGAGACTGTCGATAATAGCAACATGTGACATAACAGGGGTACTCCTGCTTACATTCATTTAACACAGCATTACTTGCACTCGCTGTTATGTTAACACCTGATTGCATATTGCACAAATTATGTTAACATAATTGCTTGCATGGAAGAAAGTCTATGTAAATTAACATAACAGCTGACCCATGGACAATAATAGAAGAACAACATTAAATTCTCTTATCTGGAACAATTATACGAGGTCGCGTTAACAATGCTGATAGGCTTAAGTGGCAAGTGTAGATTTGCAAGACATCTTTTGTATGCGAACACACACATGTACATGTACATGTACATACGATCATATATGCATACATACATATACAAATCCGCGATATGAAAAGTCGAAAGAGCAAACGTGCAAAGTTTGTGGCTGGCTTCTCTTAATAAAAGTGAAATCGATGGTGGGCCCTCAGTTGGCCGGAGCAAGTAGCAGGAGCAGCAACAAGTGGCGATCGCATTCACACAAAGGAAAATGGCACCCTCAGTGATCCCAACTACCGTTAATCCGGATATCCAAAAGGAGCGCAATGCGGCCAGCTTCAGCAGCGAAGAGTTTGCGGCCTTTTGGTCAGGGGGCGAGGAGAAGCTAAAGTTCAACCGCAGCGTGCGTACGTAAACAAACTCGAACCGTTTGCTAATCTTGCGGTGCCAACAACTCGATTACCTTGGCATGAAAATCATGCTGACTGTGCTGTTTTGGTTTGCTTTGCAGGAGACTACCTGCAGAAGGATGTGGATGTGGAGGAGGTGCGGCAGATACACAACAAGTCGCATGAGGAGATCTACGAGCAGTCCAGCAAGTCGGCCATTGCTGCGGCCAGGAAGCTGCAGCGGCTGCAGAAGGAGCGCAATCCTGGGGGAAACGACTTCTGGCCGTGAGTGGATCTGCTGGAATGTACCCTACAGATAATAATACCTTGGCCTTTGCCCGCTTCAGTGCAATGTACGATACTCAGGTCATGTGGGGCATAGTGCCGGGCGGCAATCCCTTCGGCGTGATGTACGTGATGCTGGTGAAGGCGCTGCAGGCTCAGTGCACCCCCGAGCAGTACGAGGAGTTCGGCAAGCGCATAGAGAACTTTGAGGTCTGCGGAACGTACGCCCAGACAGAGCTAGGACATGGCACGTACCTTCGCGGACTGGAGACCCGTGCTGATTTCGATCCGAAGACAGACGAGTTCGTGCTGAACACTCCCAAGATATCTTCCTACAAATGGTGGCCCGGAGGCTGTAAGCGCAATTGAACACTTACTTTCCTAAACCAGATGTAACCTATAAAAACTTTTTCCAGTGGGCCACAGCTCCAACCACTGCATGGTGATGGCCCAGCTGTATATTGACAACAAGCCCAAGGGTCCACACATGTTCTACGTGACGGTACGCGACGAGGAGACGCACGAGCCTCTGCCCGGCATCCACATCGGCGACATTGGCAAGAAAATGGGCTTCATTGGCGTGAACAATGGGTTCCTGGGCCTGAAGAACGTCCGCATTCCCCGCACCCGCATGTTGATGCGCCATGCGCAGGTCAATGCCGACGGCAGCTATGTCAGCAGTCCCTCGAACGTCCTCACCTACTTCGCCATGGTGCGCACGCGCTGTGTGATTGCCTGGAACAACGCTGTCATGCTGGCGATTGCCGCTACCATCGCCACTCGCTATTCGGCCGTGCGCCGTCAGAGTCCCATCAATCCCAAGTGAGACCCAAGAACCTCTGCAGTTACACGTTTGATTAATTATGTCATTGTTTCAGGGAGCCAGAGCCACAGATTATGGACCACGTGACGCAGCAGATGAAGCTGTTCCCGGAGATAGCGACCAGCGTGGCCTACAGGCTGGCCAGTGCGCATCTGTGGAATCTGTACGACATTACCTTGGGCGACATATCGAATGGCAGGTACGAGCGTCTCCCGGAGCTGCACTCCCTGTCCTGTGCCTTGAAGGTGAACTGCTCCTCGGACTCGACCATTGGCGTGGAGAGGCTGCGACTGGCCTGCGGAGGACATGGCTATCTCAGCTCCTCCAACATGGGCCACGTCTACGTGAATGCCACGGCTGCCTGCACATATGAGGGCGAGAACACGGTGCTACTTCTGCAGATTGGCCGCTTCCTGATGAAGTCGTGGCGTGCGGCGTTGAGTGGAGCTCCCCTGGCGCCCACCGTCAGGTACTTGGCGGAGGTCCAGAAGAAACCCGAATTTGGCTCTTGGACCGGCACCTGGGAGAACATGGTACAGGCCATGCAGTTTGCTGCTGCTAAGTAAGTGCCGCACCCCATTTCACTTGATTGCCCTTCCCTGACAATCACTTTACTTGCAGGAAGACAGCCTTGGCTTTCAAGAGCCTCTCCAGTCGTCTGTCCAGAGGCGAGACCGAGGAGACAGCGGCCAACCACACGGGAATCGAGCTAACTCAGGCAGCAGAGGTTAGTTTGCTTACAAAGTTTGGACTTTGACCCGCTCTAATCGTGATATGTTTTCTTACAGCTGCACGGCCGCGCCTTTGTGTTCTCCTCATTTACCGATGAGGTCACTGGTCCCAACGCAAAGACTCGTTCAGCGGCGTTGAACCAAGTCCTGGAGAACCTTTTGGAGCTGTACCTGGTCAAGGAGTCGCTTAATCACATGGCCAACTTGCTTAGAGTAAGTTGACACAAACAGAATGTTTGCTTGCACACCACACCGTATTTAATCGATTGATTTACTTTTGCAGTTCATCAACTTGACGGACACGGATCTGACCAGGCTGCAGGACCGCCTGGAGACGGTGTTGACCAAGCTCCGTCCAGATGCTGTGGCCATTGTGGATGGCTTCGACTTTAGCGACGTGCAGCTCAACTCCACGCTGGGCTCCTTCGACGGCAATGCGTACGAGCGAATTTTCGATGCGGCCATGAAGAATCCCATGAACCAGAAGTCGGTGCCAAAGTCCTTCCATGAGCACCTAAAGCCCTTCATGAAGTCCAATATCTAGTGCCAGTGCAATGTGTATATGCGTGTGCTCGTGCCTCTAACAAGTGGGTGATTTTTTGATCAAAATGTTATATTTATTATACTTTTTCTGTTTTGCTTAATTATCCTGCCTTATTTTTTAGGAGTATGAGTATCGACAAGGTTGTAGTTTCTCTTGCCATTGCGCCTGTATGTCTCTCGTGATTTAAAGCAAATGCAAATTTAGTACCATACATTTATTATCAGATTAAGTACAAGTTTTACTTGTAGTAACAGCTAAACAGTTTTTAGTATTCCTTTGATTTTGTGTGCTAAAACTGGTCTTTGGTCTTGGAGATGAAGCTCTCCATCTCTTTCAATGAACCCAACACTGAAGCCAATCCAAAGGGTGCTGCATGTGCAGCAAGGTCGTTAACCGGCGAGTGGATTAAGTTTTCTTTTGCAACTGCAACTGGAGGTTCGGTGGCCGCGAGATCCACCATTTTTAAAGCTTCAACATTAGAATTCGGCTTAAAGATGGATGCTTCACATTCGGCGGCACGTTCAAGCCAGGATCGTCTCTCCTTTTCATTTGTATTTCTATCTTTCCTACTTTCTACTAAAAGAGCATTTTCTTCTGTTACTGGGCGAGTTAATGCGGGATCTACGATTTCCTTCTTCACGTTTTGTACCTTAACAAAGGGAGGTTCCTCTTGCTCCAAGTTAGCTCCTGTAACTGGGCGATCTGCTGCGGCATCTACGCTTTCCTTCTTTATATTTTGCGCATCTAAAACAGGGGGCTCCTGCTTTACGTGGGCTGCTGCTTCTGCCTCATTTAAAGGAATCAAATCGTCTACGATCTCCTCTTGGGTGCTTTGGGACTCTTTGAACTCGAGTTTTCCTTGGGCACGACGTCGTAGCACCTTACGTTCAATATGATCTTTGTTGGTCTCCATTGCTTTGCGCCTCCTGCAATAAAAATAGTGTATGAATTCATTCCAAATCGAGTTATATCCGTAGAAAACTAACCTGTTACGTGGGCTTAGTTTTTGAGTCGGTTTGGAAGAATGAGAGGCTGGGCTGCGTGTTGGATCAGACACTTTCGATGCTTCGGTCCTCCCATGGAAATGAGTTATGGACGAATCTTTGATGTCAAATGCTCTCGTCAGTTGACGATAGTTAGCCGAGCATGTCAGCATCTGTTCGTTCATTACATTGAAAGCCTCCAAATCAAACAACTTGGTGGCGACCGTTCCTGTTAGGAGACAAAAGGGAATTGTTGCACACAATCTTGTATCAGCCGGCAGACCACATACCTCTGCGCAGCTGGGCGCCCTCGATGCGATACTGCTTCAGCTCTTCATCCTTTGCCTGCAGCAGCTTGGTCAGCGCGAAGACCTGTTCCCGCATTTTGCTGGCACACGAAATGGAGTCCAGGAACACCTTGCGATAAAACTGCAATAAAATAGCGGCAATCAGTATTGGTCTGGACTCCATCTGTACAGTAACGAACCAAGGCACTGTCCATGTGTGTCAAGTGCCACTCCCACTTGAGGGGCATGTTGTTCAGCATTTTATATTTAAGTTGCAGAACGCATCCGGCACCCTCCTGGTTTGCTTCGCTCAGCGAAGTATGTGTGGGATCGCCACTGACCAGAACCACGCGTACATCATCTTCTGGGAACTTCACTCGGGCGTTCAGTGTCTGCAAAACATAAATATTAGCTCTGAATTTGTGTGCAATGATTGCTGGCCGTCAGAGCTTACCTTCAAGCGCTTGGTGAAATCGCTTGGGGCCAAAGACTCTGTGTAGCTTTGCTCGAGCTCTTGGTCGAGACACTGCAGCTGGAAGTCAGTGTCTGGGCCAGTGGCCACAAAGTTGATAACAAACTTTCGTCTATTTATTTCTATTAGTTTAAGCATTTCTTCTTGTCAGCTGTGTGACCGCGGAATTATCGATAAAGTATACCGACAGAATCTCGGAAATATACCTAAATATACCCTAGCATTTTCAAAATATACTGTAAATATACCGTAAATCTTAAATCATTTTCCTCTATTTTGATGTTCTATTTGTTATTACTAGCTAGTTAGGAGTCTACGCACTAAAACTTTAATTTTATCCAATTTATGAATCAATTCTCCACAAGATTGTCTAGTTTTCACGACTTCCTTCTGTTGGTATATTTACAAATTAAGTGACGACATTTGTTTATGTCGAGCAGGAAGTTAATAGATGTTTTTGGTTTTAACAGCGAGCGGTAATGCGCACCTCTTTATAATGTGCCTGGATGTTAATTTGGCTATGTTATGTTATATGCGCACTCCAACAGCGCTCTGCTTAAAGTTAACGGCTGTCAAGCTTTTCTGGTAATTTCTCGAAATGGCTGTTCTACACGCTTTTTACACGATCGGCTCGCTCTCTCTGTTTTTTCTGTGCTTGCTCTCTGCTCAACTTGCACTTTGCCCCCCCAAAGCTTCTGAATTCGCGATCCACGAGCAACTTTCGCTAAGAAATAGTACGTCCGATCTAGTACTTTGGTGGAGCTCACAGCTGTTGGAACATTCCGCTCTTTCTTTTTGATAGTGCTGTTGCTGTTGCTGTTACTGTTGTTAGTTGTTATTAAACTTGTAAACGAACCAATAATGTCGCACATCAAGAACCTTATACCAAAGACGGTCAATCCGGACCTGGTGAAGGAGCGCACAGGCGCCGAGTTCAATGTGGAGGAGTTTGCCGCCTGGTGGCACGGCGGCCAGGAGAAGCTAAACACCAAACGCGAAATCGGTAGGTAAATTGGTACCGTGAGAACGTCTGTGGAGGGCTACGTGATAGCTGGCCGTCTTCACTGGCCAATTGCAGCGAAAGAAAAAGATTCAGGGTCGGGTCCAAAGAGTTCGTCTAATTACCGGCAAAGTCCAACAGATTTATACATTGTTAAGCGTGTGAACTACCGATGTTGCTACACATATCAATGGCAGATAATGATAGCAGCCAAGTTGGCTCTGTTGATAAGCGGCCACTGCAACAGCAGACAGTTTGCTTATCACAACAGGTGGGGGGCTCATCCACGCCCCCCCGAGCGATAGAGCGATAACTAAAGGCAATTTCTTTCCATTTTTCGACAGAACGGGCAGTCTTTAGCGATCTGGAGGATGGCTATGGGCTGAATCACGAGTACATGTCGCACGAGGATGTCTACAACTCGAGCGTTAAGAAAGTGGCCGAGGCCGCAGTGAAGCTGAAGGCTCTCCAGAACAAGATCAACCCAGGAGGCAACGACATTTGGCCGTAAGTATCATCCGATCATGCTGGAAAACGTTTCCTCTAATCCTCTAATCTCTTACAGCGGCTTGCTGTACAATGTGCAGAGCCACGGGCTCTTTCCCTCCAACCATCCACTGGCCACGCACATCACCATGTTCGTGGATGTGATCAAAGGTCAGGGCACGCCGGAGCAGGTCGAGAAGTGGGGCAAGGCGGCCGAGAACTGCAACATCATCGGCACCTATGCCCAGACGGAGCTGGCCCATGGCACGAATGTGCGCGGAATAGCCACGCGGGCGGACTTTGACCCCAAGACGGACGAGTTTGTCCTGCAGACGCCCAATCTGGAGGCCTACAAATGGTGGCCCGGCGGCTGTAAGTACTGCACGTAAATAACCATGAAACTGTCACTAATCTGATGGATCTTTCCCTTTCCCTCTGACAGTGGGACATACTGCGAATCATGCCATGGTGGTGGCCCAGCTGTACATTGCCGATGTCCATCACGGCGTGCAAATGTTCATAGTGCCGGTGAGAGATGCGGAGACCCACATGGCGCTGCCCGGCGTGGACATTGGGGAGGTAGGCAAGAAGCTGGGCATGGTGGCTGTCAACCAGGGCTTCTTGGGGCTGGACAATGTCCGCATTCCCCGCACCAATATGCTGATGAAGTTCGCCAAAGTGGAGAGGGACGGCACCTTCAAGGCCAGCCCCGCCTCGAGGGTCAACTATCTGACAATGGTCTACACCCGCTGCCTGATTGTCAACCTGACATCCACTCTGCTGCTGGAGGCTGCCACCATTGCCACCCGATACTCGGCTGTTCGCCGCCAGAGTCCGATTGAGGCCAAGTAAGTTCTTAGAGACGTTCTTCATCCTCCGTTTATGTTAATCACGTCCCCTTGCAGCCAGCCCGAGCCACAGATCATTGATCACGTCACGCAGCGCCTGAAGCTGTTCCCGGAGATAGCCAACGGCATGGCCTACCACCTGGCCGCGGAGCACATGTGGGAGATCTACGCCCAGACGGTGCAGGAGGCCAACAGTGGCAAGTTCGACCGACTGCCCGACATGCACATCCTCTCGTGTGCCCTCAAGGTGCTCTGCACGACAGACGGCTGTGCGGGCATTGAACGTCTTCGTCTCTCCACCGGGGGCCATGGCTACCTGACGGCTGCCAACATGAGCAACATCTACGGCAACGCAGTGGCAGCCTACACCTACGAGGGCGAGAACACGGTGCTGCTGCTGCAGATTGGACGTGCGCTGGTCAAGGCCTGGGCTGCCTTTGTGGAGAAGAAGCCCGTCTCGGCCTCCTACGGCTACTTTGCGAGTTCCATGCAGCTGAAGCAGTTCCCCAAGTGGGACAACTCCTGGCAGTGCATCATCCAGGCCCTGCAATATACGGCCGCTCAGTGAGTCTTAGACTGCTTCATCCGCTAATCAATTGCTGAACGAATTTCTTCACTTGCAGCAAGACTCGCATTGCATTCGAGAATCTAGCAGAGCGCATGGGCAGTGGCCAGTCGCAGGGCGTGGCGGCCAATAACACGGGCATTGAGCTGACACGTGCAGCAGAGGTGGGTTCAGCCTCTTAATCGAAGTTTTCTTTCAACTAATTTATACTTGTATTATAGCTGCATGGGCGTCAGTTTGTTTGCCAAACATTCCTCGAGCAAGTGACAGGTGCCAAGGCCCAAAAGCGATCGGCGGCTCTCAACAAGGTGTTGGAGAATGTGCTGGAACTCTTCCTCGTGCAGACTGTGCTCAATAACATGAACGATGTGCTGAGAGTAAGTTACAGGACGTGTAATGATGGCAGAGATCAACTAATTCAAATCTCCAATCCCAGTTTATCAGCCTCACCGATGCAGACCTCAAGTCGCTGCAGAAACGCTTGGAGGTGGCTCTGGAGAACTTCCGTCCCAATGCAGTGGCCGTATGCGACGGCTTCGGCTTCCACGATCGCGTACTCAACTCGGTGCTGGGCAGCTACGACGGCAATGTCTATCCCCGGCTCTTTGACTCGGCCAAGCGCAGCAGCATGAACCAAAAGCCGGTCCAGAAGTCCTTTGAGACCTACCTAAAGCCCCTGATGAAGGCAAATCTGTAAATGGATTCGCGCCAAGTGATGCTTTATCTTTGATCAGTTTTGTTTATCGATTTTAATATAAATATGAGTAACGCCGTAATGAAGCTACCCTTCAGTCATACGTCAAGCATCAAGTTCATAGTTCATCATCATCGTAGTTGCCAAAATGTGCGAGGAATGCGAGTGTTCCACCTGCATGAATGACAAGCAGTGCTGCTGGTTCTTTGCAGGATGGAACATAGCCACATCCTGCATGTGCGCGATACTAGCATCTGTGCAAATTCACAAATACAGTTCCTGGATGAAGGGTGGCAGGGCTCATGGCAGTGGTGAGATTTGTCCAGCACGGAAACAGCAAATATCCACCAATACTTCCATTACAGACTTTCTCATTCTGAATAGTTGCGATGCTAAATTGGCTTTTTGGTCAGTCATCCTTGCTGCCAGCATAATGCACTTAATGTCTGGGAGTCTTCTAGTCATTGGATTGTCCAAGGTGAGTTTTCACTGCAGTATATGGCCACTGTCTCTACTCTGACTCTGCAGGATATCAGATGGTTGTTCTTGTTCGGTAAAACCACGAGTCACATTTTCCCATGTGCCATGCTGTTCTCTATACTCGCTCCAGGTGGGTGGCTCCCCGCTGGATTTCGAACTGGATATTGATCCCTTCCAATTCCAATTAAGC
Source organism: Drosophila subobscura (assembly GCF_008121235.1). Taxonomy (NCBI): domain Eukaryota; kingdom Metazoa; phylum Arthropoda; class Insecta; order Diptera; family Drosophilidae; genus Drosophila; species Drosophila subobscura. Next base: position 19,556,969 of record NC_048531.1, on the reverse strand, counting down.
ACGCCCTTAGTTGTCCACTGCGTGTGCATTGTTCGGGTGTGCAGGTTCTACAGAAGCCACTGGAGATAGTCCCTTCTGCCTCCAGTCATTAAATTTAATTGGAATCTTCGTTCTCTCATCCCGCAATCCCCTGCCAATTCTCTCTTCGTGTTCACTTCGATAGTCGACTGGCGATTTATTATTTAAGGAGCGTTTCACATTCGTGTAAGCTAGTGCTTATGCAACATGGAAACTGGAAAACACTCGGGAGGTTCGCATAGATTGTTGCTACAAAAGGTGTCAGGGCGGGGGGTTATGGGAATGGTTGCCTTAACGACAACTTACTAAGCTTTAACATAAGTACACGTACTTAGATTATAAATAATTTAAAGTGTTTTTGCTGGGGTATGTGACCCTCTGGCCCACTGTCCTACTGGCCGCCAGCACGCTGCACATTGTCGAAGGGGACCAGCACGCCGGGAGGGCCTCCGAAGCGGCTGGAATGGCTGCCGGGGGACTGGCCAGGGCTGGCCACTTGACTATGCTGCTGCTGTGTCTGCTGTGCCTGCTGGAAGGGTCTCGGCTCGGCCTGAGCAGAAAGAACTCCGACGGGTGCCCCGAAGCCGCCGGTGTAGCGGCCCGGATTGACGGTGGGACGAGCTCTGTTGGCCTTGAGCGTGTTGCTAAATTCGTGCTGGCTGCCGGCTACGTAGATGCCGCCATTGCTGTCCTGACTGTTGGCTGCGGGATTGGTGTTGGCGCCGGAGCCGGAAGTGCCAGCAGCCTGGGGACGCAGCAGACCCGCAGGGGCTCCAAATCCGCCCGTGTACTTGCCCGTGTTGCTGGGGGGCGTCGACGTATCTGCAGAAGACTCAATCAGATGGAGATCTCTCGGAGGCATGGAAAGGCGTACTCACCCTTGCGCTGGCCACTGATCGGGGTGCTGATCACCTTTCCCTCGTCGCTCTTCTTGTACTCCACCTTCTTGGTGACGCCATCCGTGGAGCTGCCGCCACTGAAGGGCGGGAACTGGTCCTCGCTGGCAACCTTGGGAGCCTGGGTGGGTGCGGGGGCGGAGGACTGAATGCCCTGGGGATCAAAGCGTGCTGCAAAATTGGTGACAGAGTTTGTAGTAGGATTTGGTGGGACGGAGCTGCTGGTGCTGCTGTAGGCGAAGGACGTGGAGGTGGCGGACTCGTCGCTGGGCTTGTCAGCTGGCGGCACCAGCACCAGCGGCGGCTCTGGGCTCTCGTTGGAGCTGCTCTCGGTGCCCTGGACGGTGCCTGGAAGCGGAAGCGTGACTTTGGATGGAAAAGCGGAGGAGACGGAGGCCGCAGCAGGTGCTGCTCTGGTCGGGAGTGGGGCGGACGGGGAGCGTGGGGTTGCGGCTGATGCTGCCTCAAAGCCCTGGGGCCTAAAGTCATTGGGCTTACTACCTCCCGCCGGCTGCGTCGAGGCTGGCTCCTTGAAGTTGTCCGGATTGTAGGGCACTCCTGGACCCACATCGGGATAGTCGAAGTCCCTCAGCCAGGCCGGCACTGTGGACGAGTCAAAGGGGTTTTCCTCCGCTGCCGCTGTCGCTGCCGTGGGCGTGCTTGCCCCATCCAGGAGATCTGTATGGTGGGTGGTGGTTGGGATCAGTTTCGGGTTCTGTGGCTTCTGTGTCGTGTGCTGTTTCTGTGGTGGTTGTGTTGTGCTGTGCGTTGTGGGTATGGAGGGTGCTTTGGTGGTTCGCAGCGTGCTCGAACGTCGAGTGGTCGTTGTCGTTGTCGTCGTTGTAGTTGGGGCTCTGGTGGGGGTGCTGCTGCTGGTGGTGGGGCTGCTTGTGGTGGTGGGCAGTGACGGAGGCCTTGCCGTCGGTGGCGGCGTCAACTGAATGTTGTTGAGATCCACGAACGGCTCGTACGGCGGCTCCAGATCCTCGGCCAGCGTGTGATTGTACTGATCATTGTCCGTGGGCACAATGAAGGTGACGGCCACGTCCAGATCCGGATCGGTGACTTCCTGCAGCCAGGGGGGCAGTGTGTACGCGTACTCCTCATTGTTGTCCAGCTTGTAGAAGGTTGATGGATCCAATGGGGTGGTGCTGCGCGGCGTTGGCTGCACCGTTGTCGTTCTCCTTGTCGTTGTGACTGGTCTCCGTGTGGTGGTTGTTCTCCTGGTTGTGCTGGTTGTTGTCGTGGTTGTTGTTGCCTCAGTGGTGGGGGGTTGAGTGGTGCTGGTGCTCCGTGGCCTTGCCGTTGTGGTTGTGCTTCTGGTGGTGCTATAGTGCGCCGTGCCGCGTTGACGATTGGGGAACCTGCCACCCGCATTGCTCGGCGTCGTGCTGCCCACATGCGCGTTGGTGCCATGAGCTTCCGGTCCATCCCGCTGCAGCGGCACCACCGACACCTGGCCCTGCGTCTGCTGGGGCACAGGTGCGGCCGGGGTCAGGGCATCGCCGCTGCTCAGGCTCAGGCGAATGTTGTGGCTGGTGGAATCCTCCACGCCCTGCACGTACCTCGTCGGCTGCTGCTCGGTGATGATCAGTGGCTCCGGGGTCGTGGCAGGATCCGTGAGATGCGGCGGCAACAGGTCCCAGGCGATGACACTCAGGGGCGCTGCATTCGGTGCGGGAGTCCACGGCACTGGGCCACCAATATCGGGGTCCTGACGCTGCAGCTCTCGGATATACTCGGGCAGTGTTCCACTGGCCACCAGCGGCTCCTGGACGCTCTCCTCTTGCTGCTGCTGCACCAGTTGTGCCTGCTCCACCTCCACATCCGTGGTGACGGTCGTCGTTGTGGGGGATGGGCTATGCTTTGGAGGTGTTAGTGATGTGGCTGGTATTGGTGCTGGTGCGGATGCAGATGCAGATGCAGACACTTGGTCTGGTGCGAATGAGTTCGGATCGGTGCTCGTGTCCGAGGGCGAGGCCAGGCCCACTGCGATGGCATCTAGTTGGGAAGGATTCGAATTTGAGTAATTCACATCTGACAGTGGTCTGGATCCGGGCCTTAGATTCGTAGAGTGTGAAGGGCAGGGACAGAGATTGAGACTGGGACTGGGACTGGGACTGGGAGGGGAACTTTGACTTGCAGGGGATGCTGAACCTATCTGTGTGATGGGCGAGTTGGGGCCAAAGGGATTCAGACGGAGCAGGGTGAAGGTGGGCGCTGAATGACGGGGACTGGGCGGGGCAATGGCATATTGGGTGGAAGTGGAAGTGGAAGTGGAGTTGGTTTCTGGTGAGTCCCGCTTGACGAGCTTTCCCGCAATGTCGATTGTTTCTGTGGTTAGTGGATCTACGTGAGTGGTGCTAATGGTTGTGGGTGTGGGTGAGTGGGTGCTGGTGCGGGTGCTATTGCTTGTGAGTGGTGCAACCAAGGCATTTGTGTCTGGTGTTGCTGTCAGTGTTGCGGTCCCTGCTGCACCGCTGGTCGCTGCGGCTCGCGTGGTTCTGGCCTTTGCTGCTCGGGCTGCCGCTGCCGCTGCCGCTGCAGCTGTTGTCAACTCACCAATGTGGGGCGGGAGCAGATCATCTGCCGGCTGTCGGATCTCCGTGATGCCGGACGCGTAGGTGGGTATCTCGAACTGGAGGCCCTGGGCGCTGACCACCTTGCGCCCGTCGGGCGTGTCGATGGGACGCAGGCCTGCAATGGGATTGCCGTAGCTGTCGACGGACCTCTGTCCGCCCACTTCGGCCCCATTGAATGCCTCCGCCGTCTGCGCCAGTGGCGGCTGCAGCTCTAAGGCGAATGGCGATGGCCGTACATCTGCGGGAGGAGAAGGTTGCTGGGTTCAGTTCACTGGCTTGCAAAACTTTTCCGAGCCACCTCTTCACAGAGAGTTTGAAAGATGTTAGAAGCAGATGCAGATGCAGAAGCAAAAGCAAAAGCAGTAGAGGACAGAGTACGGAGTACAGAGACGAGGACTATGGGGTGGCTGATGGTGGTTTCTGGGGTGACAGATGAGTCAGCCGCGGGCGGCTCTTTGGCAATTTGCCTGCCACTTGCCGCTTGCCGCTTGCCGCTTTGCCGCTGATTGATTGACATTGACTGAGATGGGCCATACATTTGGATGGATGTCTCCTTTGAATGGGTGATTCTGTTGTGACTGTTGTGGCTGTGGTGCTGTTGCTGCTGTGAAGGTGTTTGCCATGCAATGTGGCTGCTGTTAGTTGCACAAAGGTCTGCCACCAAATAAAATTCAATTTTAAAAGTTAGTCACTCTAGACACGTGTGTGTGTGTGTGTGTGTGTGTGTGCATGTGTGTGTGTGGAAGGTGTGGATGCAATGTGCTTGTGCGATTGTGTGGGTGGGACAGGTGTTCAACGGCATGCAAGCTAAATGGCCATCAAGTTCGTTGCCCAAGTCTTTGGTTTGCCACAGAAAGGAAAGCCCTAATAGTACAGGGGAATGGCCGCAGGTTGGGAAAACCTACCAATGAATAAGCTTGTGATTTTCCGACTCATCTGCTGAGAAATCAGAACCCACTCGAAACGCACTGTACATCCACTCGCCTTGCCATTAGCGTATGTGGCAGGCACCGCCTCATTGTTCTGCCCCCCATGGAACTGTGGGAAACCATGTGACAGGCGGCACAGGCGGGACAAATTCAATGGCCAAATTAATTGTTAATCATTGCCGTGTTGTGTTGTGTTGTGTTGTGTTGGAGACTGTGTTACACGGCGCTGCGCTCGTGCCGAGTGCGAATAATTAATAACAATTTACGTGGAGGCTTTGCAAAAGTTCTCCCAGCTCCGCTCAGCTCACAGCCAAGAGGCGATCTGATCTGCGATTTCTGATTTCTGATTTCTCGATTCCTGTTTACATCGGCATAGCTGAATAATATTTTAATAAGTCACTCCGTCCCCCCTCTCCCATCCCCCATCTCTATAGCTAGGGGGGAATTCTGGAAATGCGGTTTCTGGTCAGAACTCGTCTGTGAGTAAGCCTCAAACTGAATGCCAGCTCACGATGGGCGCTCCATTCATTCGATTTGCTTCGTCTTTGGCACTGTTAGCTAGTTAGTTCCGGCTACTAAACATATGTGCATATTATATACACATTTTATATACCCACAAATCCTCGTACAATGCGATTGTGATTTGCATTCGAGGTGGGGCTTGGCTCTATCTGGATTCTGGCTTATCTGCGCTGCAAACCCTGAACTTTCCTCCCATTTGGAACCCATCTCGCACTCATAAATATGAATGCCTGACGACCTGGCGAAGATACAAGCACCCACCATTACTCATTGCGGCACAAAGTGTGTTTTTGGTAATTGAAATTCCCTCACAGCCACACTTCCGCCTGAGACCAGGCCTCAAGTTCAGGCCAATTAATTTTGCTTGTCTCCAGCGCCATCTCCATCTCCATCTCCACCGACTACTCCATCTGCGTCTCCCTCTTACCCTCCGTTTATGTTTATTCAATATATTTTTAATTGATTGACAGCTTCACGACATCTGCACCCCCACAAGCCCATAAAGACAATGGGATTTCTGCTTGGAAATATCTACTCGTATTTTGCACTTGCCAATTGTACCTACCACTGTACAGTTTTGTCTGTCTGTCTGTCCTACTGCCGATGTTTCTTTCTTTCATTTTGCTTGTTTTGGATGTACATATTTTTTTGACAAGTTTCTGTGTTTAGGCAACCTTCGGCAGAAATCACACAATCAGCAAAAAATTGTAATGGATTTTGATTAATCTTCGCTTTGTATCATCCTCTCTCGGAGGGCCTTGAGTTATCGACTTATTGGGCTGCCAACCAACCAACCAGCGCCAGCCCCCGCACACTCGCCGCCACTCGATGCGAAATGTGTCAAAAGTCATAAAAGTCCCAAGAGACAAAGCGAGTGTGTAAATAATACCTTGTTTTTCAAATCAAATCAGACGCAAAGCGCGTGTTTATTGCACTTGAAACGATTGCCATGATCGGGGAGCGGGGATGTGGTAAATTATTGCGAAAAAGAAACCAGATCGCATGGAAATGTCAGCGGGAAGAAAACAGAGACTCTCCCCTGAATACGCAGACATAAATATTTATTGAAATAAAAGCAAACGGTTCTAGATGTCGCTGATTGGCAGTGTCGGTTGCTCTTTTGAAGAATTCGAAGATACTCCGTACTCGAGTAAGCGAATCGGTCTGCTGCGGCAATCGATTGCAAAACGAAATGTGATTTTCTGTGACGAAATCAAGTTACTGCCGCTCTAGCGAGGTCCATAGTATGCACATATCTTCATCTGTATCTGTAACTGGTTGATATCCCATTGTGTTTTAATTACGATAAGCTCAAGTCGGGCCATTAATCATAAGAAGCGAAAATGAAGCACGATTTGCAGCAGGATGGGGGGCAGGCCGTGCGAATTTGCTAATTATCACGTACGGGTCCATTCATTACGATAAGTCCATTGATTGCCAAAATCGACTTCCACCACAGACAAAGTTTCGTGTGAACAACCATAGAAATCCATTAAAGAAATACTCTGAGCATTAGATGATGCCTTAAGATATATGGTTTCAGTGTCTGGGTTTCGGTCTGGCTATTAGCCAATTAAGCGGAACAGTTGCCTCGAGCCATATCCCTATAACTATTCCAACCTGTCCTTTTCTGGTCTACCGTTCATAAATGATTCTTTTTTTTCTGTGTTTTTTGTTTTGTTTTTGTTTTTTGAAGCGTCCCATTTGTGGCCCCATGACCTAAAAAAGAGACCCATCAACAGCGGATTGAAGCTGGTGTAAACAACTCTGTTAACAAATCGTCTTCTCGAAAGCGTCGCTAAATTTATAGACCTCTGGGGCCTGGGCCCCTCTCAGGGTGGCTGGAGAATGGGAAGTAGCAGCTCGTCCCAGAGGTCGAATGCCCCTTCTGTGGCCCTCCACCTAACATTGTCCCTGCCTGAGGCGACGCGAGGAGAAGGAGGAGGAGGAAGATCGACAACGACTTAGTGGAAGCCTTGCCAGTCACGTTATCTGTCGCGTCGCTTGGTGTCGCTTGCATAACATCTGCTGCTGTTGCTGCTGCTGATGTTTCTGTAGCTTTATTTTTCTTGGATACACACAGCCATCAACATCAGCATCAGCATCAGCATCAGCTCTGCTCAAATTTCAGTTTTGGCATGGCATCGCCTTTGGGAGGGAACGCGATGCCGTCTCTGTTTGTTTTTACAGCGGCTACTTGATTTCGCTTGGGTCAGCGGACCGTAATGATGTGCACCTAATTTTCTCGGCACCCCAAACAGTTTGTTTATCAAAGAAAAACAGATTAAAATGAAGTGGCATTTTCCACGCAATTGAGGAGCGAAGGCAAAGTGCAGGTGGACTCCACCAAGGCAGGAATAATAGCAGCTAGGGGAGAAGTCTTGTCCTCTCCTCAATGTGGGTCATGAGCATGATTGAAGGTCAAGCGATGCGATACGTAAGTGGTGTGCATGGATGAATGTGATTTGGGTGAGAGTGGGAGCTACAGTTCTAGGAGCAACACAAAGTGGAAGGGACAGTAGGGATGGTAGGGGGAGGGGTAAACACATACAATTAGTAACACTTGGAGGCCGAAGGAAGCTTGGATTTATGCCATAAACAATCCATAATCCATCCAAGCTTCCTTCGAATAGGTATAGATTACAGTAAACACACAAATACATAAACAGTTAGACATGCGCAGACATGCGTAGACATAGAGTAGACAAAAAGCGAAAAGATGCGCAAGAGACACACACAAAGAGAGAGAGAGAAAGAGATTACAAGCGAGTATCGGATTCGCATATCCGTGCAAATTGAATGCGATGCCGATAACGCAATCGTAACGTTATATCTACGATAATGCTATGTTTTTCTTTGCTGTGTTTTGCTATTTTTATGTTTTTTTATACCAGGCCTTCCAACGGCTGCGTGGACGCTGAGGAGCAGCAGCATCAGCATAACGGTAATGCTGGCAGAGCTGCCGCCGCAACGATGTGATTTGTTCATTTCGTTTTGCATTTTCGTGGGTGGGGTAGGAGTTACAGTTGCTCGCTATTGCTCGCTGTTTTATTTTTGTTTTCTTTGTCACGCAATTAACAATTTAGAATTGGGCATTGCCCAAATACAGAGTCGAAATCCGCGAACGAGTTCGAATAATTATCGCGTAGGAGCAGAATAACAATGATCGGAGCCGGAGACGCGGCGGCGATGACAAAATCTGAGGCAACGGCAACGGCAACGGCAAACGCAAACGCAAGCCGGCGGCAGCGTGTGCACAAGAGTATTGCCAAATACAAATAATATGTAATATTCCAGACTCTTCTCCCTATTATTCACATCAAATTCAATCAAACGGCGACACGATATCACGAATCCCCAAGACGCTCGTCCGACAATGCAACTGCCAGCGAAGAGGAGTCAATCGAGAGATTGAGCGATCGAGAGTGAGAGTGCGAGTGCGAGTGCGAGAGAGAGCGAACGGAGATTAAAACAGGTGCGCGGTGCGATCGAGCGAGACACGTCCGCTGCTCACGAGTTCTGCGGTTTCAATAAACTTGGCAGCGGGTCGGAGCTTGACTTGGAGCATGGCTCTGCTTCTGGCTGTGGCTGTGGCGTTGGCAGTGACAGCGGCAGAGGCAGCGGCAGCAGCTTCCAGGGAATATATGTACATACATATGTATGTATGTATGTACATAAGCAAGGGAAATGCTGGAAATGTGGACTGCTTTTACTGCTTTGTTTACTGCTTGACACTGTCCAAGGTTTTTCACTCCCTTTAGAGGGGGGTACATCGAATTCAAACTAGGGAAACTTTAATCAGAATCGGTTCCTAATATCATTGAGTTGCATCATCGATTGCTTGGATACCCAAAGATACTTTCTTGCCATATGTATGTCCAGTCGCATTTCCATTGTCTGGTGCAACCGGAAAGCAGTGTAATTGCTTACTTTTTATTTTGCATACACTCATACACTGCCCACACTTACACACTGACTTATTGACAATGACGTTCAAGGTCAGCAGCGCCGCCCCATCTGCCCTGATCTGAACTGATCCGATCCGATGCACAGCCTCTCCATCCATTATTCAGGCAACATATTCGCTTAGCATTCCGCCCGAACATTTCCAAAGCAAAGTCAAACGACTCCCAGATAGACACAAACTTGGCATAAATATATAAAATTAGCGGGTGTGTGGCCGAAACTTTGCCCACTCTCTCTACAGAAGTCTTTTACATTGGGGAACTTTGCAGCGTTTTCGGAATACCCCATGGGAGGGAAGAGTATTTAAATGGAAACACACGCACTCAAAATGCAAATGGAAATTGAAAGCGAATGTTTGGTTTTGTTTTAATTTTGAGTTGACAGGTTTGGCTTGATTTTCGTCAAATATTATGCTAACAATGCATAATTTATGCGAACCATTTATCACAGATCCGACAGATCCTGTTCTCGCACCGACTGTCGTCAGAATCTGGGCTCACTCGATGATCAGTCTCTGAGAACGACGTTGCCATTCGCAGCCTGCCTGCTGGGGCGGGTCGCGGGCTTCATTGAATTTTTGGCTGGATCGAGTCAGACCCGGCCAGACTTTGGGTTGACAGATCAATGAAGATGAGTCGATCTCCCGGAGTCAGTGATCGATGAACTTTTGTCATTTAAGCCTGTTCAACGATTAACACGATCATTGATTAGATCATCGGCTTGCGATACCTCGTAGAGGCGAACTTGTGAAGAATGTTTTTGTATGCATGTCGTAAAGGTGACGATCATCCTTGAATGATGACCCATCCAACGTCAATGGTTTTCAGCAAATAATGCGCTAATTACCCTGAAATCCTATTGAAAGCCAACCCGTAACCATATCTTTTTGATGTCTCTGGAATGTAATTACGTTTTGGGCCCAAGCAAAAGCCATCAAACGAAATTATGTCAGCTTATTGGTTCCGCATTTAAACATTTTCCCCGGCATTTGGCTTTGGCCGATCAAAGAGTCAGCTTCCTTGCCTGATGATGGGTCGGTTCGGTCTCTTCTCTGGCCCTGCATAAGTGTCGTGCAAGGGTGTAGTCCAAGGGGGGACTGCAGTACTCATACCCCTCCTTTGGAGCGCCCCTGTGCCCATAGCATCTGTGATGTCAATGATTGCTTGTTTGGCTTTGGCATCATCATCGGGAATCATGGCTATTATTACTGCTACAATTACAGCAAAGATATTGCCAAATGGGCCGTATCCCGCCCAATGCCCAACAGTAGCTTTGGGCTTTTGTTGGTTGCGGCGCCCGCCACCGCCGACAATAAATCAAAACGCTTAGAGACGGACAAAGGGGCCGGAGCTGAGACAAAGCCCATCAATGGTCCCCGACCCGGTACTCAGCGGCGTCAAAGAAGTAATCAAAATTGTATTACGAAAACAAACGTTTTTATAAATTTCGTTTCGTTTCTTTGGCCCACAACAATGGGAATGGTAGGGCCCGTTCGGGCTCTAGCTCTGGCTCCCTCTGTCGCTGCGAAAACTGCAAAGTCAGCGACAGATAAACCACAGCAGCAGCAGCAGCAGCAGCAGCAACAACAGCAACACCAAAAACAACAACAACAACAAAGCTGAAAAAGCATTCACGCTATATATTATTTACTTTAATAGAGTCTCTCCGTTGGGAAATGACACCCAGAGTGGGGTCTGCGCCTGCGTAACCTCAAAACTAAAACCGAACCGAACCGAACCGAAACCGAACTGAAGCGAGCACTCTGCGGCGACCCTTCACCTCGGCTTGGGCTTTATTAATTGCTTTTAATCATTAATTTCACACCAAAGCGTTTGCTTTATGCAAAATCCGATTAGCAGTCGCGACTCGCGGATTCCCCAAGTCGGACTTCCGTTAGCGGGTCTCTTGCGAGGATTTTAAACATTTTTGGGGAAAACTCAAAAGGTTAATACATCGCGTAATCACAGTTGGCCAAATTGTTTATGTTGTTTATGACTTCGCAACCAGTTTCGAATTTCGTATTAATAAAATTCAATGAAATGCAATTGTCGAATGCAGCCCACATGGAAAACGTTTTCGAAAACGAAGACCCCAAAAACATCATCGCACTCGAACACTCGAAATGTCTGATGAGGCGGCGACGTCGAAGCCGACCAGTTTGCATTCAGCATTTTGAGTGCTGAACCAGTTGACGGCTCGGCGGCTGCTTCGGGCCCAAAGACAGAGACTGTGCCACAACGGCGCATCTTTTTTATTGCAAAAATATTGAAAAATGCGTTAACAACAACATCATTGAACATCATGCATACATACATATGTATGTACACATACATATGCATATGTATGGAAGATCTTGTTGGTCACCGTGACCTTAACACAAATTTCGGTTTTAGTTTTATTTCGAGAAGTGGCGGGGCTACGTGCATCGGGTTTTTCTCATATCTCGGGATGCGCTGGATGTGCTGATTGATACTGGCCAACTTGTCTTTCATTAATAAAGCTCAAGACTTCGGACATTCGGACGAATTGCTAGTTGACTCATTCCCTGCCAACTCGTAGAATGCGAGCAACCAATATATATGACGGTTCATTGAAACTCATGGCAAAATCAAACAAACAAAAACCCCGGAGAAACAGATAAACACATTAATAATTTGTCTTTTGGGACAGAATTTGTTGTTGGCCATTTGCGTGGGGCTTTTTTCGCCATAATCGAGCGTTCACACATAAGCTCTCTGACGGGGCGGCCGTGACTGAAGAAAGTCAAGAATAACCAGATCGGGTCCGAGAAGATTAGCTGGAATCCGCAGAGACAGATCGTAGACACATCTGATTGGCTTGATAGGTATTTGGTTTCCATTTTAGCTGCAAGCTGCTGGACAATAAGTACATTTATTTTGAATCAGAATCGAGCCGTTGGCAAGTGGTACCCCCAGTGACGTCACTGTTGCTCATTTGCTGCCATGTATCGACATGCATCCCTGGCTGTCCGCGGCTTAACACTAGTTGTTCGCCTGCTTAAATATAGGGGGGCCTAGTGGGTTAAGTGCAAAATGAAAACAAACCAAAAACAAAGACGACCAACAAATGAGCTCCCTGTTTCGTAGCCTTAATAATAGTTTTTCGTCGAAGCGCGAAAATGTCGTCAAGGGTGCGCTGATCAACACACTGAACGAGAATGCCCGCGAGATCGAGTTTGAGGTCAAACAGAAGGGATTGGGTAAGCTCTGATCGCATCTCCATGAATCATTGCTGATTTGGGACTCCCCACATTTCAGAGGTCGTGGGGCTGTGCGAGCAGACAAGTGCACTATGCACCACCTTGGAGGCCGTGTTTCTACATGGCCTGAAGGACTCGTTTCTGTCGGCCACCTACAATGTGATTGCAGGCGACGTAGAGCGGCGGCCAGACCCCAGCTTCTGGTCGCCCTGCATGGTGTTCATGCACAAGCAGGTGATTGAGCAGATCCAGGGACTTAGTCAGATTACCTCGGAGATTGGCCAGTGTCGCGCCTGGGTGCGCCAGTCCCTGAACGAGTCGGTATTCTCGTCGTACCTCAACATCGTGCGGAAGAATAGCTCGGCCATGTCGCACTACTACAAGCGGCACGCTCTGGTGAAGGATGCCGATGGCCTGGAGACGGCGGCCAAGATAATGGAGAGCCTCGAGGCCTACGTCCAATTCGACTTGCCCGTGAACTCGAGCCTGTTGAACCACTGGCCGGACTACTCTCTGCAGCTGTCGGATCTGTGGACACCTGCCCTAAAGTCATGTCCGGTATGCTCTGCGTTTGGGTCTGCTATATTTGGTTGACTATCTTTCACTCTCCCCCTAAAGATCAGCAGTGGAATAGACATAGCCAGCTCCCTGGGATCCGATATTGTGGCCATACCCACCCCGCAGCCTCTGCAGACCAACGAGCTCTTTTCGGAGTCCATTTCCAATAGCCCTTTCAGCCGGAGCGGCAACTTCGGTGTGCCGGACTTGAGCCAACGCGAGAACCTCGACCTGCTCATACAGAAGTTTGACGAAATGGACGTTATAAACGAAGAGCAGTCCCCGCCCGCAGCAGCGGCAGAAGCGAGTGAAGCTGGAGAGGCATTGGCACGCTCGGGGAGCAATCAGAGGTCTCGGAAGCGGTCCAAGCGTCACATTGAGGAGTCCTTCGCCGACCTGGCAGGTGGAGAATTGACCAGTCTGCCCCACGGCAGCAATTCCCTGTCCAATCTCATGCAGACCTCCTGGTCCGGCGACCTGGATCTGTCGCCCACGGCCATCGATGAGCCGTCCGCATCGCGTTTCTTTCAGCGCTCCGTGAGCATGAGCAGCTCGACCAGCCTGCGCTCTCCCACTACAGATCGTTGCAGCTACAACGCCCTGTTGCGGAAGCACGAGAACAACCGAGAGAGTGGAGCTGGTTGGTCGGAGATTTGGGAAAAGTTTCGGGCCAGTGCCTCTACCTTGAATGTGGGTCAGGTTCAGGCTCAGGTTCAGCGGGAGAGCGATCCACCAGTGTCCGAGGACTTGAGTGACCTGCAGTCCCTAGATGTAAGAATAATTCAGCCAGGAAGCAACAAACTCTACCGCCTCCCTCTTTCCTCAGACAAACTCCGAATTTGAGCTGCTCGCCTCGGACTTCGACATGGCGGAACTCAAGCAGATGGTGGCCCAGCTCTGCCAACTGGCGCGCGAGCCTGGCCTGGATGCCCAGGGGTTTCTGTGCAAGAGCTGTCAGCACCCTCTGGGAATAGGCTACACGAACTTTCAGTGAGTGGAGCTAGTGGAGAAGAGAGTTCGTTCCATCTATTGAAAAGTGCATCTCTTGCAGAGTGTGCGCGTTCAGCGGGAGCTACTACTGCAACAGCTGCATGGATGTGGAGATGCAGCTGATTCCGGCGCGCATAATCTACAATTGGGACTTTCGCAAGTACAGCGTCAGCAAGCGGGCGGCCACCTTCCTGGCCGAGTTCAGGTCGCAGCCATTCCTGGACATGCAGCTGCTGAATCCCAGCATTTACTTTGCCTCCGACGCCATGGCCGAGCTGCAGTCGCTGCGCATTCGGCTCAACTTTATTCGCGCGTATCTGTACACCTGTGCGCCGACCAGCATTGAGCTGCTGCAGATTCACTTCTGTGGCCGGGAGTACCTCTACGAGCACATCCACCAGTACTCGATAGCCGACCTGGGAATGATTCAGCGCGGTGGGCTATGCCAGCAGCTGCAGAAGGCCTTCAAGCTGGGCGAGGCGCACGTACTCAAGTGTCGTCTGTGCCAGCTGAAGGGCTTCATCTGCGAGATCTGCCAGAGTCCAAGGGTGCTCTATCCCTTCCACATTAGCACCACATTTCGGGTATGCCAGCTGCCCTTTGCATTTGTGGTACTGTTTTCATTTATTGCTTAATTTCAGTGCGTGACCTGCGGTGCTGTGTTCCATGCGGAGTGCCTTAACGAGCAGCAGCCATGTCCCAAGTGCGAGCGACTACGCAAGCGCGAGGATCAAGGTCTCCAGGAGGCCGTGCAGACGCTTAAGCAAAAGCATGAGGCCGCCTAGGATTCAATCCGCCGAACAGTTTCTGTTTCTGTTACCTAATAAGTTGAAAAAGTGCGATATGTTATAATGGTTAACCCAAGAAAAGGCTTTACTTTACATTTAAACTAGGTTTAAGTGCATTACTGTTATGGCTTGTCAGCATTTACACCATCCTCTACTCAAATATGCACTCTATACACATACATATACATGCATACAGCCATATATGTATACTCGTTTATATAGAAGATATAACTATTAACTCACCGTTTTTGTTGTGTGGGCTTTGGGCCAATGAAAAGTTCAAAGTTCGCTCAACGCTTTTGGAATGATTTTGGAATTTATTTATCTGATAACTGGAATGATTCGGATGCTGAATAAAACGTTATGTTAAATGCTGGTTAATACTTCTAGTGACACCAAGTCTAACAACAATGATTGAATTCAATAATAATAATAATACATAAATATGTAGAACAGTACTCGTATTACATTCTATTCTGCATACATTCAATAGTACCGATGTATGGCCAAAAGATTTAACAAATGTTCACCGAACGCGGGATGATACTCGTAGATAGATCGTAAGTTAAGGATACTTTAGAGATTTTATCACACAATTTCGGGTATTTCAACTAATGAAGAAACGATTCTAAAGTGGATGTGTGACAAAGATTCGTTGAAATGCTCTCAGTTGTTGTGCTTCGGTTCGCTTCGGTTCGGTATTGCAACTATGTAACATTCTTTGTGTTTGTGTATTTCTCTAGGGGATCAAGTATCCCAGTGCCGAGTATTCCCCTCCAAGTATTTATATTGTTTAGTTGTTGTTGGGTCTTTAACATGTTCAGTCTAGTAAGATATTCATATAGAGGCGCTCCTAAATACAATACAATCTTATTGAAACATCCTCGTACATCCACGATATTATGCATATAAAAGATTGCTGCTATATTGCTGCTTTGCTTTCATAATTTCACTAACATTAGGTGCTAATTCCTATATACATAACTCTTTTTTGTTTTTTGAGGGCTTGCTTGCCCAGTGCTGACAGGGAAGACGCTACAGAGAGATGAGATACATACATAGATTGGGATGCGTGCCCTCTGCTCTGATGAGTGTTTGTTATATTGTTCCTCTTTTATTTTATGCACTTTTCCTAGAACTTTGAACAATAGGCTTTTGCACAATCACTCCGTACCACATATCCGTTTATCCGCATTTAGGTACAACTCATGGACATGAGGGACCTCAGCAGACCGTCGAGTTGCGCGCCACACTCCCCGCCGCCTGGGATTGCGGTCGAACGGGGGAGCCACTGCCGGCCGTTCCGGCTGCTCCGCCGCCGTAGAGGAAACTGGATTGCCGGATCACGGACACTGCAGCAGCGGCCACGCCTGCTTGGGGCGGTGGTGCTGGTGCCCGATGCTTCTTCAGAGGTGCATAGGCTGGCTTCAGCGCTGGCGGCAGTGTAACTCCCCCCGGAGCCGCTGCATTTGTGCTGGCATTGTTGTTGCAGACAGCCGTTATGTTGTTGTTGATGCTGATGTTGTTGTTGCTGGGCGTCTGGGCAGCTGCAGCGGAGAAAGACAGAGAGCGGAAGTGGGGAGAGAGAGATATATGTACAAAAATGGATAGATAGCGCCAGAGATAGATAAATAGATCAATGGGATCGAATGTGGGATATTTAGATCAATGTGTGTGCAGGCACAACCCCAACGAAGCTTACAAATGATCAACGGAAACGCAAAAGAGAACCGAAAAATGTGTAAATGAAGCGAAATGCAGAACTTAAAGACGTCACAGATGTAAGTAAACAAAACAGGTGACGAAAGGATAGTTGTAAAATAAAGACAAGCCAGAGTGTGGCTAAAGTATCGACTGGATTACTGTAAATGACCGCAGATGTAAACTAAGGTAGAACTCTAAGGAACGTAGATTCCAACGGACAGTGGGGAAGGGAACACCGCGGAGCACCGTTGCTGCTTTCTTTCATATGTGAATAAATTATAATACAAAACAAATGAAGTGGTGTACATGTTGACGTAAATCCAATTGAATTTTGGTTTATTGTTCCATCAAAAGATAACTTCAAAATTAAAACAAACAATTATATTCGTAATGTGCCTGTTGCATACTAGAACTAAAATTCATCTCATCGGATATCGGATATATAAAATATGTGTGTGTGTGTCTATGTATGCATATATGTAGCAGAGATGTGTGTGTGTGTGTACAGACAGGTATAAAATATATATATAATGGGAGTACAATTAAAAGCATGCGCTACATGTATTTCAAATGTTTTTTGTGTGTGTGGATCGATTGAGTGGGGGGATATGGAAGGACTCTTCTCTGTACATATACACACATAGTACATATACATATACATGGATATAGGATATCGGATATCGGATATAGCTATGTGTAATAATATTGTGTGTGTGTGTGTGCTTAGTGGTAATATCGCGTTTCGGTTAACATATTTTGTGGAGAGGATCTGCATACATAATGCGATCTCCGTCTCCCTAACTTCCTTTTGAAATTTAACAAACATTAACATTAGATGGTATCAAAATAGATTATGTTTGGATAAAGCTATTCAACTTTAGGATTATGCAATATACAAAATAACATTCTTCGCTTCGAACTGCCTCGGCAGCGATTCTTCTACATTCTTTATACATTTATTTATTGGCTCGTTAACAGTAAAATAAAACAACAATAATCCAAAAAGATTCCTAAAACTCTCCTGGTTATCATAACATATAATATATGCGTGTGTGTTGGATTGGATTGGATTGGATTGGGGGAAGATTGGGGGGTCTTCAGTGTGTTAAACAATCATAATCATAATCGGTAATCATAATCATAGTAGTAAGTAAGTAAGGAATACACGTTTAAAATAAAATATATATGTATCTACTAATATATAATGTATAAAAGATAAGAATCGTTGTATGCGAAATGCCGGAGCGTGTGCCTTAAGAGACATAATAACATAATTATATAACAGCATTCCATGTGTGTATGTAACAATAATCGCAGTTGCATATACATATACTTATGTATGCATGTGCATGTGGTTGTGTTGATGCGTTTCTCTATATACTATACATTCACATGTATTTTAAACACTCACAGAACAGACACACCCACACACTCACACTCACACACGACTACATACCGTTGCTCGCCTTAAACGTTCGACTAGGATAGATTTTTTGTATATTAAGAAACGGCGGCGGCTTGGGGAACTCGGTCACATTGTGGAATCGCTTCCCGAACTTTGTCTCCAGATCGATGACCAGGCGCCCCACAGTTGCTCCTGCAGCTGCAGCTGCACCTCCTGCACCTGATCCTGTTCCTGTTCCTCCTCCTGCCGACAGTCCGGAATTGCTGCCAAACTGATGCGAGGCGTTGGCCATGTGCGTGGGTGGCGTCAGCGGTGCGTTAGGCCGTATGGATGAGTGCCGCTGTGGCGGCACTGGCGCTCCCGCACCCGACCCAGATCCGGATCCAGCCTGCAAAAGAGAGAAAGGAGAGTAGAGTTAGTTATGTCGCTTCTTGTTCCATGACTATCGGGTAATCTCAGACAGCTCTAGTTACGTTGCGCTTGCCGATGGGCATCAGCATTTGGATAACCTTGAATGGTGGGCGGACGTGGCTGTGCTTCCGTTTTAGAATTTGCCTAAGCGAGAGCAGCCTCTTGAACAACCAGAACTTCACTCGAACATCCTGCTGGTGGACGCAGTTGGAGGATAAGGCATCAATGAGTGCACGGCCTGGCAGTGGACAAGCAATGGAGGCCACTGGGCCACCGAAAAACAACGAAAGCGAGTGGAGCGTCGTGTGTCGTGTGTTTTGGTCACGTCGCACATTTGAAAAATCAATCTCCCTCACCTCCTCCCGCCTTTTGGCACGAAAATAGGTGAGTTATAAAAAAGGTACGACTGGCGCAGCCAGGAGGCTGCCACGCAGAGAAGCGCCTGCGCAGGGAGAATCGAATCCCCGAGTCGAAAGCTGAGAGGCAGCTCTGCACTGCGCAAAAAGCGAACAAACAAATGTTCTTTGGGATAGGTTATGGCCGTGACTCTGTGCCATTGTGACACTGTTACTTCGTGACTGATTGGAACAGGTGGAGCACCAACAGTCGACCCAAACCATATCCGTCACGCTCTCATCTCTAATGAGAGCTTCTGTCTGCCAGTCATTTGTCACCTTTGCCATTTGGGGCAACCTGTTGTTGTGTAGCTGCTAATGCTTCTGTTAATAGTTGGCCACTTGGCTACTCACAGTGCTCGATTGTCGCTGCGGCGGTGGTGGAGGTGGACAGCTGCGGTGGGGCGGCGGGGCTGGTGGATTGATGGGGCCCCCATTCAAAATGATCGGCCTGACGGTCGATGATTTGGGGCTGGCCGTGGCCGATGATGATGCCGACGAGACGGACGTTGGGGCAGGCAGCGGCGGCAGGGGTGGCGAGGAATTGCCGTTCCCACCGTTCATACCGTTCCCGATGCCAACGGCACGGAACTGGTCGCGCAGGGCGGCCACGCTGCTGCTGCTGCTGGAACTGGAGGGCGGTTGGGTGATGGGCGACGAGGAGGCTTGCGTCGTGCACGCCGCACTCTGCACCAGGGCCGTGTTCACGGCACTAAACGGCGCCGTAGATGCTCCTCCAGCTCCGATGTTGTTCAGATTGCTATTGGAGAAGCTGCGCGCCGGTGTTGGCGGTGGTGGGGGCTTCACCGATGGCCGTGCTGTAGGAGAGAGGAGGAGAGTCGTCTTTCCATTATGTTATTTTGGGTATTATCTTTGTGGTACTCACACTTTGGTGGATTTGGGGCACAGCGCATGCTGGCGACGCTGCCGTCGCTGCCCTGCAGCTGTGGCGCAGCCCTCATGGTCCCGAAATGCTGCTGGGTGGGGAACAAAGGCCCAACCGCTGGCGGAGATCTGTGGAGGAGGCAGACATTAGTAGCGTTTAGGGCAATGGTCGTGGCCATAGCCAGAAATCAAAGCCAAGCAAATCGAAAGCCATAAAGATACGCAAAAGCAAAAGCAAAACCCAA
The DNA here is from genome assembly GCF_008121235.1 of Drosophila subobscura. Taxonomy (NCBI): domain Eukaryota; kingdom Metazoa; phylum Arthropoda; class Insecta; order Diptera; family Drosophilidae; genus Drosophila; species Drosophila subobscura. The sequence goes on along the minus strand of NC_048531.1, from coordinate 19,537,455 downwards.
ACGAGATCGATGATCGATGGATTGACTGGAGCGTGGGGCTGTGACTGAAGCAAGCGGTATGCATACTTAGCTAGGGTTTACTGTGGGTACTCTATACCTGGGCGACTTCATGCTGTGGTGCCGCGTCACCGCCGGACGCTGCTGTCCGTTGACCAGAATCAACTGCTGGAGCCCCGGCGGCTTTGGAGCAAAGTTTGGCTTGCCGAAGCTGATGGCCGGCTTCTGCTGCTGCGACTGCGATTGTGTCTGGGACTGTGGTTGAGGCGGCGGCGGTGTGGGCGTACTGCTGGCCGTCGATGGGGGCGAAGTTTGCTGCGAACCACCACCACCAGCACCACTAGAAGAACCAGCACCACCGAATAGCGTTGACTTATTGGGCGCCAGGTTGCGCAGCGATCCCGCCGCGGACGTCTTGCTCGAGTTCAGCGACGTCGTGGAGGCACTCGCAGCGGTCTTTGCCATCGAACTATTTACAAAACTATTCCCTAACGAGATACTGTGGATACCATGGATATTTGTTGTAGTTGTGATGGGTGGGTAGAGTTGTGTGGTGTGGTGTGGGTGAGTGTGTGGAACAGGGAGGATAACCACAAATGCCCGGCAAAGAAATCCACCCGAAAATAAAGAAAGAAAATGAGGAATTTTAACAAAAGTTTCAAAAATGGAAACAACCAAACAAAAGAGTATAAAATGTCGGAGTAGCCCAACTTCCAACATCCAACATGCATGGCTGCTGATGGATTCAAGCAGAAACTTACTTTAGATTGGCCGCCTTGCTCTTGACGCTGCCAATGCCGCCGGCACTGGCTCTGGCTCTGGCACTGGCACTGGCACTGCTGTTGCTGCCGCTCTCCGAGAGCGTGGGCGAGGCGGCTTTGACGGGAGCAGCTGGCGGCGGGGCAGGGCGGGGTACGATGTTCATGCGCTCCAATATCGAATCACTTGAGTTGGTTTGCTGTGTCAGAAATAGATGAGTCAGTCATATAAAAAACTATTATAATTATCCCTGCAAAGCTCCCCAAAGTCGAATTCTAACTAGCGAAACTTTCACATTTCAAAGTCTCCTGAACTTCCACTGATTCCTCTTTGTTCAGGTTTCCCAATCGCTTATCGCAGGATGCTGCAATGAACGTATCTCTTCTTGAAGTATTATAAACAGCATTCCCTGTCTACCCTTGACATGTGCCCTCCCACTCCCCTTCACTGCTGATTCTTGCTATAATTATTCCCATATTTGTGGGGGATCTATATTATATTTATACGGTCGCCCATCCGTGGGTCCGTGCTCGGCGGCGGCACTCACCTTTGGCGGTTGCGGTGGAGGTCCACGATTTGTTTTCAGATTTGCTTCTGTGGCATTGATATGTGCGCTGGGTGCGTGCGGCGACTGTTGCTGCTTCTGCTGCGCCTTCTGGCGCTTCAGTGTTAGGTGCATGGCCAGCTCTGTGTTGAAGTCCATGGGTCCGTTGCTGGCTGCGGCAGCGGCCGTGGCCGCTGTGGGGGGGCTGTGGCTTCGTTGCTGTTGTGCTGGTGACGCGGCCGCCGCTGCTCCGAGCGCTGGTGGTGGTGGAGGCGCTGCCGCTGCTGCTGCTCCGGCTGCGGGTGGCGGTTCGTGGGCGGAAAGCGGAAATCAATTGAGCAACGAAATACATAATTTGAATAAACATTTCTGAACCTACTGCGATAGCCGTTCACGGGCTTCAGCTTCGGCATTTGCGAGTAGCCTTCGAACAGGCCCCCCAATTTGGGCGCTCCATTGCCAAGGCCGTTGCTGCTGCCGCCGCCGCCGCCGCTGCTGCTGCTGCTGTTGTTGTTGCTGGTGTTGGCGTTGTTGTTGTTGAGGGTTCTCTTGGCGCCTCCTGCCGCAGGGTCGCCTGCTCCACAGACCTTGCCCGAAATCGCTGGCCCACTCTTGTCCACGGTGTTCGTCTTGCGGAGCTTGGTGCCCTTCTGTATGGAGCTGAGCAGGGCAGAGCGTGGATCTGCGCCACCTTTGCCTCCACCGCCGCCGCCCAGCTTCAAGCCGCCCATGGCCGGGGGGGGCGGGGGCCCTGGCGGAGGCGGTGGTCCCGGTGGGGGCGGTATGGCCATCTGCAAATGGAAATAGAACAGTTTTTGGATTAATTTCGATGCTCTTTTAGCAATTTTATAGAGATTTTTAGGTGTAGCGTATTTCTACTTTTTTCTTAGAGCTTCTCTTTAGTCTCATCTCCGCTTTGGATATTCTCTTCCGGCCACAATCTCTGCGTCTGCCTCGTAGGGGCTTTGGCTCAAGACTGGGTCTGCGTCGAGAGACTTCCAAAGCGGAGGTACCGCCAAGACCGCTGCCACCACCCACACGCCGCAAAGACAGCCGCAGCCACAGCCACAGACACAGGGCAAGAGATTTAATAATACAATTTCTATACTTATTATTTATGTCGTGTTTTGTCTTGTCTTGAGATTGACGCCTCGATAAAGCAGCCAGCGAGCAGCAGCATTCCCGCGCACCGAAGCCAGACATGCTCTACGGATCAGTCGATGGATTGCTGCATGAAAGATGTGAGTCTAGCTTGATATACCCTCTGGGAAAGGGTATTAACCAAAATAAGAAATGTCAAGCTCAAGCAGCGCGTAAAGCTGCAGAGTTTGACAGCCACTGGACCAGGCAGCCATCCCACCACCAGCCGGAGGCCATCCCACGTGATCTGTGCAGATCCGACAATATGTATGGGTGTTGTCGATGCTGACTGTCGTTTGTTTTCACCATGCTTATGGCTCTCTTCTCCAAGTGGTGTGAATGTGCATTGAGTAGAAGGCGAAATCGGTTAGCTCTAACAATTATCAGCAAATTGTAATCGAAGTATTTCTATGGCATTACTGATAAGGCGCGGGGCAGCTAATGATTGCGATTCTACATGATTTCCATAAAATGTTCTGTAAATTGCAATTCTCAATCAATTCAAATAGATTCTCTGGAAATTCCGAAGCAATATTCGATTCCGCAATGAAGTTCCCGATTTGGTGCGCCTTTTGCTTCCTGGCTGTTCGTCTCTGTCCCGTGGAGGTGAGTCCACAAACCAAATGAAAAGTGAGCATTAAATGAAAAGGAACCCCCAACAGTCGCTAAATCCGGTGGAACAATTGGAGGCCATCTATGAGAAGGCAGATACGCTGCTTTCCAGGTATGTTTTCACAGAGAAATTCTACAAGAACCAAAGCTAATGGAATCCATTTCACAGCTTGAAAGCAGAACTGCAACAGCACACAAATAGATCCCAGAAGACCATCAACCTGCTTCCCACATCCTGCCTGACAGCAGCAATCGATAGAAATGGTTTGTACACCCTAGAGGTCCCGGCACTGGAGCCCTTTCCCGTCTTCTGTGAGACTCAATTGGCTGGACCTGGCTGGACGGTGATTCAGCGACGCACCAACGGGAGCCTCAACTTCTTTCGAAACTGGGAGGAGTATAAGCAGGGCTTCGGAGACCTGGAGGGGGAGTTCTTTCTGGGACTGGAGAAGGTGCGCGCCCTGACAGCCCTCGAACCCTTTGAGCTGTACGTGCACCTGGAGGACTTTGATGGTGAGCGGAGGCACGCGAGATTCGACGAGTTTGCCCTCGGCAGCGAGGAGGATGCGTATGCGATGAATGCTCTGGGCAGATACACAGGCACTGCCGGCGACTCCCTTCGATCCCACCGCAAGATGAAGTTCTCCACCTACGATCGGGACAACGATCGGGAGTTCACCAAGAACTGTGCCTTCTACTATCTGGGAGGATGGTGGTACAATGCCTGCCTGGATAGGTACGTTTGTCTATTATCTAAACCGCACTTGCACTCATTTATTTATGTATATGGTCTCATATTTACGATCTGTGAAGCAATCTAAATGGCCAGTATATCCAGGGAGGCAAGTACGAGGAGAAAATGTTCGCCCGAGGCATGTGCTGGCGCTCGTGGCGTGGCCACAACTACGGCTATAAGGTTACCCAAATGATGATAAGACCAAAGTGCCGAAATATTCCAAAGTCATGACTCACGCGTGAGACAGCGAAGGAGGAGGAGGAGGAGGTTCTCAATGAATAAAATATTTTACTTTTATTATGGCTCGAAGATCATCGTGGAACGAGTCGTAAACAATTTTCCATGTACAGACTCGATTGATATGCGAAATGTGTTTTCATTGAATCATCATCGCATCAGCGAATTGCTGTGAATATAAATCGGAATCTTATATAGTAATCGCATATGTACGATAATCATCATTGAAATAGTAGCCTGGCATATAGTTTCCCCAACTTCCTATTGGTTTATCGCCCTGAGTGAAACTTGACCTACGATTCGGAATGCAATTGATAAGGAAATCGATTAAGAATCGTGTTGCAAATGCTACAACACATCGATCCCTGCAGTCTAATAGATTGAGGCAACCGAGTCAGAGAGGATAAGATCATGGAGCTATGCTGGCTGTGCATTTCAATATTGACTGTGGGCTTCCACTTGTCCTATGGCAGTCAGAGTAGTTTGGAAGTTGCTTTAGAGAAAGCAGAGGGTCTGCTTTCGAGCCTCAGAACTCAAATTGAGGAGCTCAAGCAGGTCTATGGAGAGGCAGTAGCACAGAATAAACATCAGGAGGGTGAGTAGAAGGCTTCCTATACAGGAAATCATCAACTAATCTGATCGCTTCTCTCCTGTCAGCTGTGGGCTATCCCTCGTCCTGCCTGGCTGCCTCCACAAACACCAACGGGGTCCACGCCATACAAGTGCCGGGACTGGAGCCCTTTCCTGTCTTCTGCGACACTCGTCTGGCGGGATCCGGCTGGACAGTGATCCAGCGGCGACAGGACGGCAGTGAGAACTTCTATCGCAGTTGGTCGGAGTATGCCCAGGGGTTTGGCGACCTCAGCGGGGAGTTCTTCATGGGCCTGGAGCGACTGCACTTCCTGACGCTGGCCGAGCCCTACGAGCTGTTTGTCCACCTGGAAGACTTTTATGGCGGAACCCGCTACGCCCGGTACGAAGACTTTGTCATTGGCAATGCCTCCGCCTCGTACCCGCTTGCTGTTCTGGGCAAGTACTCCGGGGATGCCGGAGATTCGTTGAGTTACCAAAAGGGGATGCCCTTCTCGACCTTCGACCATGATGATTTGGGGCATGGATGCGCCATGACCTATGTGGGGGCCTGGTGGTACAACGACTGTCAGTTCAGGTGAGGGATCTTTCGGTACACTCCACTTTGGAGACTGATTTCCATTGATTCTGTTGGGTTTCAGCAACCTCAACGGACAGTACGTGGATGGGGGCAGGTATGAGGCGAAGCTCTCGGGTCGTGGCATTTGCTGGATGACCTGGATGGGCTACGACTATGGCTATAAGGTCAGTCAGATGATGATACGGCCAAAGTGCTCCAATAGCATACAGAGGCAGCGGCAGCGCAGGCAGAGCCTCAATTTCAATTGAATTTCAATTCCAATCGGATCTGAATCGTTGTTTTTTGTTGATAAACTTTATCAGCGTTTACGCTTTTATTTACATTTTGATAATAATTTTTCACTGTTGCTTTCTGGTTTTGTTTCGTATTTATTTTCGGGTTTTCGCACACACAAACGGCAAAAAACAGAAGTAATTCGTTTAATTTGAGTGAAACGCGTTGCTCTCCGCTCGCGATTTTGATTCGAAATGAAGAACTTCAACGGCTGCGCATGCGATGCCCCAACTTGGGGCCCCAAGCATAGCCAGAGAGAGGGAGAGAACACTTTTGTCCAAGGTGTGCATCAGTACAGGGTGGGGCGCACTCACTACACAAACAGAAGCACTGAAAATTCAGCTGAGCAGTCACCGCGTGAGAGCCAGTGCCCTGGAATGTCTCCTCACCCCACACAGCTCACACTCTTCTCTCCACTGCGCTATAACTGTGCGTTTGACGAAGACGATGTCAAAGGCGAGAGAGAGAGAGAGAGCACGAGAGATAAACTGAGCGAAGAGAGCGTGTGTGTACAATTATAAAATTAGCTGTTAAGGGCGCTGAGGACAGCCAGCTGTGACGTCACAATTAACCAATCAAGTTTTGCGATATGCAAAACCGCAGGCCCCAACAAAGCCAGTGACAAACGCACACACACACCCAAGGCAGAGAAAGAGACGGAGACAAACGAATACAGGCAAGAATGGGAGAGCGACATGAAGAAGACAGACAGACAAAGAGAAACTGCGATTGCAGCCAGCACCTGTCATCAACGTTGTAAACCGATGATCTCCTCCAGATGGTAGGATGAGAGCACAAGAAAGAGACGCAGAAGAAGCAGCACAAAAAACGCTTAACCGTAAGCTTAGTCTTGTGCGTAAGTGTGAGTGGAAACGTGCGAAATATTTTGTAGTCTCAACTCATCAAACTGGTACAGTGGGACAGGCCTATTGAAAACTGGCCATCTCTGTGTATGATTCATTGCGATTGATTCACCCAGACGGTTTGCGCTTAATTGAACAGCTGCTGACGCTGCTGTGTCTGGAACATTGAGTACCAGAACCCGGAGGAACCGTTCTCCGTATCTAAGGGATGGTGCTGGGTACGAGAATGATTTCATTTCAGACGAAGAACAAATTAAGTTGTTGTACCCATTCGCATTCGGCTTAACCCGTTTACTTGGGAATTTGGCATGTTTGATTATGATATCCACTGTACACTTGTGCTTGATGACTCTACCCTTAAAGGGTAGAGGATAGACATTCCATCAATGTATTTCCTTATGGAAGCTTTTTAGCTTTCAAACCCACTCAAACTTGATCAAATATTAACTCAAACGATGCATGACTCATGGGCGAGTGCGAGTTCGCTGGAAATTAAAGGTATTATACCCCAGGTATTTCTACAGTTTCTCTATCTTATCTTTATCGCGCTGGGTGGTGCTGGGCTCTGCGAGTAACAGAATTTGGCCAATTACGAGACAAGAAAACATTTGCACACAAATGTGAATGGTCATTTCCATTTGTATAGTGAGAATCGCTTAGGATTAATAGCCGCTTGCCAACTACGAATCGTCCATTCCACTAAAATATCCATTCCCACAATATTCGACAGGAAAGGTTCAATGACAGCAAGACGATTGATTCGATTTGTTTCGAGGTATTTCTCTTCTGATAGTGCGTTCAAGCGTGAGTCACTCCAATAACATTCTCCCAAACGCTTTCCCAAACGTTCCCATAAAAAATGTAATAATTTGAGGTCCGTTTTAGCTCCTGCTCCTCATCCTTAGGTTACAATTTGGCACACATTCAATTAACGTTTTCGAGGTGTGTCTTCCGGGTCTCCATCCCCATCCGAGAATGCTTTGGATTGCCCCAATAAACTGTCATCAAGTTAATTGCCCCAAATGTCCGTATAAACAAGGGCGTGTGTGTCTGTTCCCCGATCTCAAGCGTGAGGGATGGACATCGAATCAATTTGAATCAAATCGCGGGAATCATCATCATCATTCCGTTCTTTCCGGCACGCACACAAAAAAACCGACAAATTGCCGTCCGACGTTCCGGACTGACAAAATGTATATCCATTATGTAAGTCAAATATTGTGTGTTAAATGCTTAACACGCCTATTGGACATACTGCGCTGTAAGACAATATCCAGAAACCGCAAAACGTTGCGTCAGTTCCATAGGCTCCCCTTCCCTTCCCATTCCAACCACAAGGTGTCCCCGCAATCCGATACGATCCAAACAAAACCAAACCAAAGCAGACCAAAACAAAAGCAGATCACGGCGAAGAAGCATAATCAAATGTGAGGCAACAACGCTTAGGGGACAGTTTAGTCAACTCCCAGGTTCTCTTAATGAAGGCAATTTGTTGAGGTTTTGCATTGTGTTTTGCTCTCTTCTCTTTTTCTCTTCTTTCGCTTTTCCTTCTTTTGGCATATCGTTTTGTTTACTCGACAATTTCCGCAAAGTTTCTTTGGTGTTTTTATTGCGGTTTTTATGAATGGTTCCCAAATTAGATATTCTACGTTGAATCGCTGCTTCCAAAGAGAGAATCTTTAATTTTAGGGGACCTACAAAAGCTAACTATGTATCCTGGCCTATTTATACTAGATTCTATATTTTATCATGATTCATTTTACACACGAGTAGCATACACATCTACCCTATGGTCCATATCTAATCTAAAGTTTCCTTTCACTTAATTTGGCCAGTCAGACAGACAGCTCTGAATCAGACTCTGAGATGGAAATGTTAATTTCTTAGTGATTCATGCGGGTTCTGTTCTAAACGATTCTTGGGGAATAAAACCAGTTATATAATCCACACCATATACATACATATGTACATATATTAATTTATACGGATTTTCTGTGTATACAGTACAGAGCATGCACAGACTTTCGCTTTCAATTTCTTTTGTTTTTTCTGTCGATTTAGCTGCGGCTGCCTCTAGTTCCAATTACAAAGCCAAAGCCGTTGGACTAACAATTAACATTTACATTTCAATTGCAAGTCGTGCAGCAAGTTGTGGTGCTCTTGATCATCATTGCTCATGGCACAGGGGGACGGGAAATGGACGGGCGGGAGTGGTCAGCATTTCATTGAAATTCCAAGAGCAACGCCACATGATAACAATATGTGATCGCAGTGAAAAGCACTTCCAGCCAGCCAAAAACGCAAAGACAACACGCTCCACACACTAAACCGGAACGAACGAACCATTTCTTATGCCAAATATTTTTAGAGATTTTGTTTACCATTATGTGAAAGATCGCGTATACAGCAGAGGGCAGCTTGACGTAGATAAATACACTTTGTTGAACAAAGTATTTGAAAAGAGCGGAGAACAATGGGAACGCAGCGAAAATAAATCTGCAAGTGATTCAGAATTCAGGTGGAGAAGAATGCATTTCATATTACTGACATAGGCTATTTCGAAGTAGAGACGTCTGAGTCGGACTCATAGAGCATCAACCTTCCGGTAACCTTGGTTCGCTTGCAGTTCAAAGTACATCCCACACATGCATACATACATACATATGTAGATATGTATGTATGTACATGCATATATGGAATGTGACACATAAATATTTCTAAACGCTGCGTTTTGAATTACTTCTGATCTAAGCGTTTCTCTGGGCATAATTTTGCATGCATTTTGTAATGGTTCTCTGGCCGTCCTCTGCTGCTACTCATTCATCGTCCCTCTCTTTATCTGTATTTACCTGCCGCAGCTCTTCAGCGAGCCCCCCTCTTGGGTTGAGTGTGATGGCATAAGTCGTAATATGAGAAAAGCTACTTTTGGACGACGAAGCATTTGATACTCTTTCAGATTGATCGTTTCTTTTGTTTGCTGCGGTTTTTCCCTTTACTTTGCAACTTTCTCCTATCGTAGTACCGTTTGCAAGGGTATATCAAAACACAAAGTCAGATGAAAATTGCATTGTTGCACTTGTTTCAGTATTTAGTTGTTGTTTTTGTTACTACTGCTGCTGCTGGTGATGAGGTTTATTAAAATGCGGTTTTCAGGCCCGTCGCACAATGCTTAAATAACTAACGCAAACACATGATGAAGTGGGGAGAGGAGAGCCAAAGCAAAGTGAAGCCGAGACAACAACACTACTCAATGACAACAACGGTGTTGGGTTCGGCACTTTGCATACACTCACTCATACACACATACGCATGTGACAACAACAATAATGATGTAAACCAACTCAAACACAAGCCGAGAGTGAGTCATCAATACCCCCCACATGCTCCGAGTCACGTTGAGGAAGCGAAAGGCCGAACGCTCTCTCAGCATTAAGGAATTTCAGCTTAAGTGAGGACACGACTCTTTCTGTCCCTTGCGGCCGGGTCTCCACTGTACTTTTACGATTCACTTCCAGGTTGCACAAGGAAGTGTCCCGCATAAATCAGAGAATCAACAAGAGAAAATATTCGAGTATAACCGTTTCAGCGACATACGTGCCAATCAAACTTCACTATGGGGGAATGAGTGATGCAGTACACAAAACATGCACGGCACAACCACAATTTGCTGACAAATGGCCGCCCGCAAGGCAGACAAGTGCTCTCTCGGTCAGGCGGTACTCTCGGCCGTCCCCTACCCCACGATCTATTCATGTGTCATTCCAACAGCAGCAGTCGATTTGTATGTATGCCGCTTTTTATGCTCTAGCCGTGCTGTCTATGTGTGTGTATGTGTGAGCAGCAGGGGATAATGGGCTCAACAATAGACCTGCAGTCTCCTGTCCTGCCCTACCCCACGCCAATGACATTGAACTCTCGTCTGAGTGACGGGGGAGGCTGGTGTCAGTGCTCGGGCTTGTGGGGCCTTTCGAAACTCTTTCCTGCAATTTGTGCATACAATTATTATCCAGCCGGAAAGAGCATTCGACAGGGGGGAAAAGGACTCCATGCCTTTCCCATCTCTGTGGGAGTGCCTCTGGTAGCCCCTCCCTTAAACCTTTCAGTTATCATCAAATTGAGCGTTTTCTTGACAAATCCGATTCGCAACTCTGGAAAAATGTAAAAACCCACCCTTGACTGTGCATAGTTTTCGCGGCAGAGCTGACTGCGTGCAATGTACTCTTTGTAGGTCAGTAATGGGGCTGCTTGTGGATGGGGTGTGGAGGGCATGGGTATGCCTGGTTCTGGTTGCAGACGCCGCCGCTTTCGTCATGCGTCGCGTGCCTGGCGTTTTGCTTAATATGATTAAAAAGAAGCGTCCGACAGCCAACAAACAGGTGAAGTGCAGTCCGTGATAAAAGAAAATCAAAGAAGCTAAAGTTTGTTGCACCCTTACGTTTGGAAAGTGTAAAAACGTTTTCCATGTCCTTCTGTACTCGGCGAATTCTAACGGACAACTACAACTGGCAGTAAAAAATAGGTGCCTACATTTGACTAGGTGCTATTTGGTTAGAGGGCTGCAAGATAAGGAACCCAATCCCCTTGTTACCTCTGGCCAGCACTCCATAATTTATGATATCTCATAGCGTAGCGTAGATAAGCTTTATCAATAACTCTCCAATTTGCAAATGCAACTCCTCTGCACACTAGTGTATGTACACGTGTATGTACACTCATGGGAGTGTGTGAATGTGTGCAAAGAACGGGTTACAAACAAACTTACCTTGAAGCGGGTTTCGGGATTGAGTTGTGGCTGCTTTTGAGTGAAGTTCTCGCCCGATTAATTATTTATTTCCTTTAATTGCTGTTTTGTCGTTTCGGCTAATTGTCCGTGATTAGTTAATACTAATGGATAAAGAGGGAAGGGAAATGGAGAATACAGGCAGGTTCCAAAACAGTTCACAGAAGGCGCGGGCTTCTCTCTCACGCAGGAATTTTAAGTATGTTTTCGTGCAAACGGATAATCGCGAAAGGTGCAATAGCGTAGTATAAAAAAAGGCCGAAATTAACTAAAAATAACAACAAATTTTACTAATTTTGTGTGGTTTTACACAAACACACGCACACTACACCAGAACTCTCACTCACATCACGCACACAGCCGCACTCAGAGCAATCAGCCCCTAGATTTGTATTATTACTTCGTTTCTGTCCACTCGTTTTTTAGCACATCTCGCAATGATTATTCACTCTGTGAGGGCTAACGTTGCAACATTTCTTATAATCTGCGAGTCTATGGTTTTCGAGAAAACAACAAAATTTACGTGCTGCAAGTTGGCTGCTAGGGATGGACTGTGGAAAATATAAACGCGCTTCGCTGTGACTTCCTCCTACCGGTCCATCGATGAATTTCGATTGAATTCCTGAGGGTCGGCCACACTGATGAACTAGCCTGCAACAACAACCATTTTGAGAGTCGCGTTGGGCTGAAAAACCATCGAGATACATTCTCCACATCCTGTTCAAGTGCGCTTCATTGATTTTCCAGACTTGGAAATCCTATTCTTTTTCTGAAAAGATGTATCGATGTTCAAAACAACTATCGATAAGTCTCAAATTTGACAGTCGACGATGTTAAAAATGGCTCTATCAATGGTTTTGCCGCACTAGCGTCGCGTCTGTTTGAAAAATATATAAAAGTGATTAAAATGAGCACTAAAAATGTAGAGCTGCAGTACAAGTTATTAAATGCCGAACTGATGGGCCATGTACAGAAGCTGCGGGTGGAGTTGGCGGATTACAAAAAGCTGGTCGTCAGCCTGCAAACGGAGCTCTTGGATGAGCGGGAGTACCGCGTACTGGCAATGGACCTCAAAAAGCGTCAGCTGAAGTGCGCCCTCAGTGCCTTGATGAAGGACCTGGACCTGGGGGAGGACAGCCCTGCAAGCGTCAATCAAACGCGACAGGAAGAGCTCAAATCGCCAACTGCCCATCGACGGTCTAGCATTAAGGAAGTTTGTAATGAAATGCGTCGCTTCAGTGACATGACCAGACCTACTAGGACTTGTTCACCCAGCAGTCGCCGCAGCAACAGCAGCAGCATCAGCAGCACACTCCGTGGCAGTAGCAGCGGTGTCATAGCAGAAGACGCCACAGATGTGAATGTGGCAACCACATCCCCAGAGGCGACACAGACCCAGGCACAGGTAATTAGACAGAAAGTCATTCCCCTTGCGGACTAAGACTAAAAAGAAATTTACTTATAGCACATCTATAGCGCAGTGACGCCACCTCCAAGACGCATCGCGGAAATGGCCTCGGCCTTGGACGACACCGACGAGGACACTCTTTGTGTCGTCGACGAGGACTCTCCCTGTGTCGTCGACGAGGACACTCCCTGGGTCGTCGACGAGGACTCTCCCTGTGTCGTCGGCGAGGACACTCCCTGGGTCGTCGACGAGGACTCTCCATGTGTCGTCGACGAGGACTCTCCCTGTGTCGTCGACGAGGACTCTCCCTGTGTCGTCGCCGTGGACTCTCCCTGCGTCGCCGACGAGGTACGGGCCAGCCTCTGCTTTACCATAGAGGAAACGGACTACGAGGTCGCCTCGGATAGCTCCTCCAACTACAGCTTTCCGTCGATGGAGATTTGTGATATAAGGGATACCCCAATCCGCACTAGAGCCGCGCGGGGCCAAGTCCTACGCGAGCTTAGCGAAAATGTGCCCAAGGAGAGGGACGCTCAGATAGGGGGGAAGCCAGAACCACCCACCTTGACCATTTCCTGCCACGCTGATGACAGCAGTCAGGAGATGAGCATACAGCAGCAGCGGCAGCAGCTACTTTCACCGATGCCCATGCCCATGCACATGCACACGTCCGTTGTCTCGCCACGCCAGAGTCAATTCAATGGCATTATCAGTACGTCCGGCAGCACCAGCACTCCGCATTCTTCCCCGGTCGCTGTCGCAAAGAAAAAGGGTAGAGCCACGCCAGAACCCCATAAGGACCCACAAGAGGAGACGGTCAGTGGATCCAGGATTAGGACAAGACTTCAAACCAGCCAGGAAACGCTCAGTGCGAGCCACGAGATTCTCCAAGGTGACCAGTCCAGCTGCAGCGCCAGTGGGCGCCCGAGTCGCCAATGTCGTCCTACATCGCTGAAGGAGCCAAGAGTAAATAGGAAAATGCGCAACGATTCCATGTCAAAAAAGTCAAGTTCATAAATGTATTCCTGTTTCTAAAATTTGCATGTTCATTATCTTAGTAAATTATATTGTTAAATCGTAATGCGAAGTCCCGCTTAGATGTGGATTTTGTTCGAGTGTTTGTATAGAGGAATGCTTTGTGGTTGGTTCCCCATCAAAGCTTGATTTATTCGGAAACTCATGTACAAAACGGATTGGGACAGGATGGACATTTAAATACGATAATATAGCATAGGATAGTATATATTTATAAAGTAGATTGGTTTACGTAGGCCGACAGTAATTGCACTTTGAGAGCAGCCTCCACATCAGACCACCTCGAATTTGCCCAGACAGCAGTTGAGGTGATCCACAGGATGGCCGGAGAGGGCAGTCGTTGGCTGCTCGGTGTTCTCCTTGATCTCACTGATGATGTTTTGAATCTTGTTCAGAATCTGCTGCGAGTTTTCCCCATTGCTGTCTTCATGGAAGGCAGTCTGTGTCCGAGGAACCGCCTGTTCGCTCGGCAAGTGCTGCAGTGTTGCTGCCTGCGGTTGCCCTTGGACTTGGTCGGCGGGCAACTCCACGCCCAGGCTGGCCACCAGCTTGTTGAGCGCCTCAATCTTCTCCCTCAGCTGCTCGCGCTCGGCCTGCAGCAGACTCATCTGAGTAGCCTTCTCGTACTCGCGCTGCTTCAGCATCCGTCGCTGCGTCTGGTACAGGGCAATGTACTCGCCAATCGTCTCAGTCTCCCCCTGCAGCTGCAGCACCAGATGCTCCAGGCTGTGCTTCTCCTCAGTCAGATCGGCCACTTGGCTAATCAGTGTGGTGAAACGCGCCTGCAGCCTCTCCACAGCCTCGGCCGTGGGCAGAGAGCCGGGTGACAACTGCTCCTGATGATGGTCGTGTGAACTGCCATGCGGATGTTCATGTGAATGTCCATGTGAATGGCCATCTGAATGATCATGTGGATCATCGTGGTGGGCGTGCGAATGATCATGTGAATGGTGATCGGGATGATCATGATCATGAGCATGGTGCTCCTTGGTTTCGCTGTCTTCTGCTTCTCCAGTTTCATCACCGACTGGCTTACTCGACTGGCTGTGGTAGGCATTGACCTGCGAAATAAACCTTGTTAAGATGACAACAAGATCAGGGACAAAATGTGCCATTCTCAACCCACCTCATAGTGCTGCAGGCGATCCAGTTGCTGCTTCAGCATCAGCTGCTGGCGTTGGAGTTCCACGTTCTCGTGCGAGAGGCGAATCATCTCTTCGTCCTTGAACTTGAAGCGCTCCTCGTTGGCCAGCAGCTTCTGCTCCATGCTGTCGAAATTGTGTCGAATCTCCCGATTGGCAAACTCCTCAGCGTCCAGGCGGATGACCAGCTCAGCCTTGTCGTTTGTTAGCTGGACAAACTTTTGCTCCAGCTCGTCCAGCTGTTGCTTCATCTCCACATTCTGGCTGAGGGCTCGCGAGGCGGCTACCTTGTCCGACTCCATAGTGGCCAGAAGTTTGGTCTGATCCGGCTGCTCGGCCTGCAGCCGATCCAACTGCTGCTCCAGCTCAGCGATAGCCGCCTCCTTCCCCTGCAGCTGGTCATCCTGGGACTTGATCTTCAACTGGAACTCGTGTCGCTCAAAGTCAAAGTCACTGAGGCGCTCTTTGAGGGCAGCCAGCTCTGCTGTCAGAGCAGTCTGCAGAGAAATGAGGTCATAAATGATTGCAAAACCTTGTAAGTGCTTTGGTTACCTGATCGATTTGGGGCTGTGCAGGCGCCTGGGGCTGGCTGGCCTCCTTGAACTGCGCTTGCAGGCTCAGATTCTTCTGTATGTCGCGCTCCAGACCACTCACGTGCTCCACCAGCTGGCGCTCGCGTTCCCTGAGCTGGAGCAACTCCTCCGTCAGCTCAGAGTTCTTCTCGTTGAGTTTGGCTATCTCGCTGGACTGGTGCTGGACATAGTTCTGGTACTGGCTGGAGGCCTGCTCCTTGTCTTGCGTCAACTGTCCCACCATGGCCTGCAGGTCTCTGATCTGCTGTTCGTACATGTACTGCGTCTGGGTGAGGGACTCCACGCGGTTGTCGGCATTGATGTTCGACTCGTCGGAGAGCTGGCGCAGCTTCAGCTGTGCCATCTCCAGTTCGTTCGACTTCTCGGCAAGCTGTCGCTGCAGTTCATCTTGGCGGAGGTTCAGCTGCTTCAGCTGTGCTTCCATTTCGAGCAGATGCGACTGCTGGTCCTCGATTTGTGCTTGCGATTGGGCCAGCTGGTGCTGCAGCTGTGCATTGTGCTGGCGCTGCATTTCCACACCCGCCTGCTGCCCCTGACAGTGCTGCTGCAGCTGCTCGAGGCGCTGTCTGGTCTGGCCGTGCTCGGTGCGAACCTCCTCCAGTTCCAGCTCCCGCTCGCGGCAGCCGAGACGGGCTCTGGTCAGCTCAGCGTTCAGCTGGGCCTTCTCCGCAATAATGACCTGGATGGCCTGCAGATTGGAGGACTCATTGGAGGCTCCATTCTGGGCGAATATAGGCGCGTCCGGTTCCGGCTGGGTGAAGAACGCAGCTGCTGTGGGGGCGGGTTGGGCTGCCAGGGACGTAGCCTCCTCCTCCGATTGTTGCTGGACATGCAGAGTGTTGGCACCTGCCCCATTTTCATTCAAAATCACCTCGCTGTCGGAGCGCTCGGACAAGTTGCTGGCGATGCTGACGGTGGAGGAGTGTGTGCTTATGGGTAAATGCTCCTCGCCTCCGGCTTGGTTGTTGTTGCGCTGCTGATACTCCTTCAGCTGTGGCAATATTGTTTTAAAACAAAATCAATACGAAACCTTAACGTTGTCCACGTCACAAGCGCCTAGAAATATTTCTCCCTACCTTCTTTCTGGCTGCAGCCAGTTTCTGCGCCTTGGCATCCTGTGTGTCATCTGCCATGGCCAATGTTGGCAGCAGCTGCGGGAGCTTCTCTTTTGAGCTAATCACCCAATTTTAATGCCCAAAACCAACAAAATGTACAAAAACAAGCGAATAATTTTTAAGCAAATAATTGGGCAAGTGTTGGTGTGACCGTGGACTTATCGATAAAGTATGCCGCCTGACCCTTTACAATGTTAAGAAATATGCCAATAAATAGATTCGGTCACACTTAGCGACGGCTTCAACGGCGATAGACAATGCGATTGCCAGTTTTGGTTTGGAGGGATTTGTAAGTCGATTTCGCCGTCGATTCGGAATTTGAATGCATAACGAAATCGCACCGCCGCCGAATCGGACGGAAGGGAAGCAACAGCAAAAGCAAGAAAAATGAATTATATTCCGTGGCTTATCAACTCTGCTCTGGTTCTCTGCCTGTGCCTGGCACTGCCCGCCCACACGGCAGCCGGCCGATATAACATAAGCTTTGCCCAGCTGGATTCGTGCGCGAGCTATACGATTAGGGAGGCGGGCTATGCCTACCGGGACTTCTTCATGGTGCACACGCTGGACAACAACCAGATCAAGGGCAAGGAGCGTCTCCACCTGAAGTTCTATGTGCTCACCAGCATGGACGCGCACATCCTGCTCTCGGTGACAAACAGACTGCGCCCCAATGACCGCGTGTACGAGATTGGTATGTCAAGGTTACCGTTATGTATTTTCTCTGCGACACGCTATGGCCATGATGATATCTTAACCTCTCTCCGTTGTAGTGATTGGAGCCGGCGGAAATACGTTTTCCGCCATCCGTACGGCCATGGGCCTGCGACGTGTCTCCACGAATCAAGATCGGAATTTACTATCAGTGTTTGAGCCGACGCCAATAGAGATTGTGCAGACCCAGGGTGAGTTTCGTGTCGACTCTGTCGATATCCAAAGTGCTTATCGCTGGCGTCACTTCCTCTAAATCACGCCCAATATTTCCGCAGATGCTGAGCTGTTTGTTTACATACCCGGATTCAAGACGGAGCCCCTCCTACAGTTCATGGACGCCTCGCCCCTGACTATCAACTACATAAGCTTCAGCTCCTTTGGCACCAACTCGGCCCGCTGGTTCTACGACTGCTCCTTCGATGGGTTTGGTGAGTGCCTGAAGGCTTGTTCCATTTTTCCTGTTTCTCTTTTGACTGCCCATCATTGCAGACAAGGAAATCTCAAAGGAGACGGCTGCGCTGTCAGTGGAGCAGTTACTGCTGGCGAATCTCGTATTCCAGGGCGAGAACTCGAGCGTCCCGGTCAACCTGACCACGATTGGGTTCCACTTTCAGGCGCGCTCGATCGCCTACGAACAGGCCAATGCCTTGCTCAGCACCCGAATGCATCTGATGTTGGTAAGCAGGGAAATTGCAGACAGTTCCAACGAATAACCTTCTGTCCCCTATACAGCACTGGCAGGATAAGCGCCTGAGCTGGGATCCCGAGGATTTCGGACAACTGAAGTCCTTTGAGCACCCCCTCCTGCAGATCTGGACACCGAAGCTAACTGTTCTGAACGGAGCCATGGACTCGCTTGGCGAGGCGCTCAAGGCCTACGAGCTGCGTGTCTTTTCGGACGGCAACGTCACCCTGTCCGCCAGCAACCTGGAGCTGTCCAGCTGGTGCGTGGACAGCGCACGCAACTGGCCAAAGGAGCGCATCGAGTGCAACGTGGAGCTTGGCGTGCTCAGACAGCCGAGCGAGAGCAACTTGATCTTAAACTACGAACGACAGCGCAGTCCGATCGCACCTAATGAGCACGTGAACACGCCATCGGGCTGGACAATCGTCGGCGTATCGGTGGTGAATCTGGGCAACGACACGGACACAGCCTGTCGATACTCAGACCAGGGCAGGCTCCAGACGATGACAGGCGATGTGTCCATTGGGTTTATGCTGCAACGGAACAGCGCCTTCTATATGTCGGTCTTTTATATGCCGCTGATTGGTATGGACAGTTCTCCCGCGTTGATTTCATAATCAAATTTCTTGTTGCTTTGCAGCGTGCGAGATCTTCATTGTCCTGTCATTTGTGCTTCGCTCCACCCGCCGCAGTGCTCTCATACTGATCGCCATCCTCATAATTTCCTGGGCTCTGATGTACATCACGCGCCACGCCTCACCGCACTATGTGCCCGCCCTGAGTAAGTCGATCATCTCTCAATGATCAGAGAGTACAAAATGGTTCTCTCCACCACCCTCGTCTAGTGTCGGGCTACAAGGTCGTAATGATCGTCAGCTGCTACTGCTATGTGCTGCACATCTGCATCATGTGGCTGGAGTGCTACCCGCCGAGGTCCAAGGCGCCCGCATTGCTCGCCACGCTGATCAACTCGAACCTCCTGCGCTGTGTGCTGGGACTGCGCTATGCGGATGTGAGTGCCTATAAGTCAGTGAATGTTTATCCTCATACGAGGGCTGTGTTCTTGCAGGCGAACGAGTACTGTGACATTCAGGAGAAACCCTGGCCCCATCTGGCCAAGATCCTGAACAACCTGAGCTTCATTGGCGTGTGCATTGCCTTTGGGGTGATGACTGTGACGAGTGGCGTTTGAAAAGTCGAATGGTTTTCATTTATTTGCAGTGGGAGATAAGTAGTAATGGATCCTTAAATAAATACGAAATATTCAGAGAGCAGACAGATCCGGTCTGGTCCGGTCCGGTTCGGTTTGGTTCGATGCGTTTCGGATGGAAAGAAATGTTAAATGTTAAAGAAAGAACGTGCCTCGGCTGTTGCAGCTCCTCGACCTCATCCGCTTCCATGCCTCCTGTCCCCATCCCCCGATGGAGCCGCGTCCGCTTAGTGGTAGCCGTAGTGGCCGTCATCGTAGCCGCCGTACGACTTCAGGAGTGTGGGTGCGGCATAGCTGATGGCGGGTGCGGCGTAAGACTTGACGACAGCGGGTGCGGCATAGCTGATGGCCGGAGCATGGGCCGCGTAGCTGTAGGACGGAGCCGGAGCCGCATAGCTGTAGGACGGAGCAGCGTATGACTTGACGACAGCGGGTGCGGCGTAACTGATGGCAGGAGCGGCGTACGACTTGACCACGGCAGGTGCGGCATAGCTGATGGCCGGAGCGGCATATGACTTAACGATGGGCGCGGCATGGGAAACAACCTGTGGATCAGCGCAAAGATTAGTTGGATTATCCCCGGGGGCTGTGTCCGAATTTCATACCGAACTGAAGTGCGAGTAGCTGGTGGCCGGGGCGTAGGATTTGACAGCTACCGGAGCAGCCACTGCCACGGGCGCCGCATACGACTTGAGCACAGTGGGAGCGGCATAGCTGATGGCCGGAGCATGGGCCGCATAGCTGTAGGACGGAGCCGGAGCCGCGTAGCTGATGGCCGGAGCGGCGTACGACTTCACGACGGTGGGGGCTGCATAGCTGATGGCCGGGGCGTAGGATTTGATGACTGGAGCGGCAGCCGCATAGCTGATGGCGGGCGCAGCGTGTCCGTAGCTAATGGCCGGCGCTGTGTGTCCCAGTCCCCCATAGTCGAGTAGTCCGGGGGCGGCGCTCGCCACAGCCAACAGGGAGGTGGTAAGGATCTGGAGACAGGTGGACAGGCAGAGATCTCTGTAAGTATCCTGAGGATCCTGGCGCGCCTGCTGCTCGACTCACCAGAAGTTTCATGTCTGCTTGGCTTTGATTCGCTTGGCTTCGAGGGAGAAGTGCAACTGTAAATGGATTGCGTGCATTGCGTTACTTTTATAGTGCAAACCGCTCCGATCTCGATCCACGCACTCTTGGCGGACAGAGCGGCGAGCGGACGCAGCGGACAGAACGGACAGATGGCTCGACTAGATGGCCAAACGATTTCGATTTCGATTTCGATCTGAGCTACGCTGAACTGAGCGTCAGACAAAACAGTCAACAAAGCGGGCCAACAGCACCAATTTGTGAAGTACCTGAGGCTGAAGTGGACGATGCCTGAATGCAGTTCTCGTGGGAGCGGGAGGGGATGCTGTTGCAGCTTAGGCTGCTGCTGCTGCGGCTGCGGCTGTGCCACGATGGAGCTCAGATCTGATGACGCAACGATCTGGCAAGGCAGACCACTTGCCGGCAAAGGCTTCGCTGCTCTGTGTACTGTGTGTACTGTGTGTGCTGTGTGGCAGGAAAGGCAGGTCTGGAGATGGAGATGGATTTCCACTGGGGAGTTTCGAATTAGAAAGCCTCCGCTAATTGAATTCGTTGATTAACTCCCCAATTTGGATGGCCAGCGTCGCGGCACCCAATCTAATCAGTGTGAGTCCCCAAGCCAGACCCCACCCAGCCCAACCTTGCAACACTAACAACTTAATTTGCCAGTGGAGAATGTTGTCTAATTGTTCTCGTAACAATTCTCGACCCGACTGCTGCTGGCTGGCGGCTGCTGTCGCCTGGTGTGGCTCTGAAATTCTCCCCAAATTGCATAATGGGCGCTTGCCAAATCGAACATTCAACAATCCCAGGCTTCGCATTTATCTTTATCGTGCCACGAATGCCGCAGCGTGCCACATTTGACCATATTTGATGGCCATAAAAGATGTCTGCGGCCACGCCACCTCACACAGTCGCACTCGCCGTTGGAGTCGCAGTCCAAGTCGAAGTCGAGGACACTTATGGCTAGGAATCGTTGCAGTTGCCCCTTCTCCCGCTGCCACAATCTGTGCGGCAGCATCTGGCAGCTCGTGAGACTTTTTATTGCATTTATGATTAACCCCTTGGGGGTGGGCGAGGGTATAAATCGGTGGCATGCTGCGCTCACTTCATAAAATATTTATGTTTCCATCTGAAAGATCATTCATAAGAGCCTAACAAATTGCTCGATTATCGCAAAGAGAAACTCCTGATAGAGTATTTATTTATAGGTACTCCGACCAGGGAAAGGTTTCAACTCCGAAATTTCCGTCTCACATTTCGGCTTGCAACACTTTGGCACTTTGGCCAGAGGAGCGGAGGCCTCCTCTCAAGAGGCCCCAAGCTAAATACTTAAGAGACGAGGGAAGACAGAGATGGAGACACCAGAAGAGAACGAGACACCTGCGAGTGGAGTTCGTGCATAAATCATGCCACTGGAATGTGATTTATGTGAAATCTATTAGCAAATATTAAGTCAATAGCAACAATTGTTGCTCGGATCGATGGTCGGCGCGCTGACATCGGCAACTGCCAAACCAAACAAGTGTTCCATGTCCACGTCCGAAACGGTTTCGGCCACGGCTTATAAATAAAAGATTTCCACTGCAGTCGGTACCACACTGCCCCACATTTGGCCGAGGTGGAAAGCAATTTTCCAGCAATCGCTTTACAAGTTTCCTCGGCCCTGGATTCGCTCGATTCGCTCCAAGCGAGCCTGAGCCCGAGCCTGAGCATGAGCCTAGAAGGGTGGCAAGCGCTAATGTCAAATTAACACACAAAGTGCTCCGCTTTTGTGGGGCTCTCTGATCGAACGGGCCAAGACAAGTCCGGTGGCCCGATTTGGCGATCGGGCGGCATGAGCTCCAAATGAGTGCAAAATGTTTCGGATTTTGGATGACGGGCCCAATTAACCAGTCGGAGGCAGCGTTCGTTTGGGTTTTGGGTTTCCCAATGCCTCGCATTCAAAGAATTCTTCTCTCGCATTGTGCGCGTGTTCCACGCGGCGCATGCGCTGTTTTGCATCAATTCAATTAATTAACAGAAATCCAGCAGCTTCTAGGCGACGTGCGGTGCCCCTGCCTGTCGCATTTGGTAACAAATGAAATGTAACAAGTCGGGACTAGGAGAGAAGCAACATTGAATACCCTTTCAGGTGGCAAATCCACAAAACCCTCCACTGGTTCAAGGACCTCTGCGTATGTCTCCACAAACTTCGGCTCGAAACCAGACTACTCCCCGTGAGGGTATTCCAAAGAGAACAACGACAAAAAGCATTGCAAAATGGACAAACGCTGCTTAATTAAATCAGAAACAAACGGCAAAATCAACGACGCAAAGGAGCAGACAGAGCCGCACATAAAAAGTGCGTGGCATTTATGACGCTTTGCCTGAATTAATGAATGAATCAGCCAGTCAGCCAGTCAGAGTACATGGAAATGGAAATGGAAATCTATATGGATGTGGGGCTGACAAAGTTAGAGCCCCGAGCCCGACGTGTCCACACACTCTGGTGTTGCCACAGAGCCGGGGGAATTCGGTGCTCCGCGCCGCCGTTTTGCATTTGGCAATCCCAAATGGAAGGCGACGACGACCCAATGACAGTTTCCAATCATGAATTGGCCTGGTCTCGTGGTGTCGTTTCTCGCACCGCTGTCGCTTGACAGACCAGGAGTCGGTCGATCGGTTGAGCGGTTGGTCGTGTGCCTTGTTTATGGGATGACTGCATTCGGGCTGTCGCTTGGGAAACGGTTATTGCCTTGATAATGGGAAAACTGGATGCGGCTGTGGATTGAACGGGTGCTGCAGGCGCCGGGTGGGTAGGCGTAGGTGCTTGCATAAGATTGTACACTTAGATAACGTCTTACGGTCATGATGCTCCATCATCTACTCTCGTTCGTTCTCATTGCTTTGAGCTTTTCACTCGCTTTGAATTTCAACGGTTTCTACGTGCACTGCTTGCATCGGAGCTTTATGCGCGAAGCACTGCTTGCAAGCTAAGCTTAGCTCTCTGCCGTCTGCAAACAACAGGTGGCGTGTTTCAAGACTTTGTCATACAAAAATAATACAAAAGAAAAAGGTAAAAAGCCGCGTTAGGTGCACGAAATGAAAACAGTTAGAAGCTGCAATGGATGGATTCAGACAACTCAGAAGATTCATTTATCGATTCCCCTTCACAGCATACATAAGTCACCCCACAATCAATAATGCGAACTTAAATATAGATCAAAGTCACTGAAGCTGAAGGGAACCGTGTATGAGCAGTGCCCACGGACACGGAGATGGAGACCAATCTGTTTGGGGGTTGTCAGCGATTTAACGGGGTTTAAAGTCCCCTCCTAGAGCATGGCGACGGGCAGTCAACAGGTGACGGATGGCTGGATGACTGAGTGAATGGTTTCATGGGTGGGTGGGTTGCCTTTGGCTTTGGTGTGTCCGCCCACTGACCTTAAAATCTAATATTAAATACAAGGCTGGCCTGCGCCGCCCCCTCGCTGCACAATCATTGGTGGAGCGATTGACTTGTTAAAGGCCTTTAAGTGAAATTCAATCAAATCTAACAAAAAAGTAAAGAGTTCTTACATAAAGTAGTACTGGGTGTGTGTATCTGTGTCTGTGCATTTGTCAAGTGCAGTTTGAAATTCAAGTTGCCTAATAACTTAAAACCCCAAGCAGCTTTAATGGCCATAATTCGTCTCCAATGCTGCACGGCACGGACGCAGACGTCGCGGGCAGAAAGAAAACAGAAGAAGAACCCGAGAGAGACCGAGAGACCGAGAAACACGAAGACCGAACACCGAACACCAAAGTGAAGCCCAAAGCCAAAGTCAAAGCCAAAAGGAGTGTCGCGATCTCATTGTTGTTGTTGTTGTTGTTGCTGTTGCTGTTGTTGTTGTGGCAGTACTATTGACATTATTGATGGAAATTCTTTTGTGTTTCACGAAAAGAGAATGAAGACAGTGAAGCCGAAAAGCGGTACGGCGCAGAGGAAATACCCTTACAGTTTCAATTTATGTTCCCATCATTCCATCATTGTGAGACGCTGCACACTGGCTGGATGTCTAATCCGGTCATAGCCTCCCATTTGGTTAGGGTATGTCTGTGTGTAAGAGGAGGCGAGCGTCGCGCTGTTTACTCTTTCTTAGCAGCAAATGAAAGCCCAACCAACGGTGGCTGACGCTGGCCGCTTATGTGGACAGGTGCATGTGCCTGTGCATGCCCGTGCCACGGCCCAAAACTGTACTTGTGTGTGTTTGCCTCCGTTTTCATTGCCGTCCGTCTGTTTCTGAATGCAGCCCAAGACCCACAGTCGCAGCTACAGCCCAGACGCATAGTTAGACCCACAGACAGACCAAGCAGCCAGACCCATGACCAAGTCCCAAGTGCGTGGCCCAGCCAAACAGTTATGCAAATCGTGGAGTGGAGTGGAGTGGAGTGACACAGGCGCACAGTCTCTGAAGGAGCGCTTTATTTTTGTGTATTTAGCGCCTAATACCCAAGTTTATGTCGCTTAATTATAGACCTCAAGCAGCCGCCGACAGAACCCACCGAACCGACCGAGCCGCCCGAACCGTTTGTTTAACATGCTAATCGCCACTCCTACAGCCATCCCATCCCATGGCATACATGGCATCCATCCTTTCTTTTCTGTATCAAATGACCCGCTCTAAGACGCCACTCGAGGCCCTAAGCAGGCAGGCCTGGAAATTCTAGTAGCTTGGGAGCGGAAATCCGTGAACCGCGATGCGAAATCGATCGATCGATGGCCGATGGCCATATGGCCATAAACATAACAACTTCTAAGCTGATTTGACCAATTCCGAATCGAACAGCGATCTGCTTTTAATATTGTTTAAATGGCTTTTGAGCCGCGGCGATTAATTTGCCATAAAAGCTGGGCCTTTGATTAGTTGGCCAATTTGGTGTGCGGGAGGTGTGGTGTGGGTTGTCAGCTATGGAAAGTGTTTTGGCCACAGTAGCAAAAGAATGCCATAATCAACATACATATGCACATACAAATGTATGTATGTATGTACATATGTATGTAAATATGTATGTACATATGTGTGTACGTACATAAATGGAATAAATTCCGAAGAAACTTGCTAATTTGATATGAGATGTGGGAACACCTTTGTGACTGCTTGAAAGAATTGTAGATAATACCCATGTCCATTTGGTTTCCTTGGTTCTTGTACATCCATCAGCAAGGACCACAGAACGTCCTTGAACTCTCTCCGAGGGCCGGGTGCGACATAAAACTTACACAGCTGCCGGCGAGAGATAACATTTAACACATTTCTAGGCGAACTTTGCCCTTTTTGCTTACATTTAAATGACACAAATTCAGCATAAATATCCACTCGAAGGACAATGCTTACCTTGCCCGTACTCGGGGGCGTGGGTGGGTCTGTGGTTGTGTGGGTGTGGCTCTGGGCATCCTTTCAACTGTGACCTTTTCGCACGCAAATTGAATGGAAAGCAGCGCTAACAGGGTTAATCAGAGAGAGCACTCATAATTTATGAAATTTCCAGTGTTCATATTACATTATGGTCTCACTCCCTATATGGGTCGACAGGGGAAAGTACCCTGTAAAGTGCACCGCAATCTGTGTTGTTCGCTACGTAGTGCAACTACATATGTATGTTTAAATCAAAGTGTACATTATTCATGATCATTATTGAACATCTAGTGAAGTTATATTGAATAAATTCCAGGGTATTCATATGGCGTTGTTAAAATGCCCTTCAGTCGGCAAACTTGTTGCTCTCAGGTGAAATTCTCTCTTCCAACTCCACGTCAAACACGTCACATCGAACATGCTCGAAGCGGTCATGAGAAAATTTCCCTGACAAAAATTGCCCATTCACAATATGGACACACAATTCACAATGGGTACAACTCGTCAGAGTTTCTTAGCTTTTTATGACCCGAAGAGTCGCGAAAGAAACTCTGCTTCCAATCCAAAACGATTTGTCGTGCGAGTCGGTTGTGTTGTGGAGCCCGTGCTCCCCATTTGAACGTACACTTTAGCTGTTTGAGTTCCCCACTCGCGTATTTTGTGTGCGGAGTCCATAGGCGCTGCTCCACCTCGTGTAAGTCGCGCTCTGTGTGCTTGTGTGTTTATTTGTGTTTTGTGTTTTGAGTGTTCGTGTTCCCTGCATTTCAACAAGTGTTTCAAGCAGTGCGAAAGCGAAACAAAAAGTCAAGCGCAAGGCCTTATCAGAATTTAGAAATT
The DNA here is from genome assembly GCF_008121235.1 of Drosophila subobscura. Lineage (NCBI taxonomy): Eukaryota > Metazoa > Arthropoda > Insecta > Diptera > Drosophilidae > Drosophila > Drosophila subobscura. Next base: position 19,511,152 of record NC_048531.1, on the reverse strand, counting down.
GTTTATGCACACAAGTATGACGAATGATAAAATAAATTTGTATAAACAAATTCCAGTGAAGAGTGCAATATTTCTGCTACATTTGCGTATAATACAAACATAGGCATAATCGAAGAGTGTGGGTGTGCGTGTGTTGAAATGCAGAGACATAAATGAGCGGAGACACTGCTTGCGATTTAACTGTAACTGTAATTCGACTGAGCGCAGGCTTGAGTGGAGCTTTGATTGATTTGAGCAGGCAGGAAATCCGAAACGAAACGAAACAAAACGGTTAACCAAGTTCACCAAGAAACGAAATACAAAACGCCCTAATGTCAAGGTCTGCTCTGCCCATGGGCTCTGTGCATGTTGTGTGTCGTGTCTTAATGGACTTGACCCCCATTACTTACTTACCGAAATCCGACTCTGATTGGGTAAACGTATTAGCTCGGCTCAATCTGGAGTTGCAGCACTTTCCTGAAGAGACCCATTTTGGGGTAATTTAAGAGTCAAAGCCCCCCCTCTCAAGAGAGGTTTTCACTCAATTTGCAAGCCGGGAAAGCTTTCCCCTTTATCATTGCAATCAGTTGTTGTCCGCAGTCGATCCGCAAGTTTCATCTCCAATCTGTCACTCATTTCTAGCACAAAACATAAAAACAACCAAACGAAAAAATTAACAAAAGCGCAAAAGACTATAAAACAAAGTGTGGAAAAGGTTTAGCAACTGCGAAAACGACTTACGAATTTTCACAACAACTTGATGTTTGTAACGGATTTTCCACCAACTTGTAAAAACTGAAAACTATAGTAAATGGTGGATTCTTTTACCTCTACGTTTGCTTCTGCGTCTGCTTCTGCTTCCACCCATCCACGGATCCACCGAACCGCAAGTTATTTTTTGCTGGTTTCTTTTTTGGATTCGTGCCACTTGAGGTGAGTCGTGTTAATTATTGCTAAATTACTAAAATTAGCTAATCCAAGACCTTAGATATGACTAAATTACCCAGCAAATCCCATTTTCTAGGGCATGATTCATGCCCTGCCATTTGCAGAGGAGATCAGAGCCCTTAAGTGAATCACAGCCTCGGATGTCCCACATTTCCCACAGCGAGGACAGATATATATAGAAAGATCTCCTCTAGTGTGCATTGCATCCATCATCTGTCATCTGTCCATCTAATGGTACAGCAAATCGAAGCCGAGAGCCGAGAGCCGAGAGCGGAGAACGGAGAGCCGAACTGGGTTGAACAAACTCAAATCGAAAGCGAGAGGCACATGAACTTCCACTATCCGTCAGCAGAGGTCTCGAATGTCGTTAAAATCGCACAAGGTTAGAGCCAGAGTCCAACGGAATGGCCGAAACATTTCATTTTCATTACGAGTCTAGACTCTAGACTCTAGAGTGCACCTGTTGCGGTCACCAGTACTCGATTTCACTGTCAAAGCTGTAACTGAAATTCGTAAATTTCAACTCGAGACGGGAAAATGGCTTGTGGCCCAAAGTGCTCCTTCTTCTGCCTGTTCATCAGCGTGTGGGGAGTGATTCAGCTGACGCTAATGGGGATATTCTTCTTAACGCACTCGCTGACGCTGGTCGACGATCTGCCCCTGACGCTGCTGTCCCACAGTCTGGAGAGATTCAAATCCGATGCCGATGCGGCCTATTTCACTGTGGCCATCCGCTGCTTTGCCACGGCTTTCCTGTACCTCTGCTTTGGGATGCTCTCAATCTACTGCATTTGCCGGAACAAGGCCAAGGAGCGGAGTGCCTTAAAGTCGTCTCTCAAGCATTGAATAAATTATATTTGATATTGTTTCTCTATAATTGGCCATCTGGCAGTGCACCCATCCACCCACACACTCTCCCACTGAGTGGGAGTCCTCCCACCCACTTGTTAAACCAGAATCAAAACAAGTTTGTTGACCGCATTCTGTCTGTGTGTGTGTGTGTGTGTGTTTTCTTGTGATTAGCTCTGACTTCTTTATCCACGAACTACTTTTCTTCACGAGCATTATGCATTCGTCTCGACTAACCGATTTTTGACAAGTTCGTTGTTGGCTGGCACCGCACGTGACACCTTTTCCACTCTTCGCTCGGGCTACTCTTTGGGTTCTGTTCTCTTTGGGGCATCATAAATTTCCATGAAATACTCTGCCTGCCTGCCACATGCTAATGCGGTGTGGGTTCTGCTGTCCCATCATCGTCATCATCTTCATGGCCCCACTCTCCGCTCTCCGCTCTCCTGGTGTGTGGCTTATCTTTTGGAGCTTTTGTGTTCGTACATGCAAACCGTTGTGTAAATTATTGTACACGATTTCTAGTGGTTGTTCAAGCGCAGACCTGCATCCATTTGTCGGATGAGTATCTCTGTCGTGTTATCACTCACCCAACCAACGATGCACTCTGCCCGACTGACTCAGAGATCGTTTTAGGTCGAATTTGGGCGCTACCTTTACCCAGAAGTTGTTCCTGTTTCGGTTTAGGATTCCTTCCATGAAATAATCACAGATCAAGTAGTCTTTCATCTATCTGGTCGTTGGGGATACATTCAAAACTACTCCAAAATAGTTCTAGCATCAACAGAAAATATAAAATTTCGTTTGTAAAAATTTTTTCTTGCACTCTGCCCTTAAAGTTTAACTTTATTTTGTTTTGCATTACTCTTTGGCTACTTGGTGCAATTGCAAGTGCTGTTTGCTGTTAGGGTTGAGCAACAGCAAAGTGTTGTGCAACCCTAGCGGTTCTGGTTCAGTGTTGGGCAACGATTCGAGGATGACAGCGAGAATGTAGTAGTCCGTGAGTTAGACTTTTATTCGGTTCGCAGGGAGCATACATTTTATTTTTGGCAGTCACACAAAGAAAACTAACGAGAAGCAAACGTAAGAGAAAAAGGAGAAATGTACCGACTATTGCTGGCCACCACGGCCACCCGATTCCAGCGCGGAAGTAAGTGAATCCCTTACCCCTTGAACCCATCCCCAATCCTGTACTCAACCCTATGCAGAGTCCGCCAGCGGAAAGCTGCTGCTGCTCAACGCCACCCGTTACCTGTCGAAGGGGCCAGCACCAAAGGCGGGCAAGCCGAGCACGGCCCCCAAGTGCAAGCCGGTGCCTGTGCCGCCGCCGAAACCGGGATACTTCCCCAGCGGCGGGATGCACGCCGTCTTCAGTGACCTGCCGATGCCCGAGGGCGACTTCATGCAGGCGTGGGCCGCGAAGAACTCCAAGTACAACATGTTCATGCTCAGCGGCCTGTTGGCGTTGATCGGGAGTCTATATCTGTCGTACATGACGCTGGAAATGTACGCCAGTGTGCCCGACTATCCCTACACCGAGGAGGAGCAGGAGGAGTTTGAAATCGAGGCAGAGCGCCTCCAGGAGGAGAAGGAGGCGCGCGAGCAGCGTCACCAGGATGCAGTGGAGGCCGCCGAGACCGCTCGCCGTGCCCGCTTGGCCAGGGAGGCCATGGTGCGCGAGTCGGCGCTGATGAACAAGGACATGGATGGGGGCCTGGATGCCAAGGAGGCTGCTGAGCTGCAGAAGCTGGCCACCGAGCGCGAGGCGTATGCGGAGTGGGAGAAGGAGGAGGTGAAGCGCCTCGCCGAGAAGGCCAAGGAGCGCAAAGAGGCCGAGAAGGAGAAGGCCAAGGCCAAGGCCGAGCGTGACAAGGAGCGCGAGAAGAAGCGCAAGGAGCGGGAGAAGGTGCTCAAGAAGGAGGAGGCGGAACGCGAGAAGGAACGCGAGAAGGCACGCAAGGAGCGCGAAAAGTCCCGCAAGGAGGAGGAGAAGCAGAAGGCGAAGGAGAAGGCCGAAAAGGAGAAGGCCAAGAAGGCCCTAATGGCCTAAGCACTCTCCCACCCACTTTACATTTATATTTTTCAGCTGCCAAACACTGACACACACTTGCTGTTTTTGTTGGGGCTGCAATCCAGACACTCAAATCACACACACACACACACACAAAGAAAGTACACTCTCCTACAGCCAGATATTGGCACAGACACTCGATAACTTGGAATACAAATGTCACGACGCACACTCTTCGAATGGATTGGAGCAAATGTTGAATAAAATTAACAGAATGCTGTTGCTGTTGGTCAAACATTAGACGAGGAAAATGGGCTATATCAATGGATGTTCATGTCTTTCGCTTCCCACTCCTCAGGGAAATCGAATGATGAGTCACAGCTGCATGCCACGCCACAGATGCAGATACATCTGCCACATTATAAACGAATCATCTAGCCCCACATGAAGCCCCATAAAAGTGCTCTCTGTTCTTAGATTTTCTGACCCAAATGAGGTGCAACAGCCACAGCCACAGTGTGTGGTGGTGGTGGGGAGGGGTGCGATCAGCGGTTCTCCATTCAGTGGCTCTCCATTCTGCGGCTCTCCATTCTGCGGCTCTCCATTCCGAAGCATGCATTAGAGCGGGCCACAGAGGAAATGGCTCATTGCATATAATCAAATCAAAAGCGGCGCACAGTGCGAACCCAATTATATCTCATAGATAACGAGCCGTGCGAATGCATAGAACAGAACCTGCCACGCAGTACGAATTCAATTGAAGCCTCAATTACGCAACCATCTGCCCCAACAATCCCCGGCCACTGTCCGCGAAGGAGTTGCTTCCACGGACAAGGGGCACTTGTTGTCTGTTTTTGTTTGCCATAAAGTAATGTTCTTTCTTTCCTTTGCTTCGATTTGGGGGAGATTTCTATTTAATGAAAACTGGCTACTGGCCACTGCACTGCCCCTTGGCGATAGATAGTTTTCCCAGATTGAATCCCCCCGCTACCCATCTATATCTGTATCTGTCTCTGTATCTGTCTCTCTGTGTGTGTATCTGTTTCTGTTTCTGTTGTGCTAAGTGTGCTGGCTTGTGCGCACATAATGAATCACAATCGTCGTCAGTTAAGCTCGGCTTATCATTAATCAAATTAGCTGCAGCCACAGAGCTCTGAGCTGCAAGAAAGCAACAACAAAACACTTGCCTGTCTGCCACTGCCACCGACCGACCGACCGACTGCTGGCTGCAGCTCTCCAGCAAAGCGGCACAGTGGGTCGAATTGGATCCGATCATATCGCATCTCGGATGGGGCTAGGATGTTGCGGATAATTAACCATTCCATTCCATTCCACTCCATTGATGAGTGTTTGCCATACATACTCGTAAATGAGCAATTTGCGAAGCTCACCAAACGGGGCAAATGGAGCAAGGAAATCAATTAGCTTGGGCAAAGTGAAGCAAAGATCAAGGGATCCCATTTGATTATTTGTAGGAGTTCTGCCACTTCTTCCACTGTGCCATGCCCACACATACTCAGCGTAGAAGAAGAAAGCCCGCTGAAGCTAGCTAATTTATCATTGGCATTCTCCATGCCACAAATACGTACGTACAAAAATGCATATCCATTTCCCTATACACACCCTGCCCCGTTCTCCATTCTCCATTCTCCATTCCCCATGCTCCCTATTCCCTCCCCTGACAGTGCGAGTGCGAGTGACATTATTACTGTCACACTGTGTCGCCCGATATGTTGCTCCTCTGCCTTTTATAATGCATTTATGCTGCAATTTGTTTGAATTAGCGGCTCGCAGGGGCTCCCTGGCTGTGGATCGTGGCACGGAGCGTGGTGCCATGAAGGTGCAGCGAAAAAGGTGGAGTGTCACCGGTTTAGTGGTTTATTTGGGGCGTGTATCTATCCATGCATCGCTCTATGCACCTCTGTGTGTGCCTGCTGCAGCCCAAGCCCCAGCCCCGTGCCAGTTTTTGTGTCTTATGCAAGCAGCAGCAGCAGCAGCTCCAGAGAGAAGGAGAAAGAGATTGCTCTAAAGTAAAAGTAGCTGCATTTACCCCGTAGTTGCAGCACCACAACAACATGAATGCTTCCGGGCGTGGGGCGTGTACCCACTCGACTGGGAATGGAAATGGGAATGGGATGCCCATTATATTATGCGATGCAATGGCAGACAGAGAGAGAGAGAGAGAGAGAAATCCCAAGATTACAGATTAAAAACCCTCTAAATTACACTGATCTTCAGCCCCCCCGCCTTACAGTCGGTTCTCTCTGTGTTTTATCTAAGCAAATATGAGTCTTACAACGTTTACAATGTTTTCACAACGTGTCTAGATCGCCGCTAATCTGCGGCCTCATTTAAATATTTGCATCGGTGGCAGACACAGCCACCAACGAGCTGTTGCTCGAAAGCGTTTGCCTCTGATAAGATTCGCTGGGGGTCGCCAAGATGCAGTCTCCAACCACAATGGATAACTACAATCGGCTGGGACTCCCTTTAATCTGGATGTTGCTGCATCCACATTCCACATTGAGTGCTCCTCTGGATGCTCCTCTGGAACTCTCATCATCAGAGTATTCCGCTTGTCATTGCAGAGTGGACTCCTCCACTGATGATTCTCCTACAAGGAATGGAATTCCTCCCCGGTTCATTGACTTTCAAGACTGAAGAATTATGAAACTTTCCCCTCTGCTGCGCGTCAATTGATGAACTCTCACTTGGCGTACGATTAAGGGAGCGCTCAGGGCAGCCATGGGCCGTCGCTGCTGTTTAGTAGACTCACAAAAGAAATGTACGCTAATTAAACAAATTGGCCAGCAGACTCTTTGGCCATTTACCTTTTGGGGGTCTGGTCCGAATTTCCCTCTCTCTCTCTATCCATCTCTGTCTGTTAAGCAAATCGAATGGAATCGAATGCAGAGAGGGAGAGAAAGAGAGCGCTGAGAGCGTGCCAAGCGGCGTTTTGTATCTGGATTGAGGTCTTGCCACAGTTAGCCAAGCAAAGCGCAGTTATAACCATTTCAGAATAACAGTGGGTCAATTCTCCACACTCCACAATGTACAGTGCGGCTCCATGGCTCTGCCCCAATCAATTTGCAAGACTAGTTCTAGGCCTTCCTTCTTTGCGTTCACTTCCATTCTGCTGCGAGTCTGCTTCCATTCGATGCGATCCGATTCGATTCGATTTTGTCTGTGCAACTCACGTACCCCACACTCATTTCTCCATAGAGAACTCAATAGATGGATTCTCGTGTAGCGTACGTGTATGCGTAATCATTGTAATGAGCCATTTCTCTAGTTTCGGATACTTTCTTTGGAGAAGCAGCACAATTTTTAATTAATTTTTCCATTGACGAACCTCGGGCCGTCCTCCTCCGCCTACTGTGTACCCGTCAGCACAATGAGACAGAGGGAGAAGGAGGGAAAGAAAGAAGGAGGGAAAATATTAATTCTTATTTCGTTTGGGGCTCAGTTTGGGTCCGGACCCGGGGCACGCCTCTTGTGTGTGGCCCAATGGTCCGTTGTAGGAGGCCTCTGGCTCTGGTTTCGGCTGCATTCTGCACTCTGGACATTCCAGACTGCGTTTGTTGTGTGGTCATCATCGACTTTCATACTGAAACGCGAGACAGTGGAACAGTGGGGATCTGGATTTGTTTTTGGAATTGTTTTTGTTTTGTTTACTTACTTACTGTCGCATTAATGAGAAATACTCGTAGATGGCATCAGCATTTCCATATATTTTATACCCTGCAAATGTTCACTGCTTTGGCCCACTGTGCGTGGACTTAGCCTTACCTTTGTTATAAATTAAATTATTTTTCATATACCGTAGTGCCCCACTGTATTTGGATGTTTCGTATGGGGCACCTCCTATATTTTGTATGCCCAGATATCGTTACACTAAATTGTCATGTCGGGCTTCTCCTTCCTCCTTATCCTCGTCATCAGTATCCGTATCCGTACCGTATCGGGAGTGGAGTGCGGTGAGCGGAGGGGGGCGTAAGCGATTTGTCTTTTGGTTAAACGTCAAAGTACCGCTAAGGCCACCGCCTTCGATCCTTCCTTCATTTCTTCCTGGCTGCCAGTGGAGCATCCACTCCGTTTGGCTTTTGCGGAATCGCAGCTCGTAATAAAGTAATTAAAGCCACGACACTGTCCAATATTTCATCTCTTTTCTTGTGGTCGGAGATTAATCGAGTCGGGTTGCAGGGGCCACGGCATGCGGCGATCACTTACGATCACTTTCAGCCCTGATTTGCATTTAATTGGAGCTCTCTGTGGAGTCGCGTGGAGTGGGGGAGCAAGTCATCCATCCCAAGTCTATAATCATAATTGCATTCATATGTATCAATTTTCACTCAATTTCGTTTGCTGTAACTAAATGCAGCAAAGAGAGGCGAGACGAGACGAGACGAAACGAGACAGAGACGAGCCCAGACAAGCCGAGACACAGCGAAAGCTTTTAAATGTGCAATTTGTTATTGTTTCTCATGTGTTTCTCCGAGTGTGCTTCTTCTCATCTCTTTATCTCGCATGATACCCTCTCTCACGCTGGGCTTTCTAAGTTTGCTTTGAAGCTTGAACCGCTAAACGCCCTACCTGAATCCCCCCGTATATTAATTCATCTTCAAGTGTATTTTATAGTCGGTCTTCCGCTTTTATTCTCTCTTTGTTTTATTATGTTTTTGTTTTGTTAACTGTAAAACGTTTTACTTTCGCGCGTGTTTTAATTGCCGCCTGCTGCTTCTGCCGACAGTCATCTGAAGATGATGAGCAGCTCTCGCTCGCCCTCCCGCTCTCGCTCGCCCTCCCGCTCTCGCTCCACCTCCCGTTCCAACTGGAGTCCACTGCAATCTCCAGCTCCAGTTGAACGTTTGGCAATAGAGAGATGATGATGGAAACATTTGCCGGCCACCACGTTAATGGGTTGGCCATAAAAAGCGTGTGAACCCCGGAGTGAGCAGCACTTGCAAACGTGTCGAACGGCGACAACTGGCGACACTTTTCCTTGGCCTTCGCTTTTCCCCAGTGCTGTGCGACGGGAAAGGGCGTTTTACTGGCGTTTGCTTACCGTTTCATTAGCGCTGTGCCCCGCCGGACAGAGGTGAAGGCGTTTTTTCCTGCTCTTTTTTGAAACGTTTCCGTTGAAAGTACATACGCGAGTGCACCAAGTGGGGCGACACCTTTCTTTGGCCTTCGCAGTGGGTTCAGGTCTGTGTACACACTGCAGGATGTGGGCGGAGCGGTTGGATAGCATTTGGTATGTGGAGTACGAGATTGATCTGTAACGATAATTGTTTTACTTAGCTTGTATTTACTTTTACTGCTATTTTGTGGTCTACTGTTTACCGTCTGAACTAACCCAATTATCAGTCATTTACCGCTCTATAGCGCCCAGACACTGCTGAGACACAAACCCCAATCTGATTATCATTTCTTGGCCCATTTATCGTCTCTCATTTTGCTCTCCATCTCCCCTCCTACTTCCCACTCTCCCACTTGCATTTTCCGTTCAGCATTTCTGGGCATGGCATCCATTCCATTCGGTTCCATTCCATTCCGTTCCATTTCATCCACCACAAGTGGCTGCTGCTCCGCCGATCCGCAAATTAATCTCACATTTAATTGCAGTGCTCTACCGCACCGCACCCCTCTCCCCAGTGCACCGCCACACACCCCTGGAGGCAATTGCAGCTGTCAGCGGTTTTGTCTGTATTTTCTGCACATTCAAAAATAAGAAGAAATCGCTAAATAATAAGTAGAAATGTTAATTTCAATGCGCAAGTAAAAGTTTCGTCGTTTCGCTTGAGTTTCGTTGGATTGTGTGGTGTGTGGAGTGCGCGGGAGGGGGTTTCGGGATAGTGGACAGTGGACAGTGGACAGCTACTGTTATTTTATTCGTCATGAAAATTGGGTCAACTCTCTGGCAAAGAGAGTGACAGAGAGGAGTGAGAAGAGCGCAGCGGAGTGGAGGGGAGACAAAATGGACAAGAATGATGACTAAGAAATGTGTTAATGATTCCCGTAGCGAGTGGCGTAATTAGCCGCAAGTCCAAGTATTTTGTCATTGGTTGAACGTCGAAACGTTCGCTTCGTCGCATGCCACACAAAACGTTGCAAATGTTTAGGGGGGCAACAGCAATGGGGACAGGAAATTGCGTGAATTCTTTGGCTGCAACTCTGGAATAGTTTAAAGTTTAAACGGGTAATTTATTTAATTCCTTGCATAATTTTTGATGAGTAGAGGTAATTATGATAATAGTGGAAGGTTAGCCTTATCCTTGTTCCCCCAACAGTTGCATCTGTCAGCTTACTGAATTTTCGCTTAATTACACTTTAATTTCCATCGCTACCTTTGGGGCATGGCATTTCCAGTTTGTGCCTAAGATTCTCCCATAAATTATGCACAGCCAAGAGCAAAAGCAGAATCAGCAGAAAATCATTCAGAAATCATCAAGAGATCCACAAATTAATGTCGAAATAGTAACAAATTGACGACTGCTGCTGCTGCTGCTGCTGCTGCTGCCACAAGAAATATGACAGTTTACAAACGGTAAAAGATAAACAAACACACATACATACATATGTACATACATACATACGTGTAGCCCCGCAGCAACAGCAACTGCGACAGCCATCAGCATTAGCTTGGCTTAGATGACGTTGACAATTTCCCAAAGGCGTCAACCTGTCAGAGGCGGCAAGGAAATTTGTCTGCAGGTCGCCGCTTGTGGCACTTGTGGCTGTTGTTGTACTCGTACGAGTAATGTTAACGGTTAATTAGTTGATACCGCAAAGAGGTCAAGAAACTGCATTTCAAACCCTTTGGGGGCTGGGCTCCGTCTCTCGTCTTCGTCTTGTGGATTCCGGAGAGTGTTTGTGTTCGCTCTTCGCTCCGTTGTTTGCCCACGTGTCTCTCTGGCACATGATAAATGATTGAATCAACATTGGTTATGGTTATGGCCATAACCAAGGGCCCTATGCAGGCCAAAAGAACATCATTAAAGTTGGAGCCCAGCCCAGCCTGTCGTCTGAAATTTAATTGATATTTCTATGTGAAAATGTGCTGCAGCGGCAGGTAGAGAGAAATGTGAAAGAACAGCAGTAAATGTCGGCGAGATTTATGATCTTCCCAAAAAAAAACCATGGGGATACAATCACTTTGTTCGAGTATTTTGATGGGCATCTAGTAGTACTTCAACACCTTAACAGCTTCCGCTGCACTCAAGAACCGAGCTGGCAAAGCTCCTTCTCTACCTCAAGATTCAGTCCCTCAAAAGTCCAAGTCTTGTCTGTTCTGCAGTTGGATTTCCAAACGGAAGTACACTCGCGACGACGACTCGCGTTGGTTCGCATAATCAAAGAGAAGCTCTTCCGCGGAGACATCGCCCCATCCGAAGACCCCTTAGAATTTTATGCTTGAGTCATCATCGACAGCATTGCCACCGGCTTTAGCTTTGGCTTTGGCTTTGGCGGCTTTGGATTCGTGTGTTTCGTTTTGTTTGGTTTCGGTTTCCGTTGGAGAGGAAGAACCGAATCGAACCGAACCACTCGGCACAACCGCTAGTGCATGAAAAGTAGTTAAAACTATTTACACATCCATTCCCCCTCGCCATCCATGTTATTTCTCTGCTGCAAGTGCCGAAGCGAGCAACAACGACAAGCAGCAGCAACATTTCCGCTGTCTTTTGGCCACAAAAGGCATTGAACAATTATTATTTGTTTGCCTGCGAATGTATCCATGAGTATCAGTGTTTGGGTGTGAGTGTGAGTGTGAGTGAAAAGCAAAAGCGTGGACGGTACTCGTAGGAGAGTCTATCGACACCAGCAACATGGCCATAAACAACAAGAAAGTAAGGCTATATTCGGAGTCCGATAAACCTCTATGGCTACCCCCACCATACAAGACACAAATGCTATAGTAATCCGAACATAATGGAGTGTAGGAACTACTCGATACCCTAAGAACTGCTGACCAAGTGGGGGGAAATGCGCCCTGCTGTCGGTGTCTTCTGCCACAACTGTTGCCGTCTTTTTCTTCGTTTTATTTGCACACGTGAAAGGCAAAGACCGGTCAACTGTAGCCACAACAGCGGGAGAAACAACCGCAACGGCAGTGGAAGCAACAACTGCTGAAAATTGTCAACATTGCCAGCCGCCGCCACTTGCCACACAACTCCGACTACAACTACAGGGAAGGGACGGGGGCAGACACATCCAGCTGCGTAGACAGAGCTCAGACATTGCCCAAGAGTCCAAGACCAAGCCTCAGCGTTTTCCACTTTTCCAAAATCATCAATACCCAAGTCTCGGATCCAATCGAACTCTGTCTACGCTTTCAGCATGGCAAACACACAGCAAACACACAGCATGGAAAGCGACAGGGAAAGTCTTACACTTTTCCCCAGGACAGTTGGGGATTTGAGCCTAAAAGTGCGGAAGAGTTTGCAGGATGCATATGAGCAAGAGGAAGTCGTGTTACCAGTTGCATCTCATAGTTCGGCGACTCCGTTCTCTCGTACTTGATTCTCTATCAAAATCTTTTCCGCTGGTTTGGCAGTTTCTTCTGCTTCTTTCTATATTTTTTCCTTACTTTTTTTTTGGCATGCGCCGCGTGAAAAACGAAATGAAAAGTTGTTGCTGTTGTGTCGCTGATGCCGTTGCTGCTGCTGCTGTCGATGCTGCGATGTTGCAGCAGTGGCCGGCCAGTGCTGGCTGGTCAGTGGCTGCAGACCCAGCAAAAGCACATGCCACACGCCACACACTCCTCGCCCTCCTGCTGCAAGCGCAGCATTTGAAAATGGAAAGTCGTCGTCTGGCTGTCGTTTGCAGTTTTGTTTCGGGGATTCGTGGCTGTGGCAGGGGCACGGGGCAGGGGGCAGGGGGGCTTGTTGTTTCGCTGCTTGTTTCTATATTTTTTTCCTTTTTTTTGGCTGGGCTGCAACCGGTTGCAACAACCACCACATCTCTCGCATTAGCACATGCAACAAATTTTCGTTAAATTTTTATTGGGTTTTGATTTATTATTTGTGTGGCTGAGTGGTGTCTGTGTGTGTGTGTGTGTGTTCCTGCGGTCTATCCGCTAATTGCTGACTGCAAAATGCTGTAACTGCGCGGAGGAATTCTCTCTGCGAGAAACGAGAAATCTCCCAGAGATCTGTGGGTCTCTCCTTGCAGCCGGAGGAAAGCGAAAGTTAGACGCTTTAAATTTAAATTTGAAATTGAAATTTCTTGTTTCTTGGTTTATGGCCGGGGAAAACAGAGAGAGAGAGAGAGAGAAAGAGAGTGTGGGAAGGGTGATGGTGAGGGGGGATGGGCCAAGTGCACGTTTCGCTTGGGCCATAAACAGTGTGTGTGTTGCCATTATGAGCTAACGCCAGAGATAGCCACAGAGCCGCAGAGTCGCAGAGCTCCAGGCCGTGTCCGAGGCCGAGTCTGAGTCTGAGTCCCCCCCCATGCCGCGAGGTTTCTCTCAGGTTTGCACTCTGCGCGGGTTATATAAGGTTTGCGGTTCAGCAGCAAAACCTTAGCCGAACGTCATTAAAATTGCAAATTTCCCTCAGTCTCAGTCTCAGTCTCTCGATCCCCAACTCTCTTTGGATGGATAATGGATAATGGCAATAGAAACAGAAACTAATAGGCAGGTGCTGAATGAACCCAGAAATAACCTGTCCATAGATCGCACTGTTGCCCCCCGCTAAGCCCTTGTGTTCCCTTGAGATATATTTATGTAGAATGGGGGCTATGGCAGCACACAGATTCACCTGATTCCATATTGTTGGAGAGGGTTGGTTCTTTCAGCACAAACTTCGATCGTTTGTTCATTAATAAAACATTTGTTTAAATTAGCGTCTGGGCTGGCTGGCCCTGGCTGTATTTGAATAGGAATAAAACAATAAAATGCGACTGATTTATACGAATATTTGTGCCACAAAGTTTCCTACACAAACTAAACTACCGTTTCATTACCGATTCAAACTATGGAGAACCGCTTTGATAACATTTTGATGCCATCACGGAACCGATTTGTGCGGAAATTATGACCAGCTTTTGTGCAGTTTGAGCCAATTCCAAGACGTAACTGTTTATGGGGGGATATTTAATCTCTTTTCAGTTAAGTCATTGAACTAAATATGTTTCAGGATTTGTTCTACCTCTTTGCATACTCGTACTCAACATACATTCCTAACACACTTCAAATTCTGGACCAAAGTTGTTTGCAGCCTCTTCAGTCGCTTCTCTTTGTGATCCGCTGCCAAATATGGATGGATCTACGCTGATTTCTTTGCCTAATCCGAATCCACTTGTGGTTCCAACGCCCACAAACATCCTCAAGATACAACACTTTCGATCGGGGCCACAATTTCACCCTCGTTTCGAATGGATTTCAGTTTCAACCAGCGAGTATTTGGCCCAGGCCCAGGCACACGCACCACAAGTTTGCAGGTTTATCAATTGCCGTTTGAATTGTAGCTACATTCGAGTATTTATGAGCAGATACAGATACATTTGCAGTGTATCTGCCAGCTCTGAAAGTATGTATCGCTCCCGGCTAAGTGCTTATAACTTTCACTGCAGTGCGCGCTCGTCTCTCGATAGAAAACATTAATTAAAGCATTAAATGCACATATAATTAACGCAACAGCAGCGGCTTCTTCTTTCGGACATTTCTTTCTTTCTCTTGGCCATATATGGCCCCACAATCATCATCATCTCTCTCGCTCTCTGTCTGCCACCAGCAGTTGCACATTCATATGTGATTTTTAATGATTTTCCTTTTGTTGCGTGGCGTTTTTGCAACGTTTTTCGCACGGGGAAATGGTTGGCCGCAAATGGGGGAAAAACAAACGGCAAGTGGAGTTAACCTTGAGTTTTCCGGGGTAATAAATTCAACTGTTTTCAGTGTTTCCAGTTGTTGCGGTAACCGCCATTTGCCCACTCATATGCGGAAGATTAGTTAAGCCCCAAAGGGTCTAAAGTCGGAAGCATAGAAAGTTTGAAGCATCTCTAAAGATCTTTAAGCAAAAGACAATCATAATCGGTGGATAGAAGTAGAGGGACAGAGAGATCCATTATGAGAGAGACCAAAGACCACAGAGCTGTTAATTTCATGCCAAACATTCCATTATGTAAGCGACAAAAGAAACTAAATATTGAATCGGAAGCATTCAAGCCGAATAAACTCAACAGTTTTACAGTTAATTTAAGATGGATTTGAGAGGGGGGAAGGGAATGTGGAGTGGAGGTGGATCTCAGGGGAGGACAGGGGCCGACATGTGTGTCAAATGCGTTTAAAATGTTAAAACTCACCCAGAAAATCGAACTCCAGCTTATACCAAAAATATTTCACACAAGAAGTAAGAGATAAAAATAAAAACACAAAAATGCAAAATAAAACGGCATAAAATTATACACTGTTTGCCTTGCAAACCGGTCGCAAGTCGCATAATAATCACATAAGAACCGGATTGGATTTAAGAACCGTCCGACGGTACGTCTGTCCGAGCCGAAACCCCCTCGGATTCGGGCCCCCAGACATCGGCGACGTCCATCCACCGAATAAAATGCTTCGCCAAAGGTTTTATTCAGCGCGGAAAATGTCTGATTATATTTTGTAATTGCCGTGAATTATTAATTGGTAATTGCCGTGCATTTTTACAATTATTTTAATTATTATCTTGTCATGTTACAATCAGAATTTTAATTGAATTTCGAAATTAGTATAAGCAAATGTCAAACACGGAGAATATTTGCACAACTTTAAC
The DNA here is from genome assembly GCF_008121235.1 of Drosophila subobscura. Taxonomy (NCBI): domain Eukaryota; kingdom Metazoa; phylum Arthropoda; class Insecta; order Diptera; family Drosophilidae; genus Drosophila; species Drosophila subobscura. Next base: position 19,495,606 of record NC_048531.1, on the reverse strand, counting down.
CGATTTTATTTCAGTTAATATTTGGGCATCGGAAATTAATTCCAATTGGACTTGATGGATGGCTCAACAGCGAAATCAGACTGAAGATTGAGATCTGCGAGAGTCGAGACTCCGAGGGACACGCAGAGGCATCTGCGAGACAATTTGACAAGCGTGAAGCATGCAGAATTGAGCATTCGGAGCCGAAAGTCTTGTAATATTTATAATAAACAACTCAACGCTTATGGCTTTTCGGCCAAATAAAGGGAGAAGAAACGAGAAGTTTGGCCGAAAAAGATTGCCAAAGTTATTGCCTGTCAGGCGGCCTGACGGCTGCCCAATCTCGTATCTCTTTGCTCGTTTCGTTTCGTGTTTCCAACCGTTCCGATCCGCTCCCCTGCTGCTGCTGCTGCTGCTCTCTCTGGCGATGATGATTGGAAGAAGTCTTCCGGAATCTGCCAAGGGGGGAATAACTTTTGAACGGAGGGGGGACGTGCGAGGCGATAAGCAGCCATCGTGTGGAGCGGGGGGGATCGCTAATCACGAGCCGCGGTCCACTCCACTCCATTGATTTATTGGCAAAATGCAAGTTAACACTTTTTTTTCGTTTGCCGTTCCTAAATTGAGTTATTTATTCCTCTGCTGCCTGCTGCCTGTTGCCTGTTCCCTATCTCCCCCGACTGCTCGGTCACGTAGTGCTGCAGCAGGTTGCAGTGGCAAGTGCAACACTTGCAGCTTAGATTTATATTCGTAGATTTTGGCAGTCGGTTTAATGAAGTTTCCTGATTTATGTGCTCATGTGGCACGATGGCTGGTGGATAGTTTTTGATTCGCAAATCGATTTGGCAACCTAATTGGAGTTTTCTCTCTTTCTTTCAGATCCCTGACGAGCCGCCGAAATCACCCGACAAACCCGAAAGCAGCCGAAACCCATTAAGAGGTGAGTGTGAAATCCGAGATATTTGTCAAGCAATTATGCCGCCACTTTGGTGGCCGTTTGTTGGCTCTGCGAATCTCGAGAGCAAATAAATATCTCTTGAAGATCGGCTAATGGTCACGATCATCACGATCGTTAGAGCCTGGCCAATCGATTTGCCTGCAATAATTGCCTGTAATTTCCATGGCAGATGGAAAGCTGAGAATTCTACAGATACTCGCACGTGTCCACGAGTCTCGTTCATTTGACAACTTTTCATGCTCCAGTTGTGGCATTTACGAGTCTGGTGGCTCTTGCCGCTTAACTGCACAACAAGTTTCGGTTTTTGTTAATCAAAAATATAGATGATAAAAGGAAAAAACCAGAGAGACCGAAACCGAAACAGAAACCGAAACCGAAACCTTTACAAATGACAACCAGCAGAAAAACATTTCAAAAAGTGAAAATCTGAGAAAATTAAATGGTAGAAATGCCACAAGAAAATTACGAATACTTGAATACTTTTCCCTCCGCCTTGAGCACAATTCAGGCATGAAATGGGTGCCAAAGTGAAATTGAATTTGTCTCTAGGGTTTGGGTTTGGGTTTGGGTTTTCGTTTCTTCAGTGGTTGAGTGGACTTTTAGATACTTTCGGAGCATGAGAATGATTTCCAATCGGGGAGGTACTCCCTGAGAGTGAATAAATCATCTTCGAGTTACATTTTGCCTCTTGTTTTTTGTACGTTGTATTTTTCACTTAGTCATTTGTTTTTGCAACGTTTTTTTCGGCTGCCAGTGTCTGTCTGTCTGCCAGTATTTCTTCATTTGCTCGGCCTCTCATCCTCATCCCAACAAGTGATTCATGGAGCTTTGTGGGTCAAGTTTATGGACAGCTCTTCGGCTGATGGCTAAGCTTGCCCCAAATCCCATGAATCATTTGCAATCCATGTCGGTCTGGCTCGGGTCGTTAGCCATTATTTAATTAGATCTACAGATCCATCTACAACTGTGGCCTGCAGCCACGATTCACACATCCAATGGTGCGGCACTTGGCAGAGCATTTGGCTCAATGGAAATTGATATTTCCCCTCATTTGTGTCAACACAATTCCCAGCAAATTGCCAATTGTTCGTGCCGCCTGTTGTCTTGCCAAAATAGTAAACAAAAACCGATTTATCTGTCGAAAAAATGAGACTTTAAAAGCGGACAAAAGTCGCTGCAAACTTCACAAATAAATTTGTTACAGTTTCTGCCATATTTTCTTTGGGCTGGGGCTTTTCTGTTTCTGTTTCTGTTTCTGATTCGTTCTTGGGTTTTGTTTTGGTTCAAAGAAGAAGTCAACCTTTTCGGAAGGGGCTTTTGTGTGTGTTTGGAGCCACGATTCTTGATTGAGGAACATTTTTCATAGAATTATGATGAAAAGAAATGCTCTCTGGTGGATTCTTTTCATTCACGAACAATAAGATCCATCCGTTTGGGGCATGGAATACACTTTCTAAATGCACAAATCACGGCAGGCAATGCCTGCAGCAGAATAAACGTTTTGGGGCTGCCTAAAACCGCCTAAATAGGCTTTAATTACCAATTTATGTGCAGCAGCATCTGATGCATCATCACCTGCACTCTACTCCAATCTCCAATCTGCGTGTGCATCTTCCTCCGTAATCTTCTGGGGTTCTGGGGCTACTGTGTGCGTTGTCACAGCCAGAAGGCAGCGGGCAGCAGGCAGTAGGCAGCTCCTGGGCTGTCTTTATGCCTGGTTCTGACCAGTCATCCTTAATTATTATGATTATCGATGTTTTATGCTCTATAATTGCCCCTGGCTGTGCCTCAATGACTGGCTCTTTTCCCCTCTTTTGGGGCGTCCCGGGCCCAGCCCCCAAAAGTGCCTCTCCGTCCCTGTCCCTGTCCCTGCCCCTCGATCGTGTCCCCGTGTGGATCGTGGCCCCTCGCATGCGTCGGGCTTTAGTTAATTGATATAATTGCTGAATGGCTTTGAACTTAACTAAACTCTGATTTAGTTTCAGTTTCGTGTTCGTCTTCCAAGTCTTTTGTTTTTGGTTTAAGTCAAGGAGACAGCACAAGTCATAAGTGTGTTGCAGTGGAGCCAAAAGGAAACCTTTTCAATTAATCTGCAGCCACTGTCAGGCAGGAGGCAGCAGGGACAACCGCTCCACCTCCATCCGCTATGTCCAGGGCGGGCGTGCATTACAATTTATTAAATAAGCCAGCAGACTCGCTGTCCCATCTGCCGTTGCTGCCGTTGCTGCCGTGTTGCAATCTTTTAAAAATCTCGCGTACTCATCAACAACATTTCAAAGTGTACGTACATCAAAGTGGACGAACAGCAGCAGCAGCAGCAGCCCCAGTCCCAGTCGCAGTCCCTTGCAGCGTGCCACAGCCACCGCCTAACAGTTGTACATGGAAGGTGTATCGCATAAAATCACAAAAAACTATCTAAACAGGAAACCCAACAGCAGCAACAGCAACAGCAACAACAGCAACAACAACAACAACAATATCGTTGGCGGCGGCGTCGAGTAAATTAAAACAAAACGTTGTCGTCGTCCCTCATCCTCCGTCCTCCGTCCGTTGTCCGTTGTCCGTTGTCCGTTCCCCGTTGTCGTTCCTTCCACCTAAACTCTGCTGCGGCTCCTCTGCTCTACTGATCCTGCCCCCGAGGTCTGCCCCCCATCCGCTGCTGTTGGTGGCTGTTTAGATGTTCCTCCTGGGCCATCCCATCCAGTAGCTGCGCATGGAGATGCTCCTCCTGCTGCTGCCACTCCTCCTCCTGCTTCCCTGCTGCTGTCGTCTGAGGATGTCTGCTACTGTCTGCTGTTTTGTTGCCTTAACACTTTGCACAAATATTATTATGTATTATGCTCTTGCCCTCCCCGTCGGCTGCTGCCACAGCCACAGCCACAGAAGCTTTGATGGATTGCACGTCTGTCGTGAAGAACTCAACTTCAACTTCAACTTCGACTTCCAGGCATGAGGCATGAGGCTACGGCTACGGCTATGAGACTCCGACTCCGTTGAGTGAAATGGCAGCCATGTGAATGTGTGTGTGGCTTTAGGGGCTTTAGGCGTGGGGCGTGGCTGCCACAGCAGCAGGCAGCCGCGCAATTTGAAGGTCAAATATGAAGTTTTTGGCTTTTGGGAAAGTCTCCAAAGTTTCGTTTTGATTAGCATCGAGTTTTGGTTCGGCTTGCGGCTGCCTGCTCGCTGCTCCCCGCGTAGATGTGGGACGAGACCTGAATGTCTGATGGCTGATGTCTGAGCGCGCACTTTATGCAAGAGATTTATCTGCCACATGCAGCAAACACACAAGCGCAGAGTCTCAATCTCGCATGCAATGCCAAAAGAGGCACAAATTTCGATGGCAGGGCAGGGCAGGGCAGGGCAGGGCAGGGCGCGTCTCATCCATCCATCCACACACAAAAAACACATAAAAAACACATAAAAAGCATCGAAAATCAAAGATGAATTTGACATTGGAGTGCCAATCAAGGGAATGACTCGACCTGGCCATAGACATAGAGACAGAAGATGGAGAAAATCCCTCGATTGATTAGTCACGCCTCGCGAGAGTCGCGGCTGCAGCTGCAGCTGTTGCACATCCCCCTCTACTCCCGCCCCTTCCCCCTCTTAGCCGTGTTTAGCACTGCGATGGCAAAGAGCTGAGCAAACAGATCCAGAATCAGAAACAAATACGAAAACGAATACGAATACGAATCCAAGGCGGCAATTAAGCGGCGACCAAACGAGTCTAACAATGGAAAGCACCAAGCAAAAGGCAAGGCAAACCCCGAGCTAAGGCAATAAAACACTGCAGCCAGCACCACATGTGGTGGCATGTATGCAAACTGCGAAACTCTCGAAGAAACCGAGCCACAAAAGCAGCAGCAGCAGCAGCAGCAGCAGGTGCACACCACACAGATCCAATCCGACTCGAGATCGACTCGGCATCAGCTCCAGCATCGGACTCAACGCTCCAGCATCTCAGCATCAGCATCAGAAAAGCAACAAGAGTTTACCATAATCACAATAATTTTCAACTCAACTGGACACAAGTGGCACAAACGGAAACAACAGAATCAAAGTAAAGCCGAACCGAACCTCAATAACTGCAGGAGAATGTAGCTGGATGGCAGAGCGGGGAGTGGAGTGGAGAGGCATAAAATCGAAAACTCAACTTATTGATGAACGTGGGGTACATCTGCACAATGGAGGAGGGAAATGCCAAAGGAGCACAAGAGATGAATACGAGCGGAAGTACGGCATAAAGATGGTTCGCTTTCCATTCGGTGGCTTGGGATATCCATTGGATGCTCTAAGTTAGAGCCACAAGTTTCTAGCTTTACTTTCTCTCTAATGAGAGCTGCAGCCTCTGTGGCAGTCCTTTGTGTGTGTTGCCTCCTTGTGGTCCAGCTTTTACCACAACTCCACTCTGTGGTGGATCCTTTCCCTTTGGTTCCCTTTCCTGCTTTCCTTCTCGTTCTTCGTGCTTCGTTCTTCGTTCTTCGGCTGTTCTCCTGCTTTGAGTTCTTGGCCAGATTGTGCAAATTATAAAGCCACGTCAAGTGATTGACAGGCCACATAACGGGGCAGCAGGCAGCCCAACTGACTCACATTATAAAGCCATAAAAATAACACCTTTGGCCAGCAGCAGCAGCAGCAGCAGCAGCAGCAGGGGAACATGTCGTGTACGTTGTGTGTCCATCATTGATGAGGGGGATGCCACACGCAGCGATCGACAAGATGCGAAGACAAACACATACGCAGTACATATGTACATCTACAAGAGAGACACAAAAAACGAAGCAAACTAATTACATGCCAAGTAATTTTAATACCCACAGAAGGCCAGAGAAGAGGCTGCTGCCCAGTGCCCAGTGCCCAGTGCAATGAGCACTCGCTCAGCGGCAACAGCATCAGGCATCAGCATTGGTGGCAGCAACATCCGAAACACGTAAGCCGAGGTGTGGATACTCCTTGCTGCTCAATGGATGCTCCTCTCGATGCGATGCGGTGATGGCAAGCATCTGCTGAGAGTTGAGTCACCCTCTGGCAGGGTATTGTGCAGCAACAAAAAGTGGTGCAAGTAAACAGCATGAGGGCCAATGGACTCACAGCAGCAGCTCCATGTCTCATCATGGCAGCCAAGTCTGGCCGCGTCTTGTGTTGCAGCCACTCATGAGGCAGGCTCCCGCTGCTGCTGTAAATGGCCAACAACTCGAGCTTGACCCATGGGGAACATCTGCTGCTGCTGCTGCTGCTGCTCCTTCTCCTCCGCATGGATATGGTTGGGTGTGGAACAGGAAGTTTGCTTCGCTCGCTTTGATATGTAAATTGTGCCAAATCAATGCGGCAGCCGAAAGCAGCGCTCCCCAGCTCCAGTCCCAGTTCGAGGCTGCCGCCCAATGTGGTAATTAAAATTGCAGGCAGACAAAGAGCCGCAAGAGCCACCATTAGTATGCGACTCTCACTCGGAGACAGCAGCAGCAGCAGCAGCAGCAGCTGCAGCAACTGATGTCCATATAAGCTTGAACTGAAAAGAAAGGCCACAACCAGCGATCAGTGCTCAACAAAACAATTTACCAAGTTTGGCCTAAACGGCCAGTGACAGCAGTCCAGTGGCAGCAGAGGCAGCAGAGGCGGCAGGCAGCCACAATTGCAACTGTTACGGCAGCAGCAACATCCTCATAGCGTGCATAGCAACACGTGCGTTTGCCTTTTGCAACACAGTGGCACTGGCACTGGCACTGGCAGTGGCAGTGGCAACATCAACAACAACATTAACAACAAACTGCAGCATGGAAAGGTGCGCGCTTGGCCAGGCTTGAGCAGACTCAACTTTGAAGTTTTTCGCGCGAAATTTACTAACGGCAACAGCAGCAGGAGCAGGAGCAGCAGCAGCAGCAGGAGAAGGTGCAGGACCAGCAGCAACAAGAAGCAACAGCAACAAGAAGCAACAGCAACAGCATCATCAACAACAGCAACTGAAAACGCGCGTGCGCAACATTTGCCACAAATGGAGTTATCAACCAAATGGGTCTTCATCGATAAAAATTGATGAAGCGCTGCACTGCACTGCACTGCACTGTGGAGGCAGCAATTTTCCAAGGAAATTGCTTTCGCCTCGAGTGGCAAACAAGAGACAGGGAGAGAGAGCGGGGAGCGGGGAGCAGTACGGGGGTACGTTGCAGATGTCTTTTTGCTGCCTTTGGTTTGGTGACTTCTTGGAGCTTGTTAGATGCGAGCTTTCAGGTTTCAGATTTGTGTTCCTGGCTAATGAGCAGCCATCGGGGGAAATCAAATCAAACTCGAAGCAAACTCTGAGGAAACTCTGGGGAAACTCTGAGGAAACCCTTTGCCAAAATGTCCGAACAGGCTGAAAAGTGAAATGTGACAAGTCCCCCAGCTGCACACTTTTATTGTATCTGTATCTGTGGCTGTATCTGTATCTGCATCTGTGGCTGTATTTATTGTTTTAGTGTCGTGGAATTTGTCACTTCGCGTGTTGTTTGCCCGACACACAAAATCGATGAGGTGTCAAAAGTGAGTTTGCTCGCTGCATTGGGACACCATTTGTGGCCCAACCCGATGCGATGAGCGGATGAGCCGGAGACTGCCTGTTGTACTCCGCGTACTAATGGATAGCATAAAGATCAGCATAAAGATGTTGACAGAGCAGAGCAAACCTCAGCCCCAGCCTCTGCTTGTTGTTGTTTGCCTTTCACTTTTCATGCGGACTGTGTTCCCCCTCCAGTCATTTCACACTTTAAGAGGGTTCAGGCCAGCGATGATCTAGAACCAGATGCATTATGGTAATGGTCAGAGCTGCAGCTGCAACGCGTCATAGGAATTCCACGTGTGCACATGCTCCAGCATACACACAGATGAGTGTGTGTGTGTGCGTGTGTGTGTACAATAATTGAGGTTCATGCGGTTCATGAGCATTCTCTGAGCACCACTCTGATCGCATCCACACTGATCGCTCCAGTGGAGTCCAGCTCCAGTGCACAGTCCAATGATTGCTGTCTCCTGCTGCCGTCATACATTAGCTAATGACAAGCCATGAAAGCTGTGGCACGAGTTGAACAACCTCCAAGAGCAAACAGCAAACAGCAAACAGCAAACAGCAACAACAACTGCAGCAGCGGCAGCGGCAGCCTGGAATGAAATTGTCATTTCAGAGCGCGTTCAGAACAAGTTCAAGGCATAATTGCCACAAGTTGCAGCAGCAGCAACAACAGCAACAGCACTCGTGTGTAATTGTCGCTGCGGATCAGTGGCAACACCTGATTAAGTGAAGCATCACATCACATCACAATGTGACGTCGCCTGCCTGTTGCATCACATGTGGCGTCATCTGGTGTTGAGTTACAAATCTGCCAGCAGCAGCAGCAGCAGCAGCGAGGATGTGGCATCCTTTTTTTGTGGATCGACTGGCCTGTCAACAGAGTGCAACACATGTGGCAACAGCAACAGCAACAGCAACAGCAGTGAAAGTATAGACTTACAGGCCAGCCAGCCACCAACTGTTGTTGCCCTCTCGGCTGGCCATCATTGAACAGTTCTTTTTGGACTGAGCAGCGGACTGTGGAGCGGTGGAGTGGGCAGTACTCCAGGTCTTGTTGCGGGTGTGTGCGTCCCGCAGCTAAATCATAACTGGAAATCTGCTGCTGCTGGAACTCCCGCTGCTGCTGCTGCTGCTGCTGCTGCTGCCATCGCATCGTCGCTGAACCAATTGCAAAATTGTTGGCTGCAATTAAAAAAATTACATGTACGTGCAACAGCAGCAGCAGCAGCAGTGGCAGTGGCAGCAACGACAAAGTTGAGCAGAAAATGTTGCAGCGCTTCTGATAGCATTGATTAGAATTTGCTGCACCGCCAGCCCCTTCACTTCACTTCTCTTCTGCACTTCAGTTCACTTTTTGTGTTATGTCTGCGCTGGACAGACTGTGTGTGTGTGTGTGCGTGTGTGTGTGGCGTTGCTTTGTGTGTGTTCGTTCACAAAATATTTAATCATCTGACGGACAGTGGAATGCATGCAGCAACCTCTGCCATTAATTCCAAAATCTAATCTAATATCTGCAAATCATTGTCCAAACCAAAGATAAACCATTTGAGCAGAGGGCAGATTATCGGGGGACATCTGTGTGTACATTTATCGATAAATAGTTGGCATATTTCTGCACAACTTCTCAGCACATGTGGCCCATCGTACGAGTGCGATGCAACAACTGTTGCCACAGCCACTGCCAGTGCCAGTGCATCTGGAAATGTGGCTTCTGGCTGCCGTTGGCCGTTGGCTGTTGGCTGTTGCTGCCGCAGCTATTTTGATAAAGCGCGTAATCGTAAAAACGCTAATGATACGATTTTTGCAGCAATGTGATGATTAAATGTTGCAAACGCTGCAGGCCATGCGCCTGCCTCCCCACTCCTCACTCCTCCTACCATCTTCAGATGGCAATCGTAGAGGCCTTGGCCGGGTCTGGGGTCTGCGACTGCGACTGCGACTGCGACTGGGGACTCTCGGCCAAGTGCAAGTCTCGGCTTAATTAGCGTAGAAAAGGGCGCAGCCAGAGACATGCATCAAATAGTTGCAGCCACAGCAAAAGGAGGAGGAGCCGCAGCAGCAGCAGCAGCAGCAGCAGCAGCAGCAGCAGCAGCAGCAGGTTTCAGTGATCTGTCATTGGGGGGGCAGGCACCTCCAGCGACTCCGACTCCGACTCCGTCTCCGTCTCCGGCAGAACAACTAAAAATAGTTGCACACGTGCATGAATTTTGGACTATTAGACGTAATAGCTGAATGCATCATAATTTACCTTGACATTTAGACCAATGTCTGCGCATGCCAAAGATAATTGCCAAGAGGAGAAACATGCAACATGCAGCAGGCGGCATGCGGCATGCGGCATGCGGCAGGCAGTAACAACAGCAACATGCAGCAGGCAGCAAGAACTATGCAAATGCCTGGCTTACACGCCTGCATTTTGATTAGGTTACCTATTTATAGCCCGGCGAATGTGGCAGCAACATTCCAGCAGCATTTTTACAGGCGCAACGCGCCACACGAGGATGAGTCACAGTTGCAACAGCAGCAGCAACACTCGAGGCAGCAGCAGCAGCAGCAGCAGAGGCCTCTGCCGCAGAGGGGATAATCATATTGATATGCCTAATTAGCTGGAACAGCGTCCAGCAACTGTTTCGCTCCGATATCTCCTTCGGGGACTGGGCAAACAGGTGGCAGTCCACGGACCGACGGACGCCTGAAGGTCAGCCACTTTCCGCCCTCGGCCCCAGTCCCCCCGCCCGATCTGCGTATCTGCGGCTAGCTGCAACCGTTCGATTTCTGTCTCTGTGTGTGTGTCGTGCCGCAATTAAGTCTGTGATTGGTGCCCAAAAATGCTGAATACCAGAGGGGGAAGCTCGATTGGCACGACCATCACCAGCGTCTTTCTATAGATCGGAACCGCTGTCGGTCGATTTTCAAATGATTTTTGTGCTTTTTTTGGGCTACTAAGAACAAGCCGCCAACAGCAGCAGCAGCGGCAGCGGCAGCGGCAGCAACATTAAAACGAAAATGAAAACTGGACGCATGCGCCACAACCTCTGCCCCAAGACGCTGCTGCTGCTGCTGCTGCTGCTGCCACTGCTGCTGCTGACGCCGACGCACCATTCAAGGCGGCCGGCGGGCAAATGTTTTTCGGTTTTTGGTTTCGGTTTTGGTTTATGTTTCGTTCGAACTGGTCTGCTATGCCAGGCCAAGCCATGCCATGCCATGCGGCTCTGTCTCTTTGGGTCTGGCTCTTACGCTGGCCCCGGCTCTGGCCAACTTGGGGCAACCTTTAAAAGAATGCGGACTTGCCAGTAGTAGACACGAACACAAACACACACAGACACACACAAAGCAGCAGCAGCAGCACACATGGATATGTAGGCGCATGGTAGATAGGCCACATCGAAACATACATAAATAAATACATAAAATGTATGTATGTACATACATATGTATGTACATAAGGCATGCACTGGAAAAATAACTCAAAAAGTTTGTGGCAACAAAAGGTAACAACTCTGGGGCTGCCCCTGATAATGTTGCCACGAGTGGGGCGCTCAAGAAGTTGCTGGAATGTCGAAGGGGAAGAGGGAACGCCCCTACGTAATGCCCCTCTTCTATTCTCTCTTTGCACAAAAGCTCACCTCTTAGCCTCGCCCTTTCCCATGCTTTCTCCTCTCATTGACTCTCCCCTCTGTGGCTGCAGAACTCTTCTGGCAACCCGTGGGGCCAATGCCAACCCATAGCTGCAATTGTTGTGGGGATCATCTGAATGTCTGTGTGTGTGTGTGGCGGTTTGTGCTTGAGTATGTGTAGCATTCAGTACGGTCTCCAGGCTGCCACATGCCACAGCTGTGGCAAGCAACCTCGGCTTGTTTACAGGAATTTTACAACTATGCGGCGGCGATTGCTTCGACTCTGCCGTCTCTGGGCAGCACTCCAGCAGTGGATGGAGAGGGAGTGGATCACACTAAAAGCCGGGGAAAATGCGGTTATTACTTATTAAGAAAAAAAGAAGAAAGGAACGAGGACGATGCTGCTGCTGCTGCTGCTGCTGCTGCTGCTGCTGCTGCTGCTGCTGCTGCTGCTGCTGTTTGCAAATTAAAATAAAATTAAGTGCAGAGAAATATGCGAGGGGCCATCGGCTTAGCCTTGTCCTTGTCCGACTGAAAGGCAGTTTAAAAAATAGTTTAGCAATCGTCAGCCCCAAAGAGACGGGAGAGTCACGTTTTCGCTGCTACGCGCCACCTTCCCATCCCCAGACCCTAGCTCCATCCCATTCCATTCAGCGTCTGGCGAGGAGAGTCGACGTGGTGCTCTGCTCCTCCACCTTCACATCCACAGCCACCTTCACATCCACAGCCACAGCCACACGATGACGATCGTCATGCGGTAATGAGCCAAGTGAAGTTCTTGGAATCGCGCCAGCGGCTCGTCCTTGAAACTGGTTTCGCCCCATAAACAAGACGGCCATTTGCTCTTGGGCTTCCACTTTGACTATAACTCTGACGGCGACTGCAACTCTGACTATGACTGCGACTGCGACTCGACGATTCTGATTCCAATTCCGATTCCATCTCTGACTATCATCCGAGGATGGCCATTAAAATTTTGCACTATTAATTAGAGGAAAGAGACAGAGGCAGAGGCAGAGACAGAGACAGAGACAGAGACACGCACATGCGAAATTTATGGCAACGACCTCGGTGACCAATTAAATGCACATTACGACAACATATTGTTCGGATCTAAGGTTCTGCCACATCCTCTATGGCCACGGCTAAAAGCGTCCATAAAAATCAGGCAGACAAGGTTCACAGCGTCTGATAAAATTAGCAAAATTATGGCTGCACAGTAGCCAAAGGAGGGAGCCAAAGGACGGCTGATTGGACACACAGAGAGACAGTGGGCAGGGAATGGAAATGGCAGAAGATTTGCTTGCTGACCAAACACTTTTATTTCGGCATGGATTGGAGTAGTCTTTGAGCGATTTCAGCTGAAAATGCTGCCAAAAGTCTCCATGTGCAGTAGAGTTTCCCTACTAAGCGGAGCCCAACCACTGTGCCCCACAGAACTCTCCACTGGGCATCGAAATGCGTCGTACGCAGATGCACACGCAAATGCCACATCAATTAGTGGCGACTGGGAGGAGGGAAGGGGGGGGTGTGCAGGAGCTGAGGACTGCAGCCGGCTGTTAACTGTTGGCTGTCGCTTACCACTCGTATAAAACATCAAATTAGCTCTGACTGCGCAGTTTGGCTAATTTGAAAAGTAAAAGGCAGTTGAGGAAATTAGCCATTAAACATCCAGCAGCTCCAGCTGTGGCTTCTTCTGCCTCAGCCTCTGTGGATGGTTTTTGGTGCGTGTTGTGGTTCATTGCCCGCCCCTCCACCCACTCGGCAGCTGTTGGCTGACCTTCAGCAGTGACACTCCGCCCCCTGATTCATTTCGTGCACCAAACAGAAGACAGAAACCCCAGCGAGCAAATATTGTGACACATGCCGCAAGCAACAGCACACAAACGAGTCCAACAATAATAGTTAACAACAAAAAAGACTCGCAAATATTATATATTGTTTATTTTATTGTTTATTTTTATTGCTGGTTATCACCTTTGAGGCGTTTATTGAACCGATAAGCCAGCCAGCGATCGGGGGTTGGCGGCGCCTGCTCTCATTAGCATACGGTGGGTGGGGGGGGGAAGTGTCGTCTCTCTGTGTGCTGATAAGATTGATAAGCAGCCACTTGTCGCTGTCGAGTACACAAGTATTTATAGCGAGCTATAAATAGAGCTGGAGAGAGGGTTACAGCAGAGCCAGCAACTGCCCGCAGAGATTTCAAGATTCGTTTACTTCCGCAATGGAAAACTAATGTACGATTCCTGAGGCACACTCGAACATGTTGCACATGGGAGTTGGAGTGGAATGCTAGGAAATCGATGGTTAAACATTTGCTGGAGCTGCCTGCCAGTGGCAACACTTTGTAGTGCTCACTTTCGAGGCGCCACCGGGGTTGCAATTTGTGTTAATTATACGCTCCGTTGAACGAAAAGAGTAAGGGAATGTGTCGAATGTGCGGGGCGATTGCAGACAAAATTGAGGTTTCTGGGTCTGGGGTTTTGGCTTACAAAAACTAATCCACAACTTCGTTTGTTCCCTCCTACAATTGCAGCAACCACGTAGCATGCGTCTCTTCAAAACGCGCAAATCCACGGACACCTACAGCACATTACAACAGCAGCAGCAGCAGCAGCAACTGGAGGGCAGCAGCAACACTTGTCCCAGCAGCAAAGACAACAGCAACAGCAACACCAGAGCAACATGCAACAACAGCAACAGATACAACAAGAGCATTGTGAGCAGCAGCGCGATATCGTCGTCTCTGCCTGATCTGCACGACAAGTCGCCCGTGATGATCCTCAGCTGCACCACACTGGCCAGCAATGGGGCGGTGGCCACTGCCACATCGGCCACTGCCACATCGGCCACATCTGGCGGCACTCTGCAGCAGCAGCAGCAGCAGCAACAGCAACAGCAGCCGTTACGCACGGCCACGCCCACATGTCTATTAAGTGGCCGCCAGACCCCATCGGGCATATCGGTGATGTCGCTGCAAGAGGCCAACACCTTGCACCGTCAACAGCAGCAGCAGCAGCCAACAATCTATGTGCCCATGCCCCAAAAGCTGGGCAGCACGTCGGCCACACTCCTGCTCAGATACGACAGCAGCAACAGCATTGCCTCCATCCAGCAGCAGCAACAGCAGCAGCAGCAGCAACACCATGCCGCCCAGTACCAGCAATATGTGGCACAGCGACTGCATGCCGCCTCCAGCAGCTGCCTGTACGAGAAGGGGGCGACGGCAGGAGCGTCAGGCAGCCACAAGAGCAGATCCCTGACACCAAATGGTGAGTAGAAAACAGCAGCAGAACCCCCCGAAAACACCTTCCGCTAATTTTTATTTGCGACCCAACAATATTTGCGGCAAGTGGCTGCAATCGTGGAGCTGCCAGTGGCAGTTGGAGTCCGCAGAGGCACCTCCCAGGTAGCTCAGTCCGTCGAGGACACACAATTTGCTGGCCATGTGGCTGGGGGCAGTGTGCAGCACTAGGCTCGTGTTGTCTTGCTGCTGCAACATGCTGACGAACCAGCGGCTACGATTGTCGCACACATTGACCAGACGCAGCCAGTTGGGATCCCTGTCCGGTGGCTGCTCCTGCACCTGCCACATGCTGCAGTTGCTGTTGGCTCCCAGCTCCAGGCGGTGTCCACCCAAGGCATAGAGCATCTCGCGCTCGTGTTGCAGGCACAGCCAGCGGCTGCGGAGGATGAGCCGCAGAGAGCGGGGCAGACTCTGCCACATGTTCTGCAGCTGGGGACTCCATAGTTCCGGCTGCTGCGTTTGTAGACGCCACAGAGTCCGGGCAAAGTTGGACCTCATCCCACCGTCCAGTCGTTTAGAGCGTCGCAGGTGCCAGTAGAGTCCCATCCAGAGCTGCAGCTTGAGGGGATTGCTGGGCTCCAGCAGCTGCTGCAACTCCAAGAGACTTTTCCCCACCGCCAGAGCATCTGTCCAGGGCAAGTTCCATGCCACACGCTGCTGCTGCTCCGGCTGCAGGGCCTGGCTCATCCTCCCAGTCCACTCCTCGAAGTCCCTGTGGCTGCCATTCAGATGGCGGAGCACCAGTTCGGGCAGCGTTCCGTACAGATCCCCGTTGACGATCGCTCTGGCGAGACCAAAGTGAAGTGCAAGTCCCAGCCACACTCTGAACTGGAGAGGCTCAACCATTTTGGTGGAAAATTGCAATCAAACTGTTTGTGGAATTTCCTTATTCGTCGAGATTGGCACTCCTCTCGCTCTTATCATCCAATTATCACTTGTGCAGCATTATCTATGGGGACTCTTACGCACTGAACCATCAGCCAGAGGCTAATAAACTCAATTTCGTTTCCTTATCCTTTTGCAGGTCACCTTCCGGACTACAAACTGGTCACAGCCGTGCCAGTTGTTGTCCTGGATGATGAGCAAAAGCCCGCACCTATTCCAGCCAACGAAATGGGCCACACGCACAACAACAATAAGAACAGCAGCAACAGCAGCAATGACGTCAGCAGCAGCCACAGCAGCTCCTCCACGACTGGCTCCCTCGCCAACACCACTCGGAACGGTAAGTACTGCCCAAAAATAGATTGCCCAAATCCCCTGGAATTGATTTTGCCCATCAAGTGCTGCTCTGACGGCGCCTCGAGTGCCATCAAAGTGAGATTTCATCTGCTGCCGCTGGCTGTTTACGGGGGGAAGCTGCTCCATAAATTATGCCACGCTCCAAGAGATTGGAGAGCGTTGTCAACGCGGCATTTGTGGAGCTAATTTTAAAGCATATTTTAATTGAAGCAATTAATTTTCCATCAGCTCTTTGGCTGCACAGCTCCACTCCTCATTCCGGAGTGGCTTCCGTGTTTAGTGCGGTGCGGCGGAGGAGGGGAAATCAGCGCCAAATCAGTTTGCAATTGTCATCGATACGTCGCGTACTTATGGGGGGACTCCGAAATACCGTATTGACCCGATTTCGCATCAATGAGCGCCGCTGCTGCTGCTGCTGCTGCCTCTGCCATTGTCGCTGTCGTTGTCGTCGCTGTAATGCGATCCGATGATGTCTGCAACTGGAATTTGTATTGTTTCCAGAGTGAAGGCAGCAGCAGCGGCAGATGGGAGTCAGACCCAGCCCACGGCACAAGCTGTGGCTTCGCTCGGGAGGGTCGGGAAGCGGTGAAGCTATAAGTGGAGCCACCACCCACCACCACCCGTACCCAAAAGCCGAGCGACCAAGTGTGACAAAGCTGGGCATTATGCGCCATTTGGCTGACATTCCCCTACAGTTGGGTCGCGGGGTGCGGGGTGCAGGGTGCAGTCTTTCCCATTGATTCGCATAAAGAGTGCGGCCCTGTTATGTGATTGAGGGTTTATTGTGGGTTACAGTGGGTGGGTGGAGTGGGGAAGTGGGTAAACAGGAAGTAGTTTGTTGAAAGGTGCGGAAATTATGTGAAACGAAACATCATCTCGCATTTGCCAGCAACTTTCCCCGCTTCACTTTTGCACGACTGCTCCTGGCCTGTTCACTGATGATCGATCCGAGAGTTCTGGCAACAAAAATTCAAATAATGCCCGGTACCACCTGCTCCACAGTGCCAGAGATCTCTCTGCTCTCCGTTCTCTCTCTCTCCCTGCAGACCACAAAACCGTTTGATGATTGCATTCTCTTGCTCTCGCTCTCGCTCTCTCGGTCTCCCGCTCCCTCTCTCAAACGTTTGCCGACAAAGCGGTTAAACAGCTGCCGCACGAAGTGCTCGCTGTGTCAGTGTGGGGCAGGGGAGAGGGTACACAAGTTATGCCAAGTTTTATCAGGTGCAGCTGTTGAAAGATAAAGATTCATCTAGCAGTCATCCATCTGTAAGCGTCATTCCACAGGCACAGAGTCGCTGCCATCGCCATCGCGATTGCCTTTGCCTTTGCCATTGCCATTGCCATTGCATGTTCAAGCCACATTCTATGCGGGGAGGTTCATTGAGCTTAATGCCGCACTTAATTGGTTTTAATTAGGGTTTCGCCAAAAGTGTGTGTGTGTGTGTGTTCGCCTCAAGGTCAATTCGAGTATTATAAAGTCATATATTCGATACTCGATACATTGTATGGATACATCTGCAAATTGCTTTCATCGTCATCGAAATGCGCAAGAACAAAAAGATGAGAAATCAATAAGCGCCCAATTTCCCACCTCCTTCTTCTCTTCTCTTCTCTTCTCTTCTTCTTCGCGACTCAGCCAGCTGTCGGCGGGCGCGCACACTCGATCCACGATCCACCACATAAATGCTATAATTTTCGGTCCAGTTGAGGATTGTGGATTGAGTATCGTTTTTTGTGCCCTGCCCTCCTGCCGATCGATCCTCGGATCTGCCGACCCTCCTCTCTGCTGGCGCTGCACGCATGCGCATTTATTGTGGATTATCGCTTATTACATGTTCTTCTTGACTTGATTTCTGTTGCCAAACCGATTATCGATCTCTCATTGCCTCCCATTCCATTCCATTCCATTTGGTTTCCATTTGGTTTCGTTTCCATTCCGTTATGGGTTGGCTGGCAACTTCTGCTTTGGAAGATGCGTTGGGAAGAAGCTCTGGAATTTCTCAAGCAATCGACATTCGTACGTGAGATATTATGTTGCCTGATTTCGATTCTGATGTTGATTTGGTATGATCTCTGGCTCTTTGCATATACACACAAACATTTACATACATAAATATGTACATATGTATACGTAAATGTAGAGTGTGTATTTTGCATCTGTATCTTTCCCATGGCTTGGCTTATGCCCGAATTTCTGATGAATTGCAATTGGTATTGAGGCATTCCTTTGTGGTTTCCTTTGATCTCCTCCCAAGAAGTCGCCGTTCACAGCAGTCAGTCTGGCAACACTGGCCACACAAGCCCCCACTCTCTCTCTCTCTCTCTCTCTCCCTCGTTCACCACTTGAGATGCAGTTCTAAGCTGCAGTCTCTGCCTCCACCTCCTTCTCCTCTCAAATGGTTGTGCCTCAGCATCGCTTGCATGTCAGCCGGCAAAATTGCAACAAAGCCATCTCCGACATGGATGGGGAGTAGAAGTAGGTGGAGGAGGAGGAGGGGGAGGCATGAATGGAATGGAGCAGAGGCATAGGAAGAGGAAACGGTCTGGAGCTGGAGCTGGAGCTGGAGCTCTTGGGGCTGGCGGGCATTTGACACCGTCTTGAAAGTTAAGTGGGTGTAGAATTTGTGGCATGTGGCCGGCGGTGACTGCCACAGCCATAGACAGAGATGGAGGAGGAGGAGGAGAAGTTTGCTGGCGAGGCTGGGTCTTTTGGAGTGTGGCTGAGGTTGTCATATAATTGATGCCCGCGCGCCGTTTCCTATTATTGTTTAACACTCTGCGGCTGCGGCTGCCGCTGCTGCTGCCTCTCCTCCTCCCCATCCTCGAGCTGTGTGATTGCAATGGTGAAAACTTTAATCAAAGGCGAACTCGGTCAGGCCTTGGGTGGAGTTTGGAGCGGCTGTCAACCTGCATTGGGTCCGCCGCCGACGCCGCCATGGCACGCCACAGCCTCATCATCATCCGGTCTTCCAACGCCCACACATGGCCTGAACCTGGACCCGAGGCCTGCGGCTGGGCTGCGGCTATTAAACAACTTTGGCACGAGTCAGCCAAAGGAGTCGGAGTCCGCCAGAGATGTGGTGCCCAGAGATCACTGGTCGCTGGCTGCGCTGCACCGCAAGAGCTGTGATTCCTGGCTGTGCCGTTTCCAGTGATATTCCGCGACCTGAGTCACCGTTTCGCATCACTGGCTCACCCCCGCTCCAATCACTTAATGTCGCTGATGAAAATAGTTTTGGAAATGTTATTGCTAGTGCCGCATAATGCGATTCGAAGTCAATGGATATGCGATGCCCGGTGTGTGTCTGTGCCTCCCCGATCTGAGGATCTCCACTCTGCCTCCCCGTGCGTGTGCATGTTTTATGCTAATTGTTGGTAAATGCCCCATCCCGCTCTAATCGCCATCTGGTCATCTCTGTCTTGCGCCAGGCGATAAATATGGAACAAGCGCATAAATTTGTTTATTAACGAGACTCGCAGAGGAGTTTGGAAGAGTTCGAAGAGCGAAGAGCGAAGAGCGAGCGAAGAGGTTCTCCCCCTCCCTGTTGGAAGTGTTGCCAACTGCTGTTAAAGCTGAATCGTTAAAATATTTTACGATCCTATTAGATAGCCATTGGGCAATGGGCAATACGAGTCCATTTCGTGATTGGTTATGCTCTATTAGTAATTGAGGTGTGTTTAGAGCTTAATAACTGAACAGAGCCAGAGCCAGAGCCACGATCTGCCAAGCGATGGGGTTCTCATTCTAATTCTAATGGAATCTGGATAGCACTTACTTACCTTCACGCTTGGGTGCCTCGCACTGCGGAATGTGCTTAAGTGAATGCTGAAGAATCGCAGAGAGACTCTCGCTTCTCCCTTGACCACTGGGCTCTCCCCTCTGCCACGTGTCAAAAGGCTTCAACGTCAGCGCAGGAGGGTCGAAAGATCTTTGAAGCCGACCTCTGGGTGCGCAACCACAACGGCATCCATGTAATCCAACACCAGGCAGCTGCGGCACGTGGCACGCAGCCCGACCACAGATGGGGAGCTTGTCATTGGTCATGTCCAAGGGCCACAATCCATATTGATGTGTTGGACATTTCTCATCCTGTGACACGGCCCCGTCACTGCCTCCAGTTTGTCCAGCCATGGCCTGTGGCGAGGCGTCGAGATCTATTAAAGTGTTATAATTAAGTTGGAAATCGCTTGCTGATTGCCTCTCTCGTTGCAGTGTTCACCTGGGGCAAGCGCATGAGCCGCAAACTGGATCTGCTGAAGCGGAGCGATTCCCCCGCATCCCACAAGTCGCACACCGACCTGCGCAGCCTCTTCCACTCGCCAACGCACCACAAGAGCAGCTCAGCGAGTCCCAGTCCCAGCCCCGGCTCGGCCAAGGCATCCCCGTCACCCACTGGCGGCTATCAGAGCAGCACCTTGAAGAAGTGCAAATCGGGACCCATTGAGACCATCAAGCAGCGTCAGCACCAGAATCAAAATCAGCAGCAGCAGCAGCAGCTCCAGCAGCAGCAGCAGCAGCAGCATCAGTCTGTGCAGGATGGCAGCCAGAGTGCTCATTGCACGCCCACGCATCAGGTGCACTACCAGGCGGCGGCACGCCCACAGAAGGCGCTGAAGAACTTCTTCCATCGGATTGGGTCGACGGGCATGCTGAATCATCGCTCGCACAATCTCCTGAAGGCCTCGGAGGCGGCCCAGCAGGCCGCGCCGGCAGCCACGACGCTGTACAGGAGCAGCTCCACCAGCCAGCTGTCCAGCTCCTCCTACATCAAGTGCGACGATCCCACCGAGGGCCTCAATCTCCAGCGGGAGCAGAGGGAGCAGCGAGAGCAGAGACTCCCCCGCATCGCCAGCCTCAAGTCCAGCAGCTGCGACGACATCGCCAAGGTGAGCAGCTGCCTGACGGCCAGCAGCAGCGGCGGCAGCGCCGTCGTCAGCCTCGGCTCTCCGCCCAGTGGAGGCAATGCCACGGGCGGCACAGCGGCCACAGGGGGATCCGGGGGCCAGCACGATGCATCGCGTCGGGGCGCCTTTCCCTACGCCTTTCTGCGCTCCCGCCTCTCGGTTCTGCCGGAGGAGAACCACGGCTCGGGTGCGGGCCACCTGAAGCACCAGCAGCACCAGCAGCAGCAGATGGAGCGGCGCGAGCAGCTGCACCAGGAGATAGTCACCATCCTCAGCCGGTCGCCGCTGCCCCACAGAGGCTCCCCCGAGCAGCAGATGGGCAGAGCGGATGTGTCGCGCAACGACAGCATCACGTCCAAGGACTGGGAACCACTTTACCAAAGATTAAGTAGTTGTCTGAGTTCGAACGAGTCCGGCTACGACAGCGACGGGGGTGTGGGCGGCAGCGGCGGCGGCGGCGTCCGGCAGGGCAATAATCTAAGCATCTCCGGCGGAGATACGGAATCTATTGCCTCGGGCACCCTCAAGCGCAACTCGTTGATCTCGCTCAGCTCCTCGGAGGGAGTGGGAATGGGAATGGGATCTGGGTCGGGCTCCGGGCAGCGCAACAGCAGCATCTGCAGTGCTCCCGTTTCCCTGGGCGGCTACAACTACGACTACGAGACGGAGACGATACGCCGCCGGTTCCGGCAGCTGAAGCTGGAGCGCAAGTGCCAGGAGGACCACATCGGCATCGTCCTCTCTCCCAAGACGGTGATGACCAGCAGCAACGAGCAGCAGTATCGGTATCTCATCGTGGAACTAGAGCCCTACGGCATGGCCCAAAGGTGAGTATTCTGCGGGGTTCCAAATTCGAGGGATCTTTATTCTAATCTCCACATTCTTCCACCCCTCAGGGACGGTCGCCTTCGGCTGGGCGATGAGATTGTGAACGTGAATGGGAAACATTTGCGGGGCATCCAGTCCTTCGCCGAGGTCCAGCGCCTGCTGAGCATCTTCGTGGACAACTGCATTGACCTGGTGATAGCGCACGACGAGATCACCACCGTCACCGACTTCTATACCAAAATCCGCATCGATGGGATGAGCACACAACGCCACAGGCTGAGCTATGTGCAGCGCACCCAGAGCACGGACAGCCTGACCAGCATGCAGAGCCTCCAGCTGCAGGCGGAGGGCGGCAGGCGGGAGGACGGAGAGCGGCCGAATGGGGGCGAGGACCAGTGCGACGCCCGGTCGATGGCCAGTGTCAGCACACTGCCCACGCCCATGCCCCTGATGCAGCACCGCCGCAGCTCCACGCCACGCCACTCGCTGGACGTGAGTGCGCCGGAGCACGAGCTGCTGCGACGACGAGCACGCAGCTCCTCAGGTCAGCGCTCTAGCTTGGTTCTAACACCGACACCGCTCTTTAACAACCAAGGCAGCAGCAGCAGCTGCTCCTCCTCGCCCAACCACCGGGCGAGCGAGAATGCCGACGAGAACGTGTCCTACACGCCCGTCTATGCGAATCGAGCGGCGAGCGTGTGCGTGGCCTCCTCGCTGGCGGACGACGAGAAGTGGCAGCTGCTGGCCCGCAAGCGGTGCTCCGAGGGCTCCGCCCTGCCGCCACCCGGCTCTCCCGGCGGCCCCCAGCAGTTCGGCCAGCGCACCCATTACGCCCGCAACTCCATTAACCTGGCCAACTCGCACTACCGCTCGCTGCGGTTCGCTCACTCGCGTCTCAGCTCCTCGCGGCTGAGCCTGTTCATGCAGACGCCGCCTAACAATCTAACCGAGGGCGTGGCAGCACCCCCAAGCCCCCAAACAACAACCACAACAACAACAACAACTGATCTCACTAACAACCAGACGCAGCAGCAGCAACACCACCAATCACTATACATCAAGCACACGCCAAAGAGCGTCTCACTATTC
Organism: Drosophila subobscura; assembly: GCF_008121235.1. Classification (NCBI taxonomy): domain Eukaryota; kingdom Metazoa; phylum Arthropoda; class Insecta; order Diptera; family Drosophilidae; genus Drosophila; species Drosophila subobscura. The sequence continues at coordinate 19,473,137 of NC_048531.1, read as the reverse complement.
TCGCCTAATCCATATGTTAATGCCTCATCCTCACCAGCCTCGGCATCGGCATCGGCAACGGCATCAGCGACAGTCAGTTCCGGCTCATCTCTGGCACCGCCTGCCGCCGCACTAATGCATCATCGTCCATCGCTGCCGGTGGCCAAGCTAACAATTCGCGACGAGGAAATGGCCGAGGTCATCCGAGCCTCCATGAGCGAGGGTGAGAATCGTTAACCCCAAATAACCCTAATCCCCAATGTGCGGTGGAGAACTTGCATTGATTGAAGAACCATTCCATCTTCCAGGCAGTGGTCGTTGCACAGCCAAGAGCATTACCTTCTTCAAGGGTCCCGGGCTTAAGTCCCTGGGCTTCAGCATTGTGGGTGGACGCGACTCGCCCAAGGGCAACATGGGCATCTTTGTGAAGACGGTCTTTCCATCTGGTCAGGCAGCAGACGATGGCACCTTGCAAGCGGGTAAGCTAAACGTTTAAAATCTGAAAATCTTAACATATAAATCTCTCCGACCCACAGGCGATGAGATCGTGGAGATCAATGGCAACTCTGTGCAGGGCATGAGTCACGCCGAAACCATAGGGCTATTCAAGAATGTGCGAGAGGGCGCCATTGGGCTGAAGATCTTGAGAAGAAAGTAAGTAGGAATCAAGAATTCTACTCAATGGGAGAGTAACTGATTCATAATTATCTTTCCTTGCAGACTGCAGAAAGCGAAATCTATGGGCACGTAGAGCTTTGTCTTTGGAATCCCAATTAACTGGAATACCTGATTGTGGACAAACTGCTTTGTTGAACCAAGTTAAATGTACATTTCAGCAACTAAGTGAAGCCTTCTTTCGTTTTGTTATCGTACAAAGAACTATTCATATAGATGACTCTTATAGGCACTAGCATAAACCCATAACTGTAGCACCTAAGCAATTGTACGGAGTTACAATCTAAACTAAAATCTATTACTTACCTAGACTCTATGCTAAGCTTCGAAACGTTGTACAAGTTCATGAATATTAATATATATTTACTCTAAAAGTGCACAATTACAGCGACATGCTTTTCCGATATAAGTACGGCCGCTGTATGGCCGAGATGATTCAGCTTTCATCCTTGACTATCAGTCGTTGCTTTTTCACAAAGTGCTCAATGCGATTCTCCAGGCTCTCTGCAAAGTCAATTCAATTACAAAATAAACTTTGCACTTGCCGCAAAGCACTCACCACAGCGCTTGCGTTCCAGAAGAGGCAGATACTGCCGCGGCTTGACCGAGTCCTGTAGCAGCAGGACCTGCGCTGTCACACTTTCTTTTTGGTGGTAGTTCGTTTCCAACAGGTTCTCCAGCTCCTGGAGAACATTTCGTATCATGGTGCTCTTCACACTGAACTGCGTCCACTCGCTTTGGACGTTCTCGATGAGCTTCTGCAAGTTCTCCTCGTTGTAAATCCAATTTGTGAGATCTTTTTCCACCGCAGAATTCTCGTTGATTTCCACTTCCATTGCAGACGTGTCCATGGCCTCGTCATCTTCGTCACCATCAGCTGGATGATGGTTCAATTTCCTCGTCGTCCTGTCTCGAAAATCACAATGGAACAGATTCAGGGGCAGGCCAAGGGCGGGCGTGTACTGTGGCTTGCAAGGATTAGTTTCCACATCGAGAAGGTCGCTAACAATGCGAGGCTGCTCTCTTTGCTGACCCACTAGCAGCAGCACGGCCATGATGCACCTTATCTGATGCCAGAGGAAGGCATTTGCTTTGATCTCCAGATAATACATATCATAACCTATTGCAAGACGAAAACAATAAGTCCCAGCAAATGGAACCGATAACCTCATGGCATATTTACCTGTATGGTTTAATCTCTCTTCGCAGGGCGCCACACGCGCTGCCTGCAGATTCCTTATAAATTTCGTGACACCATTGTGCACATCCATTTTGCAAAAGTTCCTAAAATCAGAATGTCCAACCAGCAGCTTGCAGGCCTCCTGCATGGCTTCAATGTCTAAGTCACCCTTGGGGAAGTAGTACCGGTAGCTACGCGAGGTGCAGTCAAAGCGTGCACTGTAGACAGGGCTTCGCAGCGGCATCCAGGCTACACACTGAATGTTCTTGGGAAGCACCCGGTTGAGGAGGCCACAGTAGTCGATTTCGGAGGAGAGGGCAGCAGATTCCAGCTGAGTCTCAGGCGCATGCTTGCTGCGCAAATCGATTGAGATAACCTGGCAGAAGGCGCTAACTTCCTTGTCCGTGCGTCCACAGCGATGGTAGTTGGATGTGGCACGTGATTCGATGAGGCAAGTACGCGTCAGGGCACGAAACAAATGGGACTCTGATTCCAAAGGGGGAGCACAAAATAGTTTTAATTGGTAAAGTTAAAAGTAAGTTGAACCCACCAATGGTGTCGTTGGAGTCCTCCTGGCAGGCGAAACCCTGGTAGTCCCAGCCAAAGTAGGTTACTTTCAACAAAACATGACGCCTATGAGCGCTGCGAAGGGAAAAAGCAATAAGAAATCTCATTTGGAATCCTTAATGTGTGCCCACTTACCTACTCCAGTCGAACTTACGTTGTTTCTGCACCTTGCTGGACTGTGTCGACTCCTTTGGGACAGTGGCCTCCGTTTCTTTTCCCAACAATTCCGCATATTCCGCATTGCTTCGGTCATGTTCCGTTAGTTTCTTGTGCAGAAGATTTCTCAGCTGAAAGTTGTACGCCTCTAGTTGGACTATTTTATCAATCAGCTCCGTTTGACTCAGTTTTCCCAAAGCCTCTCGCGACAAACCCTTTTGGCGCTTATTTATGACCACCTTCTTGTCAGTTGTTGCACTCATTTTGGCCGTAAATAAAACGTAAACAAAGCGGCACGTGCAATTTGGCGATTGGGACAGTTTGCCATTCACAACGAAGCGCGGACGCAGCACAAAATTGCTGGAAGAAGAAACAAACTTGAAGAAATTTAATTTTATATAAAATTGATCTACAAGGAGAATCTACAAACTTCGTTTTATTAGCGGTTTTACTCAAGGTGCTCACATGGTTTAATAAAAAGGGACTATGTAGGCTAATATCGTTTTTTTCTTAGTTTATTTACGGTATTCACATGTGGAAATGGACAAAGTATATTTCGGTATATTTCTGAGGGTCCGGAGTTATATTTTATTGACAAATCCACGGTCACACTGATCTCCACTGTTTATAAATCATTTTATATTTGTAAAACGTAAAAAACGCCGAATTCGAAAGCCAAATTGAGGCTGAAAGTCGAGCCTGGCTGTGCCCCTAGTGACTCCACACACTTGTGCCTGCTCCCCATCCCCATTTGCTGTTTCAGTGGCGCAGCATCTGAAGGTGAAGGACACCACAGTACGCAGAAGGACAGTACTCAGAAGGACACAAGGACAGGACCCACAATGGACACGTGCAATCACAAGGTCGACAGCGAGAATCACAATTGTGACATGACCCCAGCCTCGCCCCTGCTCTACGCCAGTCTGAATGTGCTGCCCGACGAGATTCTCGAGTTCATCTTCACCTACCTACCACCCTACGGGGACCTGGAGCACTGCAGCATCGTCTGCAAGCGCTGGCATGCCATTGTAAAGAGTGAGTATTCGCGTGGCTGCGATCGATGAAAACGATCACGGCATGCTCTATCTGCCTCCGCTCTATGCCTCCCCAGATCTCGTGCGCCGCTCGAAGTTCAACCTCGAGAAAGGCCTGACCGACTTTCGGTTGCGCTGGGAGGTCTTCTCGCCACAAACGGCCGCCGCTGCGAGCAGCTCACCCGTGGCCTTTATCGCTGGACGCTTTGCCCACTCGGCGGTGCGTCAGCGCAACTCCATGTATGTATTCGGCGGCGGATCCACCTCGGACACCACCTTCAACGATCTCTGGCGCTTCGATCTGACGCACATGCGCTGGGCCCGGCCTGTGGCCACGGGCACCTATCCTTCGCCCAAGGGCAGCGCCTCCATGGTGGCCTGGAAGGACCAGCTCGTGCTATTTGGCGGCTGGCGCTACCCCTCGCTGCATCCGCCCTACCAGCCGTGGTGCCTGTTCGACGAGCTGCACTACTACGATCTCGGAAAGAATCGCTGGCTGCTGCGGAACACCATGCCCTGTCCGCCGCCCATGGCTGGCCACTCGGCCACGGTGCACGGCGACCGCATGGTGGTGTTCGGTGGCTACCAGATCACAGACGATGTCAACATCAACTCCAACGACACTTGGGTTCTGGACCTGCCCGAGCAGCGCTGGTGGCAGCCTCTCTTCGTGGGCAACACGCGGCCCAGTGCGAGATACGGACAAATCCAGATCGAGCTGGACAAGAATCATCTTCTGGTCGTGGGCGGCTGTGGCGGCGCCAATCGGGTCTACACGGACGCCTGGCTGCTGGACATGACGAGAGATGTGTGGTCGTGGAAGACGCTGACGGTGCGCAACAAGCGCTTCGGGGCCGTCCACATGTGGTGCAATCCCGGCTGCAAGGTCAACAACTACCTCGTGGTGGTGGGCCCCTCGCCCAACATGCCGCAAGACTTTCAAATGATGAAGCAGAGTCGGGTGCCCGTGGTCGGGGGACGCGGCCAGCCGCCACCCAATCCTCACCAGAATATGCCCCAGCGGGGCCAGCGTATCCTGATGCCAGAGCGCCGATTAGCTGGCGGCCTGGCAGGCGGCTTGGGCCAAAACCGTGCGAATCGTGTCGGGGCGGGCGGAGGAGCGGGCGGCGCTCTGGCTCCGCAGGAACAGTATTTGGCCAATCGACGGGCCATTCTCAACCAGCACATGCAGCAGGCGCAGCAGTTCATGCACAACAACAATGTGAACAACAACAACAACAATTATCAGCCACGATCCGGTCGCTTGAGCGATTTGCACGCGCCCCCGGCCCCGGCCCCAGCCGCCGCAGCTCCTTCGCCACCCTCACCGCCAGTGCGTGCTCCCTCGCTGGCCGCTGCCGATGGGGACGTGGATGCCGCCCAGCGTCTTCAGCGTAATCTGGCCCTGCGGTGTCGCGACAACGAGCCGCGACTGCCCAAGCGCTTTGATGAGATGTACGAGGTAAGTGGACCACCAAAACGATACCTTTTGCATCATTCCAAAGGTAATTGGTTCCTCCTCCCCACACAGGATCCCTTCCGAATGGCCGCCTTCAATGTGCCCACGCGGTCGCGCAGCGCTTCGCGAGATCACAATGAACGCATCCGCCGCATGGAGGAGAAGATGAATGCCATACGGAACTCGCGGCGGAGCGCGCCCGCCGCCGCCCAGGTGGAGCCCCAGCCGTTACGCGCGCCCTCCCCGAAGCGACTGCGCTGCAATGTGCAATCCCTGTTCGTGTGCGACATCTCGAGCATACTCAGCAGCAGCGAACCCGCCCTCGACTGGGTGGAGTACAAGAACTTTGGCGTGCTGCGGGGCGCACCCGATCGCCTCATCCTGTCCAGCCTCATTGCCGGCAATGGCGAGCTGATTCTGTTCGGCGGCGTCCACAAGGAGACCCTCACAGACATCACACACCACGTGTCCAATTCCATACACTTCCTGAGTTTTCCCCGTGATATTATTTAAGCTCGGATCGGGACCGGGACCGGGATTCCGGCCAGCCATACAGTAGCCAGCAGACACGATAGCCAATGTCTATGCCTATGTCTGTGTCTGCGTCTATGTCTGTGTTTCCCCCTCCTAAACCTAAACCTAAACCTAAACCTAACCCTTAACCTATACCTAAGTTAACGGCAGCAGCCAACTGCTGCTGCCTCTCCAAACTCCTTCAAAGAAGTTCGGGCAGAGTTCATTTGGACCGTTTATTGAGTGTAATGGATTAATGGATGAGTTGTACGATTAAACATGGTTACCTACTTAAATTAAAGTATCCTCCCGTATGTTACCCTTAATCCCGTCTTCTGTCCAGCAGCTCCTCGAGAAGCTTGATCAAGTCGTACGCCTGCTGGAAGCGCATATCACATGTCGCGTCGTCGCATCGCACGCATTGGTCCAGCAGCAGCTCCAGCCTCCCGTTGGCCAGATCCTGCAGAAGAAAGTCTTTGAGCAGCCGACAGGCCTGATACACGTTCGCGTCCAGCTGCTGGCCACCGCAAAATTCCTTCACATCGAACGTGAATCCATCGCCAGGCAGGGGTTCGTACTTCTGGGCGTTGCCCAGGGGAGCTGCCGCATCCACTAGGACCACAGAGTCCAGGTCGATCAGCAGCACTCGCTGGCTGGGCTCGTCAAAGGCCAGATTGTCGGCCGTCAAGTCCGTTAGGAAGAGGCGAAAGTCCGCAAAGCCAAAGGTGAGCTTCAGGGACAGCTGAAGCACTTGTCTGGCAATTTCCAGGCGCAGATCCTCGCCAGCAGCGGCGTTGTGCGACAGAGTGTGTCCTGCATAGGCTTGAAAATGGGTCAGGCCACACGCACCGTAGCTCCGTGGCACTGGAAACTCCAGCAGAAACAGCTCCTGCATCAGCAACGGGGTGACGCTGTGCATCATGTAGTACCAGATGGTGGCAGCCTCATGGCCGCGCTGCTCCAAGTAGCTCACGAAGCGAGGGGTCCCGCGTCCGCCATGGCAAAGATGGAACCCACCGGGACGCTCCGCCATCTCAAGAAATTCTCTTCGCAGGAAGTCCACATTGCGGTAAGACTGCCCGTTGGCCTTTCTCTTGGCCACCAGCTGGGACCCTTCATTCGAGTGGAGAAAGTAAATCTCCCGACGATCGAAGAGCAGAGCGATTCCCTTGAGCAGCTTGCTCCAGTCCGAGGGCTCGGCGATGGCCTCGAAGATTTCCTCGCACTGCCAACGCTGTCCGGCAAAGCAGGCCGGACACAGCCGCAGATCCCGCTCGAGATGTGCCCTGAATATATCCTTCTGTGGTCGTATCTGCAGATCCTGCAGCAGGGCCAGAATGAGCACAACTCTGAGATGTCCGGGCGACAGGTGCATGCCAGGGGGCTGCAAGAGAGAAAGAGAAGGGTCAGAGCAGCATGAGGAGGCTTGGCAAGCCATAAAACGAACCCACACGTGCGTGAACAAGTGTGTGAGCCAGCAAGTGTATGTGTGTGTGTGTGTGTTTGAGTGAATGTGCGTGAGGGCCCAGCCTCCCTTGAGAGGCCTCGACATTACCTGTTTCCCCCAGCCACATGCCAAACTTAAGGTCTGAGCCAAAGCAGCTGCCCCAGCTGAAGAACCAACCAACCGCCTGCAGGCATCCGAGGCCCAACACCGAAGTCGGAATACTCTACAGAGAAATCAAGTTAATCAAGGTTGTGATCCAATAAACTACAGCGAATCACGTCTATCAAAACAAACATTTAAAATTAGCTACGATTATGTGTGATTAGATAAGCAATTGTATTCCATCAAAGATCAGATAAGTTTGGCTCTTTAGTGGCTGCATAAATCCATGTACCCCGCACACGACACACACTCCCAGGGGAAGAGTATGCAAGATGGTTGGGCTTACAGAAATAACTTTGCTTGGCTTTGGTGTGGTGTGGCTTCTCCTTCGCTTCTGGCAGCTTCTCCTCGGCCTGAACTGAAGAAGAGGCAATTGAAAGGGTTCAAGGTTGGCAATCGCTGCCAGACGCTTAATTTGTAATCTCAACGAAGGCGGCAGAGCCACCATTATAAAGATTGCAGCACACAAGCGGCATCGGTAACGACATTTCCTTTAATTGTGGCTTCAAATGGGATATAGGAAGAGAAGTGTGTGCTCCTATGGTGCCATAGGAACGCTTGTGCTAGGGCAAAGAATCTGAAGTGTGTCTAAGAATCTAAGCTAACAGTGGGACATTCCTTTATCACCTTCATCAAAGCTGTTTGGCAGACACATTTCAGGGCGGAAGACTCCTCCCTAATCAGCAGCCGAGTGACCAAGAACTGAGAACATTGAGAGGCATGGCAAGAGAGAGGCAAGATCGGGCTCGCGAGAGAGCGGCCAGCGGTCGGATCGGACGCCGACGATCGCTTGGATACCTCTACCTGGCTGTGGCTGTTGGCTGTCCGTCAGATCAGTTGAAGGTGGCGCGTTGCGCTCAACGGTTCTCAGTTCTCGGTTCTCTGTTCCATTTGCTCGTTTACGTTCTCGATCAGCCTCGTTCTCCGCGACGAACAGCTGGTTGCGTCTGTTTTGGTTTGCCGTGTGCGATCCGATCAGCATATAAAGTCCGCGATATCGGTCAAGTTCAGCCGACTGACTCCCTCCTCGGCTGCCAAAGCATAAAAAGCGGCGAACAATTTGTTGCCCAAGAATTCGCGTAAAATTCACTTTTATTCTCGTGAACTATTCGATCCAATTGAATTTCAACACTTTACAGAACTACAGCCATACACTATACAGATCCCCAGCCAGTTGCGATCGCTTTTGTTTGAAAAGAATTTGTCACAGTGCCAAAAGGTGTGTTTCTGCTTGGAAAAATATCCACTCAAATAATCCAATTTTGTTTCAAAAATCACCCAAATACCAAAATCATAAAGAATTTGTTTTAAGGTCGCCCACAAATCTGTGAACCCTTCACCCCTTTCCCCTCGAAGGTGATTTTTATGCAATATTGAATTGCGATTCAGGAGGGGGACAGAAGTAAAGCAAACAATCTGCGCCGCAATATATGTATGAGAGATCACGAGATAATTGATTGTCTCCGGGGTAAGGTAAACAAACAATCGTTGGGGTTCGTACTCAGGAATCCCAAATGCTCAAAATCGAAGATTAACACTTTGTCGATGATCAGCTAACTTCTCGATGGAGCCGAGCCCGCATTTTACATATGCACGCTACCATTTCTGGACATAGTCCATTAGCTGTAAACAGTTTCTGCAGGGATTCTCGTATAATTCGTTAATTTCAGTAATTTAGAGAGTACTTCGGGATGCACATAAGTATGCGTTCGATGCTCCGATAGTTCCCTTGGAAGTCACCATAGCCTAGACAACTAAAATGTATAGAAAAACACTTTAAACCGGTTATGTATTACCCCCTGAGCAAAATCAACACTCAAATATAAATAGGCAAACGAAGCCCCCTCCAAATAAACACATATACACATACTCGTACATGTGTATGTACATACATATGTATGTATGAATGCGAATGCCGGCATTAGATGTGAATAACTAACTGGACGACAGACCGACACTCCGTAGTATTATTCTGGCTTATTGATAAACGAAATACGTCTGGCATAAGTATGTATGTACGAGTGTGTATGTAGATGTATGGCACGTTCTTGGCAATGACTAAGGAAATCCAAGACAGCTTTAGCAATTCAATTTAATTGATATATTTCCATCCAAATTGTCGGTGTACGGTGCACAACGGGGGAATGCCCTTGAACAGTACAGGGGCAGGGCATTCTAAAATGATGTTTTCTTATCAAATCAGATCGCCCAAAAAGAAACTATCGTAACAGATGGAGAGACACTCCCTCTTGGGAGACATGTGGTTCCCTAATCGGTTAACTGCCAGCAAACAAAATTAATTTCAACCTTTTTCGTTCTCTATCTTTCTTTTTTTCGGCTGTTGTTTGGCGCTTCTCGCTTTCTATTCGCCCGACCCGAAATAGTTTCCATTATCTAAAGAATGATGGATGGCCCGCCATGGCACGAGCAAATTGGCAACCGGTTCTCCATCTCTTCTCTTCTCTTCACATCTCATCAATATTTATGGCCTTTCTCCGCCTCTTGCAGATGAACAGCTCTGCGATGGAAGTGGCCGTGACCCATCACAAGGAGCAGGCTAGCGTGGGCAGCCTGCTGGGACGCCGCTATGCTGAGCTTCTGCACGGGGAGAAATACACGGACTGCTTGTTCCACGTCTGCGAGGAGCAGTTGAAGTGCCACAAACTGATCCTGAGTGCCGCCAGTCCCGTCTTTGAGGCCATGTTCTTCGGACCGATGCAGGAGAGCGAGCCGCAGATCGAGATACACGACATCAGTGCGGCCATCTTCAAGGTCCTGCTCGAGTGCATATACACGGGCAGCGTGGACTTCAACAGCCTGGAGCTGGTGGCGTGTATTGAGCTCTACTACGCGGCGGAGAAGTATCTGCTGGACGAGCTGATAGCCGACTCGCTGGTGGCCATCACCAGGAAGCTGCGCTTCTCCAACATTCTGCCCGCCCTGGAGCTGAGTGTGTGCATGGGCCTGGACAGTCTGCTGGAGGTCTGCATGACCTTCTTTATGCGCTGCTGCGTGAACAATGCCCAGTACATGACCCATCTGAAGGAGCACTATGTCCACGTGTCCAAGGAGTGCGTCAAAACGATCATTGCCGCCTGCAAGGAGCCGCACAAGCTGCTCATTTGGTACGTCTACGAATGGACCCAGCAGGAGTGTGAGCAACTGGGCCTGGGACCCAGCGATGCGGACTTGGTGGTCCATTGCCTGGGGCCGGAGGCCAACTCGTGGCCAGTGAATGTGAATGCTTCCGAAGAGGCGCAATCTCCGGCTCCGGCTCCCATTGTCTCCGTGGAGCGCTGCTACTACAAGGCCTGTCGACCGTTCACAGTCGATGCAGAGTCTCCCTTATGGCGTCTCCGACTCAGGAGCCCCCGCTTCATCTCGCTCCTGGGAGTGGTCATCAACAGTCGCCTGCCCCCCAACCTGACCGGCAACTTTGGTCACGTTCAGGTTCAAATGCCGCTGGAGTACCGCGAGTCCCTGCGCCTGGACCTGTACGAGCTGCCGGCCGACGGCGAGGACGCCCCCAGCAATCCCGTGTGGAGTCATGTCATTCAAAATCAGAGCACGAAATACAATTGCGACTTGCACCTCAGCTGGCGGCGCGAGGAGGCGTGTGTACTTACCCCGGAGCTGTCCTACGAGCTGCAGATACGATGGGATGGCAGTGCCTACGGTGCAGAGTATCCTTGCAGCGTGCAGTCCTGTCTCGCCGATGGCATTCGCTTCATCGACAGCGACAGCTTCAGCGGCAGCCTGGTCAAGGGCTTGCGCTACGCCAATCTGGTGTAGCTGCGGGGTGCAGGGCGCCTGCGTCGCTCTCGTTTCTAGTTAGGCTTATTCTTAATCATTGTGTATTTATTGCCGTAAGTTAATGTACGCTGCGTCGGAGTTCATTAAACTTTCGAAAACGCTTCAAACAGATTGGAAAGATAACAACAACAACAAAAAGCCGGTTTACTTTGCGACTCTTGTTTGGATGCTGTCAAACTAAAAGCCGATAATCAGCTGTGCTGTACAGTGTCGATTTCCTCATTTGACTGCAGTTGTTTAATGAATTAAATCATTAATTCATTTCCAATTTATTAATAAATTTCCAAAAAGTAAAAAAGCAAAACAAAAGCTGAACAAACGACTATCGATGAGTTGCAGTGTTGCGATTAGTGCGAACTATCGATACTCCCACTACACTCGTATTCGCAGTTATCTGTTCCAGACTAGACTGCTCTTGTGTTGCCGTGAAAAGTGTTGTGGTGTGAACGACCATTAGGCTAGTTTCGATATTTACGCCCGTCACTGGCAGGACGGGTTGTCCACCTCTTGCGCTTGCCGAATTGTTTTGTTTACGAAAAATTTGTTTTGCAAAATGACGATTCTCTACAAGGTGGAGAGCAAGGAGTTCGGCAAGGACAGCGTGTTCCCCCAAAAAGTGGTGCTGTGCTCTGTGTCGGCCCGCAACATTATCGCGTTCAGCTCGCTTCAGAGCGCGATAGTGTCACATGGTCCTGGCGACAGCAGCAGCGGTGCCGGCGTGGCTGTGGGGGCCAGCAACAGTCATGTGTATGTCAGCGACATTGTGACGCCGTGGGAGTACTACAAGGTGTGCTCCTCAAAGTCCCTGATCAATGTGCTGGAGTGGAGTGCCAATGGGGAGCAGCTGCTGCTCGGCTATGTGGGCGGACGCGTGGAGATTTGGCAGCCCAAGCATCAGTCCATCAATATCTGGCTGCTGCAGTACCATGCAAACATCCCAAGCGAGGACATCATAGAGGCCAAGTTCTTCCACAACGGCAAGGGAGTCCTGTTCAATCCCCAGAAGAAGGAGCACACCTACTATGCGGAGAAGTTTGAGCGTCTGGAGCAACGGCCCACGCTCAGCGGCTTCGGCGGGGTGGCCAGCGAGGGCTGCATTCTGCTGACATCTTCCGGCCTCCTGGGCGCCTTCAGCCTGCCCCTGCTGCAAAAGTTCCCCAGCACCGAGGGTGCCGGCAGCGAGATTGTTGAGCTGACGCCCGTCATGCACAGCATTGGCATCTCCAGGAGCTTCATAGAGCACTGCAGCATGGCGCCGAGAACCTCGGGAGCCGTCAATGTGGCCTTCAGCTGTGGCTGGCAGCAGCAGCTCGTGCAGTGCTTCAAGATTTCCCTGATGATGGAAGGAGACCTGGGCCTGGAGCAGCACATGGCCATCAAGTCCGAGTCGCAGGCCAGCATATTCCTCAATCCGCTCGAGGGCAAGCTCATCAGTCACCTGAAGTGGACGCGGGTGGCCAACGACGACGTGATCTTCATAGCCTACTCCTGCCCAGAGGGCGGCAGCTTGCTGGAGCAGTGGACCCTCACGCGCAGGCATCAGAGTGTGCACACCCTGCTGCAGGGAGGCGGCTCCAACAAGGGAAATGAGTTCGTGCAGTCGGAAAGCTGGGAGCAGGTGGCCAAACTCCATTTGAATGCGCCGCTTGCCGACCTCTGCCTCACACGCCTTGTGCCGACCGCCTCGGACTGCTCCCCGGTCTATGCTATACTCCAGGACAACAGTGTGCAGGTGCTGGAGCCCAACTCTCTGAAGCAGCTGAACCACACGCAGTTCGACAAAGTGTCCGTGTCCGACGGCAGTGGAGTGAAATTCGTGAGCGGCGACCTCACGCCCACCAGCCAAATGCTCCTGATCTTCGATACGCACGCCCAGCTGTATGCCATGCAGGCGCCCCCGCTGAAGCAGAGTGGATCCGCCTTGCTCCTGCTGGAGTACTGCATCGTCACGGGCTGCGATGCCAGCGACGTGCTGCTGCTGAACCTTGGCAGCCTGGAGCCTTTGGTGGAGAAGCTGACGGACAACTTTTCGCGCCAGCCTTCCTTTGTGAAGAATTATTACTACGCCAACTTCCTGGCCCTCAAGAGCAATCTGTGCCGCGTGCAGCAGCAGGAGTTTGACAATCTGATCATCCTTCATGCCATATCCACCACCTTCAAGAGCCTTCTGCGCCCCTCCGACCTCGGATACCAGGACAAAGGGCCCGCCGACAACCTGACGACGAAGCTGAACGAGTCCATACCGGACGTGGACACTGTGATGCTGAACCTCGATGCCAAGGACTTCACCGTGGAGCCAGTGATGCTGCAGAGCCTTCAGCCACTGATCCAGTGGGTCACCGATCTGGCGGTCAACATGCTCAACCGCCTGCCCGAAGAGGTGATGAAGTGCAAACTGTCGGGGAAGCGTCCCAGCTACGACATCAGCCGGGACATCAACGCCATTAGCAGTCTGAGGGAGTTGCTCGTGATGATTCGCATCTGGGGCCTGCTGAACACCCAATGCCTGCCCGTCTACACCAAGATCATGGAGAACATTGACGTGCTGGTCATTCTGTTCCGCCTGCTCACGCGCCTGGCCCAGAACCCCGCAGAGCCGGACGAGATGCTCTTGGACGAGTGCAGTCTGCTCTCGAAGCAGCTTCTCATTCCTCAGCTGAACAAATTCAACCCGACGACGCTGCTCAGTGCCCAGGGATTTGCTGCCGTGAAGTCGGGCCACCTCATGTTCACCTCCCTGGTGGAGCCGACGTGTCTGCAGGACATGGAGATGGAGGATGTGGTGTTTGCCAGGTCGGTGAAAGATGGCGTCAGCAATCTGCAGCTCGGCGCCCATCCCACTACCATCAGACGATGCGCCCGCTGTGGCTTTGTCTTTGTCAACAATGCCAACAAAGTGGCCAAGACTTCGGCTCTGAAGGCCTGGTTCAACAAGTGGCTGCATTGCCATTGTGGCGGCTTCTGGAAGCAGATTAATTAGGCTCGGTGCCCATCTACAGTATCCTCCTTAGACTTAACTTTCCCTAGCTTTTAATAAAAATGCAAGTTTTAATTTAATCCATGGGTAATCCGCTGGAGGGCAAACATTTGAAAAACAAAAAATCCCTTAGTCCCTTTAATATGTAAACATTCCTACAAGAGGAAGTCGTGAAAACTAGCCAATCTTGTGGAGAATTGTTTGATAAATCGGGTAAAATTATTGTTTTAGCGCGGAGACTCCTAACTAGCCAGTAATTTCAAATAGAACATCGAAATCGAGGAAAATGGGCTAACATGTACGTTATATGTACGGACAGAGAGACATGGCTCTATCGACTCGGCTATTGATGCTGATCAAGAATATATTCTTCCTTCTGTGCGTTACACACATCAACTTTTGTACACAAATACAATATACCCCATTTATTTAGTTTTTTTTATACCCGGTACTCGAAGAGTAAATAGGGTATATTTTATTTGTGCGGATAACGGTTGTATGTAACGCACAGAAGGAAACGTTTCCGACCCCATAAAGTATTTATATTCTTGATCAGCATCAATAGCCGAGTCGATTGAGCCATGTCTGTCTGTCCGTCTGTCCGTCCGTCCGTCTGTCCGTCTTGTTTGTCGGCTAGTTCTCAGAGACTATAAGAGCTAGAGCCACCAAATTTTGGCACCAGACTGCTGTATGCTCACACTGAAACCAGTGTATTTCAAAAATGAGCCCCGCCCCCTTCCGCCCCCCAAAAGGGCGAAAACCTCCCAAATCTACAATTTTAAAGATAGCAGAAAACTAAATTCCGTAGGGAATGACTATATCTATCGGATCACCAAATTGGGATCCGATTGGATCATTATTATAGCCACAATGACGAAATTAATTTGCAGTGGCCAAACCCACCCCGTCCCGCAGCATTCACACTCTGCTTCGCGCTGTTTATGGCCTCTACCCCTGACACGTCTCTGCCTCTGCCTCTGCCACGACTCTACAGTGTTTCTATAGGGGAGGGTGGCGAGCTAAAGGAGCGTGCTGGCGTGAGCAGTGTTGTTGATGTAGATGACAGATGAAGAAAAAATGTAAAATTTGACAAATAACCGCTAAAGTGCAGATGTAGTACTGAGTGCCGGGTATAAAAGTTGTGACGCGTAAGAAGCGTCTCACACGTCCCTTCTCGTTTCGCTACTGCGAAATTGGTTGGTCGCAGAGATGAGTCCGCATTGACCAGGTACTTCAGTTTTGTGTTGAATATTATAAAAAAGTTACTGAAAATTTTGAACTCAAAAAACAGTTGTTTGCCGAACGAACACTAGAAATAGAAATTTTATTTATTTATATCGTGTGGTTAGTACCAAACATATAATATCATCATTCTATTTCTAGTGTTCGTTCGGCAAACAACTCTTTTTTTGAGTTCAAAATTTTCAGTAACTTTTTTATAATATTCAACACAAAACTGAAGTATCTGGTCAATGCGGACTCATCTCTGCGACCAACCAATTTCGCTGTAGCGATTAAATATCAAAAAAAAACATATAATATGAAAACATATCGCAAAGAAATATCAAGATTGTGAAATATTGTAAAAAAATATCGATATCGATTGATATCTTTTTGACATCCCTACTTTAAATAGAAAACCAATTCGAACAAATAAAATAAAATAACATTTCATAAGTGGCTGGGAAGTAAAACAACTCCAAAATGAACATAAATCTGCCCCATTTCAACATGAAGAACCTGGTGAAGGAGGCAGGCAGCACAATATCGCGGGTGGTGCAGGTAAAGAAATCAATGATGGGTGCGAGAAAAAACGGGTGGGGATGAAAGGGCTTTTGGGGGTTGGGCTTGGGGCCCATACAAGCACTCAGCACTGACGCTCTTTGCCCTTTTACCCTGCAGCTGACCGAGGAGAAGCTTGGCACCACCGAACGCACCGAATACGACTTGCATTTCCAAAATCTTGCCGAGCGTGCCGACGTGACCAAGACATGGACGGAGAAGCTCGTGAAGGACACAGAATCGGTGCTCATACCGAATCCACAGAACCGTGTCGAAGATTACATATTCGAAAAGATAGAAAAGTCGAAGCCCAAGCGATTGAGTAATCTGGAGCACTTGGCCTTGGACATGATTGAGGCCGGCGGGGACTTTGGACAAGACTTGCCCTACGGCCAGGCCCTAATCAAGGTCGGGCAGGCCGAGCAAAAGCTGGGCCAGTGCGAGCACGACTTCATAGCCACCTCGGGCATTTGCTTTACGCAACCGTTGCGAAAATTCTTGGAGGGCGAAATGAAGACCATTAGCAAAGAGCGCGGCATCCTCGATACGAAGCGCTTGGATCTGGACGCCTGCAAGAACCGTGTGAAGAAGGCGCGCAGCATGCTGGGCCAGCAGTCGGTGAGTCGTGGGAGCTCAAGGGTGGTCGTGAAAACGGGGAGGAGTGGTGACTTATTGACTTTCGATATTTTTCCTACTTTGCTTTGCGCTGCCTTTGTGTGGATTGTGTTGGTTTGATTTATTGTGGTTCACAGAAAGATGGCATCTCGCCAGAGGCTGCCTTGGAACAGGTATCAGACCTTGGACCATGCCCAAACCTATGCCTCATCGGTCATGCTGCACCAGATCACTAATTTATTCTCTCTTCACAGGCAGAGCGCGACTTGCGCGTGGCCCAGGCCGAGTTTGACCGCCAGTCGGAAATAACGAAGCTGCTGCTGGACGGGATTAGCACATCGCAGGCCTCCCACTTGCGCCATCTGCATGCCTTTATCCAGACGCAGGTGCGCTACTACAAGCAGTGCGGCGATGTCATGGAGCAGCTGCAGCGGGAGCTGGCCAAGTGAGTATCCACCACCAGGTGACCAAAGAAGATGATGATGATGTTAAAGATGATGCTGATGACAGACGAGCAAAAAGACTATCGACTAGGCACCAACAGCAAATCTCGTGCACTATGTGTAGGATGGTCGCGGCCGCGAGCTAGCCACTGATCGTCTCACTCTCGGTTATTGTTTTGTGGTCTTACAGAATGCAGCATCCCAAGCCGCGCCTGCGCATCAATAGCGAAGATGTTGATGTTGGTGGGCCTCCCAGCTCTGTGTCGATGCATTCCTGTGATTCCGACTCCCTAGTGGGAGTAGCCCTATATAGCGATAGTGAAATTGACAAGTCCCTAACGAATCTCCTCGAAGACTTTAACATCGAATTCGATCCGACAGCCATATCCACAGTTTAATCTCAATGCAAATTCTTTTGCGGCTTTCAATAAGAAAACTACAAAAAATTGATTCCAACCAGATTCCAGTTAACATTATTTATACAAAAAAGTCTTATACGTAATTTAAGCGATAGGTTTTTACTTGTCGTTATTGTTGCTGTTGTTGTTTTTTGCACATAATCAAATCCGGTTTCCGTAGCGCCCGCCTCCATCTCCATTTGAGCAGCATAATCAAATCACAATCACCATTAAACTCTGCATCTGCCTCTGCGTCTTCCATCAGCTTGGGAGGCCCGACACCATACATTCCGCTCGACCAGAGCAACGCTAGTGCCAGCAAGTCGAACGCACCGGGCGGACCATCGGCGACCCGTGCTGGTCCGGGCAACAATAACAGCAGCAGCAATCAGGCATCATCTGGCCACAGGCCGACCAATCAGCCCATGCACGTCAACACGGATCAAATGCAGCGGGCACGTGTCCTCTGCTCATATGACGCCAAGGACCACACTGAGCTTAATCTGAACGCGAACGAGGTGAGTGTGCAGGCCTTACAGTGGCAGACCCTTATCTAATCGCGTGCATCTGCATCTGCATCTGTAGGTCATATTTGTCACCGAGTGCTCGCCCGTTAATGAGGATTACATGTACGCAAAGCAGGGACTCATGAAGGGACTCGTGCCGCGGGCTTTTGTCGAAATGCTCGATGAGGAGCACGACGTCACCCTCTAAGTGAGGCCGCGAGCAATACAAATGCAATAATAATCTCAACCAAATACTCGTATGTTGGACAAAAGGAGAGGAAAGAGATACTCAAACGAATATGGATTGGATTCATGATGGAATTGGAATGGCAATTGGACAATTATAAAATGCGGCCAAATGGCATTTGGCACTAGCAAGAGAGTACAATAATTTATCAGAAGAAATATAGATACATACATACATGCATACCATACATAGTTATATACAAGGCATATACATACATGCATGAACATGGTATTATAGAGTATACATAGAGCATCCTAGTTTAGGCCACGTTTACACCCTCCTCAGAATCTCATCCTTGCCCACGCCCACGCATTTGCACAGCACAGCCACGCGAACAGCAATAATCGAATGAATACTCAGCTGCCCCGAATCGTCGTTAGCTACCTAAACAATAACTCTAAACTTTAAACTATAAACTATTAACTGAATGCTTGGAAAACGATTCTCAACTTTATTATTGTTACTGCGTATCACATATCTGTAGAGAAGGTGTTGTATGTTTAAGCTTCTCCCTCCCTCCACACTCGTGAAAGTATTATATTTGTGTTATGTTTGTCTCCAGTGCAACAAACGAAATTCACTGTGCTTTAAACTATATATATGTATATGTATATGTGTATCCTATAATTATATATGAGATTGTTAATCCTATTTATCTACATATTGTGCTATTCTCAAGTGTTTCCCATTTAAGCTAGTTAGTATTTAACGTGAACTTAATTACTTATTCATTCCTTCTGCAATTAATTATGTTGTCAAACGCAAAACCCTTTGGTGCAATTTTCAAAAGTCAATTAAAATGAATCTTGCCTCACAAATCGAAGTGAATCCTACCCAAAAATTAAGAACAATCAAAAAATACCAATTAGCGCTTAATTAATGCAAATAAAATGCAAAATTGCCATGGCAGAACGTACAATACTACAAACAAACACAAAGTGAACAACGATGATTTTTAGGTTTTCAACAAAATGAACGACAATTTATAGTTATAAAATGAATAAATGAATTTTAAACACACATAAACTAAATATAAAATAAATGAAAATACAATACTACGATTGTCCATTCGAGCTTCTTTATTCGTCCATAATAAGTAGTCCATTTTGGAACTCAACAGTGGGGAAATTCCTGAATCTAAATGTGTGTTTAAATTAATCAAAATCAATGCAGCGATGTGGCAGATCAGTCTAAAGGATAACAGTGGAAAAAGTAAAATTAGCATAGCAGCAGCAGTAGCATTATTTATGTGGAGCATACCCAAGGACATGAAGTACCATCCGGGTGGGTGGTCGCCAATCTCATAGTCAGAGTCGTCACCGCTTATGAATTCGAATTCATTGAACATGTCATCGCCGTAATAGTCCGACTCGGCATCGCTGTCTAAATCATCGTCCAGATCATCCAGATCGACCAGATCGTCCAGATCGTCCAGCTCGTACAGATCGTACTGCCCAAAGTCATACTGCCCAAAGTCATACTGCCCAAAGTCATGGCCTTGAAACACGCTGGGAAAGTCCATGGCATCATCGAGACAATCGTAATGGTACTTCACCTCGAGGATATCTTTGGGCTTGACATCGGGAGGCTGCAAACTCAACCAAAAATTGTCAAACAATTCACTTTACAAGTAAGTGCATACCCCCAACTCACATGCTTGACTTGTATGCCCGAGACACAGACTAGTGTGCCCGAGACACAGAGCTGAACTGGCAATCTGCGTTGATTCTCCTTGTTGTCAATGTCCGCGCGCACCTTCTTGAAGATTCCATGCACCAGCTTCTCGGTAATGTCTTCGCAATTTTCCAGGCCGAGGATGTGCAGCTTGGGGCAAGCGTCGAAGAGAAAAAAGACCGATGAGTCGTGCAGCTTGCTGCACTTTAGGTTGATCTGCTCCAGCATTTTGAGGCTTGAAAACGTCGTCAGGGCAGTGTCAGACATGGCCAGGACTTCGGGTAGGATAAGAATGCGCAGGCCTCTTAGTTTGGCAATTAGAAGAAACAGGTCCGGGGACAAGTCGGAGCCTCCATACACCTCTAGGCGCTCCAGCTTCTCGGCCTTGTGCTCGGCCAGCTGATGGAAGAGCTCCGAGCGCAATGTGCGGCCAGGCAGGTCGATATAGATGGCCAAGCTCTTAAGGTTTGGCAGCTGGGCCACGTACTCGTACGTCTCCCTTGGCCCGGCGCTTATGCGCAGTACCTCCAAAGAAGCGCCCGAGTTATCCTTGATCATCGTTTGAAAGACGTCAAAGGTCATTGTGTCAATGCCCTTCAAGTTAAGGGTCTTTAGGTTGGTCAACACCTTGCAGATGTTGGACAGATAGTGGCCCTGAAAGCGAGGGCACCCGGAGAGCGTCAGAGATTCAATGGTTGGGGATAGCTTGACTAGGGATGCTCCGATAATTTGGTTGCCAGAAATATTGAGCGTCTTCAGGCTGCGACAGTTCTTGAGGGCCGAGATGCCCTCGTCAGTCAGCATATTCTGAGGCAGCTCCAACGCCTCCAGCTTTGTCATCTTGGCGAATATCTTGTACATGTTTCGCGGTGTCAGCGGGCTGTTGTGCAGCGTTAAGGTTTTCAAATTCAAGCAATTGGTCGACAGAAAGTCGCACAAGCGCTGAGAGCGGCGGAGAGGCGGAATCTCGCCGGTTATGTGCTGAACATACGTTCCGGATAGGTTGAAAAACTCGCGAAGGTCCCACACAGTGAGGTTCGCAAAGTCGTGCAAGTCAATAGATCTGTGAAGTCTGGCCGTGGCCTGCTGGTAGACAGCACGGAAGCGTAGGCATGTACGCGTTAAGACCATCTGGTCGTGCATCGGGAGATACAGCATCACCATCTCCAAGCAGTAATCGTTGAGATTCAAAATTGTCGGATCCAGTTGCTCCGCTTCCGCATCCTGGGCGTCTGCTCCGTAGGCATCTGGCTGGTGCCAGCTGTCACTGGCTTGCACATTGAATCGACACCCGTTCACATCGTGTATACGGCTGTGCAAGGCTCTAGGAATGGAATATTGGTGAGTTATCAGTGGAGAGTGTCGGTCAGGGTCATGGGCAGGCCGAGAGGCCACTCACTTGGCAGCGTCCAGTGTCTTCTCGTAGAAAACCCAGCCACTCTTGAAATGGAAGCGGTTTGGCGGTCTACCGCCATTATTCCCCACGAATTGCATGCGCAAAACGCGCCCAAAATTCGAGAAGTGCAAATAAAGCGTAGCTTTATTCAGCTGCGAGGGGAGACAGACGGTGCAATGGTTCAGAGTATGTTTAAAGCTTCAAAAAGGGAAGGATACCTACTTCCTTTGGGATCTTGAACATGTAGAGCTTCTGCACTGGAATGTGGTCTTCTGTGTAGGCAATGGAGTTCTTGAAATAGTAGTTCTGTTCCGCTGTAATGGCAAGAGGAAACGGCGAAGTTCTTGCAATGTTTGTGGGATTTTCGAAGCAACGAAAAGACGTGCGATTGTGTGGGTTTGCATTGGGCACTTGCATAGTTCTCCAACTTACATGGGTTGTGCACGAAGTGTGCCATTTTGCTGTTCTCCTTATTTTCACTTTTTAATCCGAATTTTATACAAAAGTTAGTGCGATTCGTTTAAAGCGCCTTGGTGGGAAATAGTGTGACTGAAGCTCAGAAATATACCGAAACTCACCTTCTCAGGCATAAAATATACCAGAATATACCGAGGAGAAGACGACCTCAACCCACGGTGGTTGGTCGATTAATCGATTGGTCCGATAGTTCAAAACACGAAATGGATTCTATCAACTTGCATTTTAATTTCGTTAGATATGCGGCTTTTGAAAAGCTTACAAAAGTTTCTTTGCTTGTTGGCTGTTTGTGTGTGTTCTTTTCTCTTATAGAAAACCTTAACTCAGTTAGTTTTCACCAGTTAATTACCTACAAAATGTACAATGTATTCTTCCACTCTGAAAATTATTTTCTAGTTTCAGTTGATGCGACACGTTACTAAAAGTCTTTTCTTACAGAATCAAGGTATGATAGTGGTTTAGCTAACGTAGAAATACAGTAATTGCTGCCAGCAGCATTCGTCTAAATATTCCCTTACGTATTATTTACAATTGTTTAAGGATAAGTTACCAAAAGAGCAAATTAAATAATAGAATATACACGTAGATTAACGTAGATTACAATAAATATCTCTGGAGTTGTCTGGGTGGTTATGGTGAGCGTTTGGCCAATTGTCATGATAGTATCCAGGAGTGTATAATACCTGAAGAAGAGATAAGTTCGAGTTTACTGTTCAGATCTCGTGGGTCTCCCCTCAAAGTTCTACTCACGATTTTCGCCTGGCGAGAGCGTTATATGTATATCCTCACGACTCAGCACTGGTGCTAAAAGCAGAGAATGTGCCACAAAATAAATACATATTCTGCACTCAACCCATGAGAGTGACGTGCACACGTGTAAAGCAACAACGGGCGAAGCGGGTTTAAATATTTAAATAACGTTCTTTATTGATCAAGATGCTAAAAATAATAAACTTTGTTTTGTTTCATTGCTTAGAGCTATGCAACTGTTGCTGTTACTGTTAGCGTTACTGTTACTGTTAGTGTTAGTGTTAGTGTTACTGTTACTGTTAATGCTGTCGTTACAGCGATGCTGATGCTGAGGCACTTGCAATTTACATAAATCATAATTGAAGGGGCTTGCTTGGACATGTCTTTCAGGTGGAGCCGCAGTTTATCGAGCCGGGCCAGTGTGTCCACACGATACTAATTTAAATGCTATCACAGTTTCAAAGTCCACCATAGTCAGCAGGACACATGCAGCGGAGCGTGTGGGTAAGCAACCAAAAGCGAGCGCATGCATGTTAGGAGAACTTTGCATTCCGTTTCTGGATGGGTGAAGGCTATGTATGCAATGCATATGGGTGCTGGGGCTGCTGCGGTTGCTGCTGTTGCTCGAGGCTGGCAGCGGACGAGCCAGCAGCTCCGTCAGCAGCTCCAGGGCCACCTCCGCTGGGGACAATGCGTATCATACCCGGCTGGATCCTAACGTTCTCACAGGCCTCGCAAATATTCAATTGCGGATGGTTGCGGAATGTACACATGTTGCAGGCCCACATGTCAAGTGGCTCCTCATCCTCGTCCCCGTCCGAGTCCGATGGGTATTCTTCCTCGTCGTTTGCTGACGGACGCTGCACAGACATCTGCGGTTGCTGCTGCTGCTGCTGCTGTTGCGACTGCTGTTGTTGCAGCTGAAATTGCTGGAGCTGCTGCTGTCGCTGTTGCTGCAGATATTGCTGGAACTGGTAGTACTGGGCATACGTTGGCGGCGGCGCCTGCTGCAGCTGGAGCTGCTGCTGCTGCTGGGGCGTCAGGCAGGCTGATGTCGGAGCACTGCTGTGGTGCTGCACAAAGTCAGGACCCGGCTGGGTAGATGGTTGGGCCGTTGGCTGGGACGGCACCGAGTGCAGACGCAACGAGCTGGGCGGCGCCTGGGAGCGACCAGTCTGACGCTGGCGTGGGAATGGCTGTGGCTGCTGCTGTTGTTGCTGGTTATTGTTGGCTGGGGCCGAGTTCTGACGATTCATGGAATTTGGCGCAGCACCAGAGCCATTCGCTTGGTGTTCTATAAAGGCAAATTTGAAAAGGATTAGCACACAGAAACATGAATGGGGACACTCCTGCACTCACCGTTGATCAAGTTGAGCAGCCGCTGGCAGTCCTCAGTCAGTTTCTTCATATCTCTATCCAGTCTTTCAGATTCGCCCACCGGCACGGGCTCGGTCAGTATGTTGATCTCCTGCTCGAGAACGAGCAGTCGCTTCTTGTTGTCCCTCAGAGCATTGGCCAGCTTGTCCCGCCGCTTCTTCTGCCGCTCAATGGTCGCCGCTCGAGCTGAAGAGGAAGTGTTTAGAGAAGTGGTTAATCGATCGATTATGGAAAGTTCTGCTGCCTGGCAACACATGTGAAATGATTTCGCAATGTTCCTAATGTTGGCCGAAAGTTATTTGTACTGGCCAATACCTCACATTTTATTACTCTGTTTTGAGGCTAAAAATACTCGCGTGGCTCTTCGGCCTGCCTGCCCTGCTGGGCAGGGGAAGGTTCGGTTCGGTTCGGGTTGGTTCATAAACAGAATTTATATTTAAAGCGAAAGATAAATTTAGTGAAAATGCGCAAGCAGAGAGCAATGGGCAGCCACAGCCACAGCCACAACCGAAAAATCAATCTAATAATAATTTATTTCTACGCGAGAAAATAGGTAAAAATAAATGATTATTATTTTGTTCAATATAACGCTAGGTACATATGTATCTGGGGAATATGCACTCTGCAACTTTGTTGTGACAAAAGTATTCATCGGCGAGTGCTGATCGGAAGATCTAGAATATTCCCAATTTATGGTGTCCGGAAATCCTTCCTTCTGCTGACTGTTGCGTACATCCACACGGACCGCATATACCCCTCCTGTACTCTAACAATGTTCATGTATAGCACTATAAATAGAATGATCTTTTGATGCATTTCGTATTTTGATTTGTGCGACTTTTCGACTGTTTTAGACTATTTTTAGACGCGTCTCTGATAGATCTCCAACGGAAATAGCCAACAGGGCAGTGGGCCAAGGGATCTCATCTCATCCCATCCCTCTATCCATCGTGTAAATGGGGAATGGGAAGCATTTTAATTGAAAAATTAATTCATTAATGGGCGAAAAGTGTTGCCGTCGACGAATTCCAAACTGAATTCCGGCTGAAAGGCGACGACATTTAAAGTGCTTCTAATGGCCGACGATTCGGACGTCGATTGTCGCGTGATTAAATGTCAAAGTGGAAAAGCCGTCAGCTCAGCGGTGCCCACGCTGCGTATGCTTAATGCATCCGTCCCCCCATCCGTCCTCTATTTTCCCGTCTACTTTTCACTGTTTCGCCGTGAACTTGAACGACGCCGAAAGAGCAAGAAAACACAGCCAAAGCAGAAGCCAGACAAAAGACATTTCAATCTATAAAGTTGTTCAGAGCGCGTGGGCGTGCTATAAACGTACTCATTAGTGTCATATGTGTGTGTGAGTGTGTGTGTGTGTGGGTGAACATAGGGGATCGTTTTGTGAATATATCGTATATTCTGCAAAAGGGTAAATCAAATGCAACAAAGTTGAAAAATGAACACAGAGGAGACCATCAGCAGATATTTCCCAACAGATTCAATGCTCAATTCAATCGCCAGGCAATAGATTATATTTGATATCTGTCTCTCTGGCCTGATAACCAACTACCGTCTGGTGTCTTTAGTTGTGGAATTCTATTCTATTCCGTGACGTCAATACCTTAATTTTCCTACATTTTAGCCTTTCAGCTTTACTTGATAATTCAACTGGTTTGGAGCATAAACTCTACTATAAACCCGATATCAATCATATTAGAGGGTAACACCACCACCCAATGGACATGGGAAAGCCTTGAACCCTAGCCCTGCCTTGCCCATGAGCTAACGATCTGTTGCCCTTGGCTAAGAGGTTTACTACTTCCTACGAATAAATGTGCGCTCTCTCTCTTGTGGCAGAGAACTCCCGCTAATTCTATTTCGGGGCGTAATTCAATTTCGTTATCAATTGTAAACAATATTGGGGCGAACCTGCACCGATAAGCGAAACACCAACCGAAACTACGACGCCGTCTGGGTGGCTCGATAAGGCGCAGAGCACACTGGAACCCATGTCGGTACATGTGTAGGAAGGCACTCGCCATGCTAGAGCCACACGGAAACGAAATGATGGAAATTACAATGGCCCAGAGATAGGCTGCGACTTGATGAACCCACCTTCAGGATCGCACTCCTCGAGGACTCCGGCATAGAGGGGCATGCTGACGGGACTGCTGTCGTGGCTGCTGCTGACGCCGTTGTTGTTATCCGCGGCATGGTTCGTGTTGTAGTTGGAGGCGACAACGTGGTTCTGGGCCTGCGTGGGATAGGGGAATACTTCCGGCATGTCACAGTCCGAGGGAGAAAGTCCATCGGTGGAGAGAAGCGACGCCACCGGCGGGGGCTGGCGTGGCGGAGGAACTGCTGTCTGCTGCTGCGGCTCACACGCGGCGTACGGCGCCTGGGGACGGATGCAGCCCGCGCTGAAGACGCTGCCCTCGTCGGTGACCGTCAGCTGGAAGTTCTTGTGCGTCCCCCGGCGTGCGTCGAAGCTGACGCTCGAGTAGGTGATGCCGCTGCCCTGGCCGCTGGGCGCCGGACCGGCGGTGATGTCGATCGCGGACTGGGCGCCGCCCGTCGGCTGGCGTAACGTGAGATTGAGCGAGGTGAAGCTCTTGCGACCCGGCGAGACGGCGGAGGCCGAGCCAGGTGAGCCGGGCAACGTCGGTGGCGTCAACGCTGGCGAGAGGGCGCTGCAGTTGCTGAGGAAATCGCGTGCATACGGCAGCTCTGGCTGCAGATTGATGACTGAACGGTGCCGCACCGGAGAGGCTTGTTGAGGCGTTGTCGCCGTCGCTGTCGCCGCGGTCGCTGCTGCTGATGGTGCTGCTGCTGTCGCTCTAGTTGCTGACGTCGGCGATGATAAGGAGACGGCGTTGAGTGAGAATTCCGATTCGCTGGAGCTCATGGGGCTGGTGAGGCAGGAGGAATCGTTGGAGAAGCTCGGCTTGGGTGCCAGCGGGGGCCCGGGTGCCGGCGGCAGGGGTGGCGCTCTGCGCAGTGGCTTGGTCAGCGACGTCGGCGTCAGCTGCGGTGGCTGCTGGTCGCGCTGCTGCCTCTGCTGTCGCTGCTGAATCTTCTGCTGCAGCTGGGCGTTCAGCTGTCGCTGCAGATTGAGCGTGGTGGGTCGCGGCCTGGGCTGGGGACTCGGACTGTGGGTGGGGCTGGGGCTGGCATCGCCATTGCCATTCCCACTCCCATTCTGGCTGGGTTCTGGGGGTTGGGTTGGTGCCACTCTCGATGGCTTCAGTGGGGTGGGAGGCTTGGCCTGCCGCTGTTGCTGTTGCTGCAACACCTTGGCCGGGTAGCTCTGTGCAGGTATCGGATGCAGGGCCAGCTCCTTCTTTAACATTTGTATACAGTTATCGCGCTGGTGGCAGTTCTCGCTGACGCACTGCGTCACTATGGCATCGGGTATCGTGGGGAACTCCTGCTTCATCTCGTGGAACAGGTGCATGATACTGATGTTCGTGCAGTGGCAGTGCGTGCTCTGCTTGCGTCCAGCCTCTCCTCCTGCTGCTGCTGCTGCTTCTGCTTCTGCTTCTGCTGGTGACGCCTCTCCCTCTGCTGCTGCTGGCTGTGGATGCTCCAGCAGCTCCAGCTGCTCATAGCTGCCGCAGCGACTCCTCTGACTCCTCAGCCTCGTCGGTGGAGCGTCCTTCTTCCGCAGAAAGTGCTGATGAATTGCCTCGCTTATATTGTTGGTGTTTCCCTCTGCTGGATTCTTGCTGTTGCTGTTGCTGATTCCGCTGCTGCTGCCATTCAATTGGTAACTGTTTGATCCGGGCGGCATTGGTGGTGTAGCCGCCATTTTAGGCCATCATTTGTCACAGCTGCAGACCTGCGGAAAGAGCAAAGAAGAGAAGGGAATGTCAGTCAGGTGATGCCACTAATTCAATTAGTATCTGCCCCGTACCCAACCGGCTGCGTGCGTTGCATGCGGGTGAATCCATGGCCCGATTTAGAACATTAACTAAGAGGCTTTCAAATTATATTGTTTCTAAAAAACGGCAAGAGAAAAGCGGCAGAGAGATCTCTTGGATGTATTTAAAAATATTTATGACACAACGATCGATGTGCCATATTGTCTTTATCTCTGTCGCTGAACGTCCCTCGACTTCGGACTGTCGGCCATTGTCAAGGATGGCAGTGATAAATAATCCGTTTCCCTATATAGTACACAAAAAACATCTACAGATATATGTACACATACATACACCCCATAGAGATAATGGTTCAGGTATAGATGAAAGCATATCTGTGCATAATACGAGCGGTATTTGTATCTGTATCTGTATCTGTAAGTATCCATATCCACCTCCACTTACATTATGTCGATGAAAACTGATTAAGAGAGTTGCAAACGTGAAGAGGTTTCTATTTGTTGATTACTATTGAAAGTAGAGAATTATGGTCTTGATTTTATGTTTAGAAATATTCCAAATTATTCTTTTAGTGTTATTTTGTGTAATTTGTCTTGTTTTTATTGCACTTTTCTTTTCTTTGCTACTTTTTCAATGTTTGAATTTAAACTTTAACATTTTTCACATTATTCTCAGCAATTCTCTGTCGATTCTGCGCACACACAAATTGCAGTTATTCCTTTTTTAAACACACTTGATAAATTGTATTGCCATTTCTGATGGTTTTTCCCGACTTTAATTGAGAAAATCTCACGCAGTTTTCCCCACAAGAAATATCTTTCTTTCGATCTTCTGTCTTCGATTTTTGTGCGCGTTTCGAACGCCTTAAATGCCAGCGATAAACTGAACAACCAAAGATCGCAGATTTTCGAGAATCAAACGACGGAAAATACTGCGAGGAAAATGAGCAGAAAACACAGATACTTACACAAATATTCGTGCAATCGTCTGCTGTCTGTGCATTTGTGTTTCTGTGTGAAAATGTTTGGGAGAGCGTAAACAAAAAATCACGAGAGAAAACACAGAATGGGCAACCGAACCTGTGGATACCCTCATAGGTTGATCGTTTCTTTGAAACTGATTTGGTTCTATCATATGTTTCGATCCCCTATAACATGACTAAACGAGCCGAGTATGCTTTACGATCTTTTTGTCTTTTTTAAAGTTAAGTAATTTACATTTCATATATACCCATATCAAATTGTGGTTAGAATCAATTTATAAATTATTTAAATATCGTGCATTACGCATACGCAGAACCAGAGACACGCTGACAAAGGTGTAGAGAAACCGCAGCGAATCAATTAAATCATTCAATATTTTTGCACCAGCATTTAAAAAAGAAATTTTAATTTGGTTTTATGGCAATTGTATAGGTGGGGCTCTCCCTCTGTTTCTCTCTTTATTTTATAAAAATAAACTTTTGTGTGGGTGTTGCACAAACACATCGAAAACCAAAGAAAATTGAATGAAATATTTGATATATGCATATATGTATGTACATATGTATGTATGTACATATGTATGTATGTATATGTACGAGTATCTGTATATCTTTATCTTTGAATAGAGAAAACAATTTGTAACCAAATTAATGATATTTCGTTCTGAGGTGAAAGAGTTAACAAAAAAAACGAAATATGTAGCCATCAAATGGGATCAACATTTAATTGCCGGTCCATGAAAAACTCTTAGATAAACCCCTGGCTTAGCCCAGTATTAGAAAGAACCGCCCTCGCAGCGGCAGTCGCAGCGGCAGCGGCAGCGGCAGCGGCTCACCTGTTTTCCCAGGGGATGGCCACAAAAATAACTAGAAAAAAACTCTGACAAAATTAATAAAAACAAACAATAAACCCCAAAACAGAAGCAGAAACAGACACAGACACAGAAACGGAACCATGTCCGAGTGTAAAAGAGATGCAAATAAATTATAAAATATAGCACTTCATTTGCAAGCGATGGCGCCATTAAAATTGGCCACCAAAGCATAAATAATAAATTATAAATGTATCTCGATTTAGTTGTTGTTTTCCCCCTGCTGTGTGTTCTATTCCAGCTTTTATATTGTATACCCTCTTGTATGCAGACAGGGTATTACGACTTCAAGTAGATGTTTGGGTAATGCCTGAGATGAAGAGGATTGTGGCTAAAACGTTTCCAGAGAAATGTCCGCTAATGAAATTGATTTATCGGTGGCCGACCCTCATATCTCCCATAAAAGTAATCGATCAAAGTCAGTGTATCCAAAACTAAACTATCCATATTTTTCAGCACATTTTTGTTTATTTTAAATCTCAAACTAAACAAAACTCAATACTCTTCGCCGGAGTGGGATGGCAAACATTTCGAGATCCGTGCGAAATTAAGAAGCCATTAAAGATGAGAAAAACCTCACAGAATTATAATGCCTCTTGAAATGTGGCCTTTCCATAAAATCAAATTCCAAGTCCCCCCCTTCCGAACATCTTTTGTATGTACATATGGGCTGGATGGGGCGGGCATTGGATGGGATGGGAGATGAGCGGAACACGCAAATTGCGATCTGATATTTGAAAATATTTAGCGTATAAATACATATAAACAAATTCTCTTCTCCTTTTCGGTTTCTTTTTTTTTGTTTGGTTAGGAATTTTCGAGGGGTGGAAAAGAGATAAAATCGTATCGGAGGGACAGAGCGGGAGGGAATGAAAATTAATTTTGTGTGCTTTTCCTTCGTGTTCTTCGTCTGCCGTTCGGCCTTTTGTAGCGGGTGGTGGCAGACGCAACAATAACAACAACAAGAGCCAGAGAGAAAGGCGATCGACTGCAGACGTAAACGACCTTCACAATTAGCCAGATACACAGATACACACAGATGCAGATACACCTACAGATAGATAGACACACGAAAACACAGATAGAGATAGAGCTGCAGATGCAGGCAGATAGCAGGAGATCCAAATACATACACATATGCCAGCTGTAATGCCAGAATGCAGAATCGGAAATCGACGTCAAATGTACTGCAATATTTGCTCATGCTCTCCTCTGTCTAGTGTAAAGAAGAAACTGAGAGTACACGTGTGGAATGATAATGGATACAGACATCATATGCATTCCCATGGGCTATGTAGAGTCTACATACATTTACCGTGTACAGTGCGTTTCGCTGTCATCTGTCTTATGTCAAGTCTTCTCTGGATTATCAACTACAAATGAATAGGGGCAGTTATCATTAAGAGTAGATTGCAGGGCTAAACAATGCTAAACTAAGCTCGAAGGGAGAGGCAGATGAAGAGGGGAAAGAAGAGTAGCATATATTCCCAGTAGGTATTACGAGAGTTTCGAAACGTACTGTTCACATCAATTTCAATATATTCGAAATATGTACTGATGCTTCAGGTAAAACATCATTTGTCTTCTTCACGTTTGGTACTTTGGATCTTTTGTGTGTTTATTTCGAGGACACGCAAAAGCAAACATAAAAGTTGCTAAGAAATAATAACAACGATACAAATAAAAACAGAGCACGCAACAACAATTTCGCACTGTGTGCCAAAAGAGCATAAAAACAAACACACAAAAAAGAAAAACTATGGGGAAAACACATTCAAACAAAAACAACAAAAAGTTTACAAAGTCATTAAAATTATGGCTGCGCCCTGCCCACGGGTTGCTTAGGATCCACAATGTGGATCATGGATTGCGTGGGGATTGTACATTGAAGGTGGAAGGGAAGTGGAGGAGGAAGCTCTTGTAATTAGTGGAACAAAATTTCCATTCATTGAATGGGAAAATAGAACGGAGAGGCAGCGTTGGAGGAGGTGGCACATGAAAATGGGATGAGATGGGGAATTTCCCAATGATCAGAGATATTGGGATCTAATCGGAAGCGTTCAGAGCTCTGAAATCAATAAGGGATAATAGATTGAAAACAGAAGAAGAAGTACTGTGGTTTTCTATCTCCCGATCTCAGCTCGATTTACAGCCCCAGAGGAGGCCACAAATCCCAGTGTCCATCAAACAAATCAATCTGATAACCGAAATCTATGGGAATTAAACGAACTGTCAGTCCCCCCTGAAGGCCAGGGTCCCGGGCCGCACCATTGAGACTTGAGGAGAGTATCAATGCATATTGACCGGAAATCTCGCTGTCTGGCGTGTCAAAAATAAAAATACATAGATATAAATAATTTTGTGGGGATGGGAAAAAAAAGAAATTACCGAAAAAATAGATTGCTAAAGGAACTACGTACCAAGAGATTCTCCTCCTTCCCCCATTCCCCCACTTTTGGGGAACACAAAACATATGGACGGACGACAAAGGGAAAGACAATGCGTAAAAACAAGAACTAACCGAAGAGTACAACAAAAATACCATAATAACAGAAGCAGAACGTAGAAACAGAAGCTGCCGTAAAAAATAAATAACAGGGAAAACAACTTTCACTTATTTCTTGTGGAAAAGACAACAAATATTTGGAATTTAACGCAGTGTGAGAGAGAGAGGGAGAGAGAACATTGGAAATTGTGAAAATTATAAATCAAATGCAGGAGACAACATAAAATGGAGGAAAGAAAAAGAAAAACAAACACACTGAGAAATGGAACAAAAATATTTTAATTTTGTACAATATTTTTGTGCTCTGCTTTTCTTTTCCTCCCACTCTTCTCGGCGTCTTCTCTCTCTCTCTTCTCCGCCGTACTCTCTCCGTTCCGTCTGCTTGCCAATAATTTGAAGAGGCGTTTTGCGGAATTTTGTGCAGACGTCAGGCCTTGGGACTGACGTCATTGGCGCGACTTTTAGAATTGAAAATGGAAAAGACAGGAGAGGCACAGGCGAGGGGATGGGGAGAGGGGGAGCTTGAATGGAACTCTTCTCCTGTCCTGCCCGATCCACGTAGTGCGAAAATAAAAGGCAATAATACTATATATGCGGGTTATTTATTTATTTATTTATTTATAATCGATCGTATACTCTCTCCCTCTCTCTTTATCTTTCTGTGTGAGAATGAGCTTCTTCAAAGATCTTTTCTGCTCTGTTCTGTTCGGAAATGTGAAAATAATCAATATGGGAGTTATTTTTAGGCGCCTGTCCAAGCCAAAAGGTGTGTTCCATGGAGGGGTTTCATTAGAGAGGTGCCACCCGGCTTATCTCTGGGCGGGTGAGGACATATATACTGTCATAAAAAGTAAAGCCAATTTTATGCAGAAAACTGATAAGATTGATTCTACTCGAACTCGCAATGTGGTGGGAACTTTTCATTGTGTACGGAGTACGGATAGAAATGGAAAGTTTTCGAGAGACCCGCACCAACTGCGGGGAGCACTTGTAAGCTGCACCAGATCAACAGCATTTTCAGCATTTCATTGTACATATTTGTATACATATTTATAACTTATGAACCTCTAGTATATTTGTACTATCACCTCGGTTCATGCCGGGAAATTCCCGCTGAAACAGCAACAACACAAAGACGTAATATGAAATGGCAGCAATTACGGACACAGATACAACTCGTACAGCGACACAGATACAGATACAGATACAGCTACAGAATCTGTTCGGGGCAGCAAAGTGCAAACGTTTTGTGAACTTGTTTCCCTAATACTAACTGTTGCCAGTAAAAAAAACAAGAGTGAAACAATGACAGGCTATTGTTATTGATAAGGTGCTACAATCTCGTGAGAGTTACAGTTTGGAGCAACGAAGATAAGATACCCTGGGCCCGTGGGGCGGGCACCTTCTCCAGAGATTGAGGGAAACTCTTCTACGATATATTTATGTCATGTCATGTCATGGTAAATGGAGCAAAAATATCACATTAGCAAATCAACTCCTATGCATGTGCCCTGAAATGCTTTCTCTGGAAAGGGTATAACCCGCACCCACACAGTCACACGTATGGAAAATCAATATTGTCACTTTGCGATTAGAAATTGGGACCATGGGGCGGAGGAGAGGGGAGAATGGAAATATAACCGATATTCGGACTATGCATATTTCCATAAGAATTAAGGCCATGGTGGATCCCCCTGCGCCACCCATATCGAAGCAGTTGTTCTGTTATCAACAGGCGGAAATATGCATACACACTCTCACTCTCCCCCACACACACAAGCGCGCATGCCAAATACAGTTACGTGCACTGAGAAGCAACGGGCAAATGGGCGTGCGAAAGGGACACGTAGATCGTCGAGTCGACCGTCTGTGTCAGAGTTAACGGCACCAGAGAGATAAAAACCAGTGTGGGAGCGAGAGAGAGAGAGCGAATATGCGAGAGCAGCGCATAAAGACAGGTGACATTGGCAGCGCGCGACAGCGGCACTACGCAATAGTAGATAAAAAGCAAAAATGTCCGAAAATGAACGGTAAACGATGGGGAAATCAACCAAACCCCCCTTCCCAAGCAGTTGCCCAAGTTGCATGCACAACTTGTTGCATATGTGTAAATGTGTTTTTTGTTGGATGCGTGTGAGTGTGCACGTATGTTGTTTTCACCAATTTTGTTTTTGGGGAAAAGCAGCTGCTCGGGCCCCTCTGCCCCTTACACCCCTCACACAATTGCAATTCGCCAGACACTTTTACGTGGCTGTGTGTGTGCGAGAGATCCTTTCTCTCTCTCTTTTGCTCTCTTTGTTTAAATATTTCAATGCCCTTCCTCCCACTCACCAAATGAATATGATATGTGGCACGTACAGTGAAGCACCAGGTGTTGTTGCCTTTGTAGATTTCGAATCCGTGTTGCAGCATTAAACTTTGATTCTCACTATTTTTGTGGCTTTTGGCTTTGGCCCCCTCCCCATTCACTGTTGTTGTTGTTGGCTTGCCTTTCTCTGGCTTCGTTTCGATTTTTGCCTGTCACACACAATTCCACGCACAGTGCCACGCGAACGCCAACGCACTTGTTTTTGCTTATTATATTAAATGTTGCACTAAATTTATTAATTTATTGTAATTTTTCACGGAGAAGGCGATCGCGATCGCGCGAAAAGGTGTTGAAAAGTGGTCGCAGTTCCAGCGTTCTGCAACACTGCAACTAGCCATAAAAGCACTAACGCCTGCCCGCCCGACTCACGTTTGCGTTGCTCACCATTGCGCCGAATCCCACTTACGCGCCATTATTTACTTTTTGTGTTTTCTATTTATTGTAAAACCCAACCTTGTACAAATTGCATTTAGCGTTAATAACATTGAGAGAGATAATGCTCAACTACAAATATGGCCGCCCTAGAGGAGGCCAAACAAGTAATAGAAGACGGGCAAGATAAGGGCCGCCTTGGCATTGGACACTCCCGAGATGCAGACGATCAGCTTGAAGATTCCGAACCAGAAGAGCAGCTGGAGGGCAACGTGCAGACCCAGAAGACTGTGGAATAAATGGGTTAGTATCCCAATGGAATAGGAGTTCTATATGCTACATGGTAACTAACATTTTATCCTTGCGGCGTGCTTTCTCCAGGTTCTTGGGCGACTCTTTGCTGAGGTACTGACGCACACCGCGAATGGTGTTGGCAAAGTACTCGTCCCACGTCAGCTCGCCAATGTCAATGATGAACTTCTTCCTGTCCACCGCGTCCATGGACTTGGACAGGGCCAGTAGACGCTTGCTGTCAAAGTGCCATTCCGTGAAGATGAAGCGTTCCAGGGTGTTCAGTGAGTTCCAAACGTTCTTGTGCAGCCTCATCAAGCTGCAAAGTGGGGGAAAGTCAGTACCTGCTCTGAGCTGGAGATCTCTGCCATACTCACATGGGGCGACCGCCGGCGATGCGTGTGACAATGTCCAGGAAGAATGCGGGCACAAAGTGGAACAGAATGGCGCTCAGCCGGAAGACCCAGAGGCTCTTGACCAGCCGCAGATTGGGATACCAGACGGCGCTGTTCAGGGGATAGTCGTGCAGATAGCTGTTGATCTTGTCCGCCATCAGGTCGAAGCGGAAGGGCTTGTACGTGCTGGAGGTCAGGTGGAAGATCTGCAGCTCGGCGGGACGTCCGGCGTTCTTGGCCTTGAGGGCATTGACATAGTAGCCGGTGGTGATGATGCCATTGACCACCACATCGATGGGAATGTAGTCCATGATGATGCTCGGATCCAGGGGCAGGCGACGCAGCACTCCCTTGGAGGCGCCCATAAAGAAGCCCTGGGGCCCGTTCTTCGAGATGGTCCACCCGGGAATGGGTTCCTTCCAGGCGGCCGTGACTGAAAGGAGACGTTGCTATAACTGAACAGCAGGGAGAGAGCCCTTCCATCCGTCTGCTACTCACTCATGCTGGGACGCACAATGCCGCAGGGGAAGCTGCTGGCCGCATTGGCCACCTCGTGCTCGGCCAGATGCTTGGTGAATGTGTACGTATTCGGATGATCCTTGAGCAGTCTGAAACAGAGGATTGTACAATTGTCAATTGGTCCAATTTCAGGTGGAAAAACTCACTTCTTTTCGAGTGCCTTGAGCGCCTCGTCGTTGAGCGTCTCGGCCAGCTGTATGATCTTCTCGGGATCGTCGGGGGAGGGATAGAGCTTCTCCTCGACCTCTGTCAGATATGCGTTCACATAGGCGCTGGACACGTGGACCAGCGAATCGAGTTGCTTCAGCTGTCGGCACAGCTCCACGACGCGACGCGTTCCCTTCAGATTGATGTTGGTCGTCTCCTTGAGGGACTGGAAGAAGTCCAGGGTGGCCGCCGAATGGAACACCACGTTCACATTATCGATCAGCGTCTGGCGGTCCTTTGGCGAGATTCCCAGGTTGTCCAAGCCCACATCGCCCTCGATGGGAACGATCTTCGCGAGACGCGACTCCAGCTGCATCTCCTTGAAGCGATCAAAGACAGAGTTCTTCTTGAGCTCCTCCAGCCGCTCCTGCACGCTCTTGCCCTTCTTGGCGCGCATCAGCAGATACAGATTGCCCACCTTGGGCACATCGCGCAGCAGCTTCTCCACAATGGTGACGCCCACGAAGCCAGTGGCGCCCGTGATGAACACATTGCGCCCCGCATAGAAGTCTGTGATGGACGAGCTGAAAGCGTAGGATCACGTTAGTCTCCTCTACCGATCTCTGTTTATGCAACAACTGGCCGCTACGTTTATTTTCAGATGCCATAAAATAAACTCTCATCAAACTTTCTCTCATCTCCCATTCAAATGCCAATGGGTGCTGGCATCGCGTCGCGTCGTGGCAAAGTTACGAAACCCCCAGCGAGCGGACGAGCGGAGGCTGCGATGGCGACTCTGTGGACATCTCCGACTGGATTCCATGGCAAAACCAGTTTCCCGCGTGAGTTGCAGGTTCTAAGTGCCTGCCCATTGTGGCTCTTTCAATATTGATCTACCTAATGATTTGTTAGCAGGTGTCTAGTGTCGGCTTTCGGGTCACTGCCGATACTTTGTACTATTCAAATCCAACTTGTGGGCGTCCCAGTTGACTCTGGCCTACTGCGCACTCGGCTGGAACCGTGTGATTTGGACCAATCAACTAAGGAATGTGTTTAGAAGGTGGATAATCAACGCGTGTAGAGGAGATTCCCAACTAATTGTTATCTGTAAGGTAAGGCTGATTCCTGAACTCTACTGAAATATGATTTGCCATCTCCCATCAAACTCCCAACTATTTCCCCATCAAACAACGACAAACACACGCAACCTGACCATTCAATTAGCCAACAACTCCCAACGCGCATTTCTCTTTTAATGATCTTCACTCTGCGCCATCTCCACATTTTTTTGTTATGCCAAATGATTTTATAATGATGATCGTTGAAGGGGATCCCTGTGTCTCTCCCCTCAACAAATGCATGATATAATTCCTACATAACGAATCGCACAAGAAACTCAAAGAAATGCAACATTTCCCATATGTTTGTTTGTGCCTACAAATATTTCTCGTATTTATATGCAGCAAATCATGCAAATTTCCGCATGCAGCTCAGTCGCGCTGAGCCTGAGGCTTTTGCAGATCCATAAAAAAGATGTCAAGTCACGGTTAATGGACTCCATGTTGCCCCCTGGCCCCTCGTCAGAGATTGCTGTCAAAACTAAATGGAGCTTTCACTTTGGAGCAGCTACAAGAGCCAGAAGCAGAAACGGAGCATCGGGTGACCCGATCCGAGACCCAAACTAAATTTGTTACCTTGCCATGGCTTATGGCTCTTTTCTATAACTCTTTTTGGGCTGTGGTAAATTCGGTTTCTTATCTGTCGGTAACTCTGATTAGATTTCCCTGCTGGCCAGTTGCGTGTCTTATCTTGGGCAATTAATTGCTGGGATTTACTGTCTTGTGGGAGCTGCTACTTGACATTAGTTTCAAATTATGCTTTGGTTCGGCAACAGTGTAGGGAAACGTCACTCAAACATTCTCTAAACTCGGTGTACAGAGTGTTCTCTGCCATGTTTAATTGCATTTAATAACCCAAGATCCCCCTCATACGAGTAAAGGCCATTCCCACCACAGCAATTAAGTGCCCTCGACTCCATCATCATCTGTCTGTCTGTCCGTCTGTCTGGATGTCTGCCTGGGTAACTGACCCTACCAACTGTGTCCAACCTTGCGGTGGCCCATAAATCTCTGGCTCACTCGTGCGATTATTAATGAGCGTTCGAAAAGACCACGTTTCCCCAAAATATGCATGTAATAATATGTAATGGATCTTGTTTTCGGCTTCCCTCACTTGCGACAGCCTGTAATTTTCCGCTCGATTTTCTGGCGAGCTGCAAATCGGAACCAATTGACGTCATCTACGGCATGCTGCGGCAGACATCTACTGAGATCTGTGGCTACACTTTACTTTCCCACTTGTCCCCCCAGGAAAAGGCGTCAACAGGTCAAAGTGTGAGTAGAAACTGGAATGCTGTCGTTCTCTCTCTCTTCACTCTTCGAGAACACAGACGACTCTCAGGTGATGGTGATTCTAGCAAAGAGAAGAAAGTGTCGCGCGATGGTTCCATTTCATTGGAATTACGAGTTGTTTGTACTTGTTGTACGTTTCCATTATTTGCTTGACTCTTTATGGAATCAATATTCCATGAAGTTGAAGTCAAAGATCGAGCACAAATAGATTTACATGCACGTCTCTTTGCAGTTCTGCCTCAGCCTGAACTTTGTACCGAATATCTAACCTCAATGGCAGCTTTCGGCACACGATCGAGCGGAGAAAAGAGAAAAATTTGGCCGAAAGTTGTCAAACGGGCTACCCAAAAAAACACCAAACACACACACACAGACAGATCGCTGGCAAGTCGGTCCACGATCGGGTCTTGCATTGTTTAAGCCACATGGATTGAGACTTACCTGGCCATAATTTCAGCAGGTGTACGAAATGGGTGTAGATATCTATTTATCGGTTGACTGTTGCCTCTGTTGCAGTTCCTCAGATCACTTTAGAATCGGCAATTTCTCTTTTTCTACGGCCTTTCTTTCGCTTCCACTCTTTCTGCTTGTTGTTCGTGTTGCTTGTTGCTTTGCTTCTTTCGTGTGTGTTTTCCCTCCTGCTCCGCAGATGTTGATGCGACTGTAAACAAATTACAAACACAAATGCAGCTGCACGCGTATTCGTATTCGTATCTGGTAGGTCTGCCTGTATCTGTATTACGATATCGGCACGGTCGAAAACTGAATGGAGCGCTCGCTCTCCGCTCCCGGCAACAGCAAAATTACGAATGATCCAGCAAACGATCCACCATATGACGATATAACGATGATCGTAACGTAATCGTTAGCTCTCTTCGGTGGCCTAAGTTGGTTTCTCAGCCAGCCTCTCTCTCTCTCTCTTTATTTCTCCGCATCGAGCTCTCTCGCTTTTGTGGCTGTACCTTACCTCTGGGATAGTTATGCCATAGGTACGACATATGAGCTTTATTGGGTTAAAAAACAGTTAAAAATAGCCTCTTCCAAATAATAACAAATTACAAATAATGTTTATAGGAAAATCATGGAAATGATTTCTCTCTTTTTGGTCCAGTTGGCAGCCGCGCAGACGCAGAGCTTCTGGGACAAATCAGTGTGAATTTCCTATGGGATTGTTTCCAATAATGGCGCCATCACACGGCCGGTAGGGGCATGTTCCATTTATTGTATATGTAACTAGCAACAGATGGCGCCAGCTCTAGATAGCAATTTGTAGAGAAAACTCTGACAATTAATTGGAGAATCATTTGATCAATAGGCCAGAGTTTTGTGATAAGTAAATGAGAAATAGATTTAATAGCGCATAGAAGATGTTAACCAACCAGAAAACAAACGGATCATAACTGAATTGTTGGCCAGAAAGCAGAACACATATATCATAGATCCATTATGCATAAGCCGTCAGCCATCTGTCGCTGCATAGTCAGTACACAAGAGATTTGTTCCTTAATGATAAAATTGTCGTGTTTATTTGCATAATCGTTTACACATTTAATTGTTTAAAGTTGAGTTCTCGCACTCTGCGACGATTTGACTATATACCGGATGAAAATTACAACAAACAATCTACCATCGTTTTCACTATACTTTCATTTTAGTTGTTGGTTTTTGTTTTACTTTTACATAGTTGTTTAGGTTTACATTATTAACGTGACTAAGTTTTGGGCTACATTTTGCATTGCTGTGTGAATAGATTCTTTCGTTTTGTTTTGTTCTTCATATGATACAGTTTTTTGCTATCGGATATTCGATCCGTGGATCGGTCCGACAGAGATTGACTTGTACTAGATTGTGTTCAGCGAAGGGACGACTTAAAAGTAAAATACATGGATACCCTACAAAGACAAACTACGATGGAAACGAACAGGAGAAAGCGTGAAAATGGAGGAGGAGGACTATTGCACTGTCCGCGGGGGTCTGGATCTGGATCTGTGTCGGGATCAGGAGTGTGCGGTGGTCCACTACAGCCAGACGAGGAAGCCCCAGATGAGCACGGCCAGCGTGAGGCCGATCTGCATGCCCAGGAAGGGGACGAGGGCAATGTACAGGACGGCAAAGATGACAGCATAGCCCGCATAGTAGAGGAAATTGAAGCTGGTACAAGGGAATAGAAGGAGAAAGAGAGACTTGGATCAGAGAGAGGAGAACACACAGAACCAGGATGGCTACTTACACCTTCCAGTAGTTGCGGTGCCATTCCGTGGTAACCGCCGACTCCTTGAAGTAGAACCGCCGAATGCCGATGAGGCAGCGATCGATGAACTCCGACCAATCGCACTGGCTGGCATCGAAGTTGTAGCGCCGCCGGTCGCTCTCCGGGATGATGGCCGAGATGCGCAGGGCATTCTTCAGGGAGTACCGGAAATCCTTGTCCAGGAAGTAGTCAAAGGCCTTGGTGCCCTTCTGGAAGACGCGCATGTACTCGTAGGCACTAAAAGAAGGGAAATCTGAGAACTGGAGGAAGGTGTAGTGTCCAGGCTAGCTGCTTACGTGTGCTGCGGCATGCCAATGCCAAAGAGCTTCTCCGGAATGATAAAGACCAAGGCGGGCAGCAGATGGAACAGATAGAAGAAGAGATTGTAGCGCCAGCCGTTGCGCAGCTTGGTCAGTGGCTTCCACACGAAACTGTTGGGCGGATGCCGCTCCACGCTGTCATTGATGATGGTGCAGAACTCGGCCAACGTCAGCGGATTCACCTCGCCCGAGGTGCAGTGGATGATCTCTGGCTGCTCCAGCTGTCGGGTGCCCACGTACCAGCCCATGACCAGGGATGAGTTGATCACATAGTCGCACGGAATGATGTCAATCACGGCCGAGGCCTGGCCGCACATTGTCCGGAAGATGCCCTTCACGAAGCCCGCGAGGAAGCCCAAATGCCCCGAGTTGGCATTGCCCACCCAGCCCTTCATCGGATGCTCCAAGGTGCCATACACTGTAGAGGCAGTCAGTTAGATCTGTGTCCTGTTTGGGTGCATAAGTTGAGAGCTTACCAATCGATGGCCTGACTATGGCCGCCGGCAGTCCTGACATCTCCGCCATCAGCAGATTCTCGGACAGATTCTTGGTGAATGTGTACGTGTTGGGATGATCCTGGATGTAGCCCTTGCACTTTTGCTCGGTGAAGTCCACCCAGGCCTCGTCGTCCTCGGCCATTTTCATCATGTCATACGGATCGAACTGTGACTTGTACACCTCCTCGGCGATCAAGCCCCGATTGTTGCTGTTGCAGAAGGCCGTCGAGCAGTAGATGTACGCGGACAGATGCTTCAGCTGCTTGGCCAGCTCGATGGTGCGCATCGTCCCCGTCAGATTGGTGCGGATGGCGGTGCGCAGCGGAGAGCTGAACTTGATCGTTGCCGCACTGTGGTAGATCACGTGCACGCGATCGATCAGCTCCTGGAGCAGCTCCGGCCCGAAGCCAAAGTTCGGCTCGCTCAGCTCTCCCACGACAGGCACCACCTTGGCCAGGGTCTTCTCCGCGTACTTCTCGAATATCTGGGTGCGGATAGAAAGCCATTCATTGCCTTGATAAGTGTTCAGCTCTGAGGTAAGAGCCCTCAAAATTATGATTACTATCACACGGAAGGCAGGGGAGGGGAGGGCGGTTATAAGTAAGTAATTTCCATAGCCAAGCAAACAGAAATCTGTGGTTGTTGCGCCACTACAAAGTGCGTTTAAAAATATAATTAACAAAATGCTGGGAAGTCTCTCTCCGAACGTCAAGAAAAAGGGAAAAGCTAATGAAATCTTGAACGGAAGACCGAAATATTGGATACTCTCACAGGTGCAAAGACCACTTAAAATAGTTCAAAAGTTTAATTGGTTTGTGGGTCTAAAAGTGCCTAAACTGATGGTTCAGATATCCCAGTCAGCAGTATGTTCATGGTTATTGGGTGCTTCTCTACAAAGAGAGAGTATCTCAAAGTTGGCATACAGCAACCCGAAAGAAAACCCTAAAGAAAGATAGAAAACATGTGTGGAAAGAGGCGTGAGGCAGAAACCGCTAAGCAGCCAAAGCGGAAGAGGTCGCGGTGGGTCTCCATGTCTCCGGGCAGGTTACGACTCTGACAAATTAACGCTCCATAAAGAGGCACGTAATTGGCTGTAATGATACCCTCTGATGTCAGCGAGAGTGCCAAGAGGTGGGGCCTGGTCGTGACCCTTGTCCCCCGGCCGAGCAGCCAGCCAGACTGGCAAAATGTAACCGCACTTACCGGCTTCTGTAGCAGGCGATTGATCCGCTCCTTGGGATCGAACTTCTTCTTACCCCGGACGAGGACGTAGATGGTGCCGATGTCGGGATGTGTGTCCAGCAGGGCCTCAATCAGCACGGTGCCCAGGAAGCCCGTGCCGCCCGTCACGAAGATGTTTTTATGCGCGAAAAACTCTGGAATAGTCAGGGCCGTGGTCAGCTGTTGACGCTGGCTGCTCGGCTGCCCACGATTGCTGTGTGTTTTCCCATTGCTGAGGCTGCTGCTGCTGCTGTTGTTGTTGTGGGTAGTGATGGTGGGTGTGGAGTTGGTGGAGGTGCCGGTGGTTGTGCTGCTGCTACCGCTGTCATGATCCGTTATGACAGCCATGGTGTAGGGCTCGAGATTCGTCGGTGGCGCCAATTTGCTGCTGAACGTTGGCTTCGGATGGGCGAGCTACAAAGCAGAAGAGAAGAAGTGTTAGTCCGAGTCGTGGTTCATTAGGCAGCTAAATCAGATAAGAGCAGATTTCTACAAAAATAAGTTCCCCTCCCCCCTCCACTTAAAGCTTCCGTCTCTTTGCAAGATCAAAATACGCTTGCCGGCGGACGTGCAGTCGAGCCAAAGGCCACGCAATTATGAGCAGAGAGAGAGAGAGAGAGAGAGAGAGCAATTGGAGTGCAAGAGCTAACTGTAATTCGATGGTTCTCGCGGAGCTTTCTCTCTCCAATTGAAAGTGCATACAAAACGATGATGGATCCAAGATAAGAGTTACATATGTATGTATGTACATACATATGTACATATATACTTCTACGAGTACAAACAATATACCAACAGCCTGTTCAGATTATGCCAAAATGCCTGCACAGCGCCATTCACTGGGGAGCCCTGTATTTTCCTTCAAATCGAAGTGTTGGTCAAACGGCTAGAGAACGAATCATAATATTGAAACCCTCCAAAGCGTAAAGTACAACAAAATTTCGGTCTTCCATTTTCAACGTTTTCCCAAAAAAAACACAAAAAATTTAACACTCCGAAAAAATAAAACAAAACAATTATTTCGGAACCAAAAATTATTTAGGCTTTTTGTAATCCAAAT
Source organism: Drosophila subobscura (assembly GCF_008121235.1). Taxonomy (NCBI): domain Eukaryota; kingdom Metazoa; phylum Arthropoda; class Insecta; order Diptera; family Drosophilidae; genus Drosophila; species Drosophila subobscura. The sequence goes on along the minus strand of NC_048531.1, from coordinate 19,429,420 downwards.
TTTCCGTAACAAAATTCTGAAGTAAGCAAAATGAATTGCACGCTGAAGGTGGCTCGGGGCCTGAACTACTGCTGGAGGAGGCTGCCGCAGCCGCAGAACCTGCCCGACCAGGTGCGGCTGCTGAGCCACAGGCGCTTCGACTGGCGGAACTACAACCCCGAGTCGCCCAGCCAGCTGCGCTCCCAGCAGCACCGGTTTGATAACCCGAGTATGGGGGAGTACATGGAGCAGCCGATGGCCAGCAGCGAGCGGCGCGGACCCGTGTGGGAGCCGCGTCGGCGCACCATCATGCAGGACCCAGAGGAGCACCAACGGCGCCAGAACCTGATCATCGAGGAAAACAAGCGGCGGTGGACCCGTGGTGGGGGTATGAGGCGCAATGCCCAGGCTCCGGGCGTCTCCAAGCCCGACCTCATCTACGATGCCGACAGACAGAATCGGCAGCCCCGTCGACCCTCGCAGCCACGACGCAAGGGAAAGAACTCGAACAGAGCGGCCAAAGATTACAGCAGGAAGCGCATGTCCCAGCGTAAAAGGGAGCTCAAGCGGCAGGCCCGCGAGCTGCGAAAGTCGCGCCGGGGCTACAATCTGCCCGGTTCGGATACCCGTGCCGAAGTCCACGATGAGGATGTGACCATGAGACGGCAAGAGGACGCGTACGAACACTACGGCTCCAGCGAGTGGCTGCGCAAGCGCGAAGATGCCGAGGAAGCAAAGTACTGGCACTCCTGGCACACCTGCCCCAGCCAGCGGTGCGACGAGAACCTCGATTCCGACGAGGACCACATTCCTAGTGGCCCACGGACATCTCCCTCCGGCTACTACGAAAGTCGCCGAAGCTTTCACCACATGCAGCTGCCTTCGATCAGGTCCCCGCACTACCAGGTGGTGGCAAATCGCCTGGTGAAGAGACGCAAGCCCATCGGCCTCGAGAAGAGGTGCCGCCTGTTCATACAGCAGCAAGCAGAAGAGGAGCTGGAGGATGAGTCCGTATTGGAGGACAACCCCCCACAGGTCGTTCTGCGCAAGCGATCAGAGAACGCCAAGATGGAGCGCACGGTTAAGCCGCCGCGCTTCGACATGACCATCCAGAGGGTTAAGCGCGAACCGGCTCCTGTGTGCAGCTTCTCCGAACAGCTGAACATCTCATCACCCAGCAACGGTTACGCAGGTGGCACGAGTTCCTCCCTTTACGAAAAGTGGTGCCACCATGCCAGACTTCACAAAGGCTTCAAGCGGGGCGGCTAGGTGACAGCGAGAGCGAGATCCTTCCCAGCGGACTGACACAAGACAAAGCGATCCATCGAATTATTCAGTATTCAAATATACAGCTAATTTATTGCATAGCTTGCCCGTACTGGTTTTCTTTTCTAATCCTCCTACAGTACAACAAAATCTACTTTCTTTCCAATTCCCATTCTCAAATCTTTCGATTAAGTGATGTAATCGAAGCTAAAGCCGTTTTCGAACTCTGCCAACTGTAATAATTACCGCATCCATCGCTGATCGGTGGCACACAACTCACAATTTCTGACTTTGTTCGTCTCGGCTCATGAAACCATCAATAGGTCGACTAATTAAAGGCAAATGAAGCTTATATCCGAGGTGATAGAGACAGAAAATGAAGCGAATGAGAAAATCGGAGAAATCAAATCAAGGTATCGCGGGTATAGCCGATTTCTCACACGGAGTGTGGCGGTTGGGTCAGCAGGTAAAGCAGATAAGAGATGTCTACCCAAAAAGTTCCCCCACTCAAGGCAGCTTCCGTTTGCAAGATCAAAATACGCTTGCCGGCGGACGTGCAGTCGAGTCAAAGGCCACGCAAGCACGAGCAGAGACAGAGCGAGAGGAGTGCAAGAGCTAATCGACTCGAAAACTGAGCTGATGACCGGAATTGGATGGAATTCGAAAAGAGGAAAAGTGCATACAAAACGATGATGGAACCAAGTGCCAAGATATAAGTACTTATTCAGTAGAAGTTCTAGAAGTACATGCAAGATACCCATAGCCTGCTCAGATTGTGCCAAAATGCTTTCTTAACCAAATTCAAATGATAGACAGCAAGCCTGTTTTTTACTTCAAGTCGCAATGTGGGTCAAACGCTAGAGAACAAATCATTAGATCGAGAACCTCGAAAGCATACAGTTCAACAAAATTTCGGTCTTACAATTTCAAAATTTTCGGAAAAAATAATTTCGACACAATTTAAAATTTAAATTTAAATTCAGAAACCAAAAAAAATTTTCTGACTTGTGTTCCGGCATTTAGTAAACAAAATTTTCCGTAACGAAATTCTGTAATACTTAAAATGAATTGCACACTGAAGGTGGCTCGTGGCTTGAACTACTGCTGGAGGAGGCTGCCGCAGTCGCAGAACCTGCCCAGCCAGGTGCGACTGCTGAGCCACCGGCGCTTCGACTCCAGCTCGCAGCCGCAGCTGCACAGGTTCCATAACCTGGCCATGGAGGAGTCAGTGGAGCAGCCGATGGCAAGCAGCGAGCGACGCGTACCTACGATAAAGACGCCGCGCTTCAACATGACCGACCAAAGAGTGAAGCGTCCGCTCACCGACATGAACAAGGAAAGGGTGAAGCGTCCGCTTAGCGACTTGACCGACCAGAGGGTGAAGCGTCCGCTGACCGACATGACCGACCAGAGAGTAAAGCGTCCGCACAGCGACATGGACGTCGAAAGGGTGAAGCGTCCGCTTACCGAGATGGACGTTGAAAGGGTTAAGCGTCCGCTTACCGAGATGGACGTCGAAAGAGTTAAGCGTCCGCTCAGCGACATGACCGACCAGAGAGTGAAGCGTCCGCACACCGACATGGACGTCGAAAGGGTGAAGCGTCCGCTTACCGACATGGACGTCGAAAGGGTTAAGCGTCCGCTTACCGAGATGGACGTCGAAAGGGTTAAGCGTCCGCTCAGCGAGATGGACGTCCAACGGGTGAAGCGTCCGCTCCGCGAGATGGACGTCGAAAGGGTGAAGCGTCCGCTTACCGACTTGGACGTCGAAAGGGTTAAGCGTCCGCACAGCGACATGGCCGACCAGAGAGTGAAGCGTCCGCTTACCGAGATGGACGTCGAAAGGGTGAAGCGGCCGCTCAGTGACATGACCGACCAGAGAGTGAAGCGTCCGCTCAGCGCCATGGACGTCGAAAGAGTGAAGCGTCCGCTGACCGAGATGGACGTCGAAAGGGTGAAGCGTCCGCTTACCGACTTGGACGTCGAAAGGGTTAAGCGTCCACACAGCGACATGGCCGACCAGAGAGTGAAGCGTCCGCTTACCGAGATGGACGTTGAAAGGGTTAAGCGTCCGCTTACCGAGATGGACGTCGAAAGGGTTAAGCGTCCGCTTACCGAGATGGACTTTGAAAGGGTTAAGCGTCCGCTTACCGAGGTGGACGTCGGAAGGGTTAAGCGTCCGCTCAGCGACATGGCCGACCAGAGAGTGAAGCGTCCGCTCACCGATATGGACGTCGAAAGGGTGAAGCGTCCGCTTACCGAGATGGACGTTGAAAGGGTTAAGCGTCCGCTTACCGAGATGGACGACGGAAGGGTTAAGCGTCCGCTCAGCGACATGGCCGACCAGAGAGTGAAGCGTCCGCTCAGCGTGATGGACGTCCAACGGGTGAAGCGTCCACTCACCGAGATGGACGTCGAAAGGGTTAAGCGTCCGCTCACCGAGATGGACGTCGAAAGGGTTAAGCGTCCGCCCAGCGACATAGCCGACCAGAGAGTGAAGCGTCCGCTCAGCGACATGGCCGACCAGCGAGTGAAGCGTCCGCTCAGCGAGATGGACGTCCAACGGGTGAAGCGTCCGCTCCGCGAGATGGACGTCGAAAGGGTGAAGCGTCCGCTTACCGACTTGGACGTCGAAAGGGTTAAGCGTCCGCACAGCGACATGGCCGACCAGAGAGTGAAGCGTCCGCTTACCGAGATGGACGTCGAAAGGGTGAAGCGGCCGCTCAGTGACATGACCGACCAGAGAGTGAAGCGTCCGCTCAGCGACATGGACGTCGAAAGAGTGAAGCGTCCGCTGACCGAGATGGACGTCGAAAGGGTGAAGCGTCCGCTCAGCGACATGACCGACCAGAGAGTGAAGCGTCCGCTCAGCGACATGACCGACCAGCGAGTGAAGCGTCCGCTCACTGAGATCGAAAGGGTTAAGCGTCCGCTCACCGAGATGGACGTCGAAAGGGTGAAGCGTCCGCTCAGCGAGATGGACGTCCAACGTGTGAAGCGTCCGCTTACCGATATGGACGTCGAAAGGGTGAAGCGGCCGCTCAGTGACATGACCGGCTAACGGGTGAAGCTCGACCGTGTGCAGCTTCTCCGAACAGTTAGACAGCAAGTGACCGAGCTACGGGTGCGCAGGCGTCACGTGTTCACGGCTCCCTGCTTGACTTCATAAGGGATTCTAGGGCGGCGGCTATGTGAGAGCGGAGCGGCAGCCTTCCCAGCGGACTGATGCAAGACAAAGCGATCCATCGAATTATTCAGAATTAAAAATAGAGATGCTTTCTTAAAATGCTCAAAGTTCTACACTTGGGAAGGGAGGATAGTTGTTCAACACTGTTAACTGTAGATACTTTCGCCTGTAATCCGCCTACAGTAGGCTGCCAACTATACTTCCCCACACAACTCACAGTGTCTGCCTTTGTTCGCCTCGGCTCATGAAGCCATCAATAGGTCGACTAATTAATGGCAAATGAGGCGTATATCCGAGGCGATAGAGACCGAAAGAGACGCGAATGTGAAATCAAATCAAGGTACGAGTATACGAATACATCCGATGGTTGTAGTTAGATCTCACGGATTGTTGCGGGTTGCGGGTTGCTGGTTGTTGCCATTGCTTAAGGTCTGCTAAGGTCTGTGCAAGTGGAAGAGATAATGAACAAAATGCGTAACAATTTGTTCAGCGGAGAGATTAATTTAGTGCGCATTTTGTGTTTGTAGGATTTGTGTTTGACGCTGCCAGAAAATTTGTGTCAAGGCCGCCACACTGCCAGAGCCAGAGCCAGAGCCGGAGCCCAAGCAGCGTCTGTCTTAGTGGAGCCAAAGTTGGGCCCCAAACATGTAGTTGGAGTTTCTGTTCGAACTTCGCAGACAAAACAACTTAATCAAAATGCACGGTCACGGCCGCATCGGTGTTGATCTCCTAAGACGTGTCTCCTACTCGTCTGTCTGGGCCTGCAGATGAATCGAATCTCATCCCATAGATACACTCTCCAGCTCTTGTCCGACAGCTGCTACAGTTGCCCTTCTTTTTGGGTGTTTAACACCCGATCGCTAATTGATTCGCCTGGTAATTGACCAACTGACAGATGGATCAGGCCCACTAACCTTCGCCTGCATTCCCATTTCCATTTCCAAATGCTGACTCAACACATTTACACTTGGCCAATTCGCCCAATGACTGGCCTGTTTCTTCGAGTTTGCTCAAGGCATTTCGCTTTCAAATATCAAAGCCACATGGTCCGAAAGTCCACGCGATAGCCAGAATTATGCAAATTACGGACTAGAAGATCGAAATGGGTCGCTGCTCAGGTGGCAGTCGGAGGGATGGAGGGATGCCTGAAAGACAATGCCGCCAACTCCAAACGGGTTTCATTTAGAGGTCTCGACCAATGATTTTCATATCATCATCTCCTCTACCTCAAGTCCCAGCCACATTTTTGTCATATTTTCATCTACATTTCGTATTTGTAATTCATTTAGTTTGAACCCTGTAAGGTTCTTCGTCGGTTGGCTTTGGATTGATCTATGAATGGTGTCTAATAGGAGGCTGGGGGATCGATGAACTTGACATTTGGTTGGCCGAAAACCTTGAATGATCGCAGACAGACGATAGAGATGGGCATTCGTTTGGTGTTTGCTTGGAGGTCAGAAATTAAGAGATGAATTCTTGTTACTTGCAGCGATCCTCTATTGTTGATGTTTACCAACTTTTATTTTGCATATCGAGTTGAGAAAAACGTGGAATCTATTATATACTCATATACATATGTGTCCATATAGTCATAGCTTTAACTGTATGTGCCCTAAGATTTGCATAATTTTGCTACGTCTGCGCTTCGTTTTGTTCGTGATTTCGTGGAGATAAATGACTCTCTCTCTGTATCTGTCTCTTTTCGCTCTTCATGCCTCCCCCTGCGAGGGCCAGAAACTGTTTATGCATATTAAATATTTGGAAATTTCTTTTGCAGCTTCAAAATGGCAAAATCGTATCGTATCGAAGCCCTAGGCAACAAATTGATGGCCAAAAGAGGCGAAAACTAACGATTGGAGGAAGCGACTCTTTGGCAGTTGGGGTATGCTCTAACTGTGACGAATTTTCGGGTTTTTGTTTTGTGACTAAAGATCCATTTCGGTCACTTTCTATTTAACGACGAACAGATCTCTCTCCTCCCGTTGGCCTGGCCAATGATTTCTCTTCTTATGTTTTGTTATGATTTTGATTTTGATTTTGATTTTAATTCGATTTTGATGCGGCTCCATTTAGTGCTTTTATTTCCGCCTTGGCAACCAAATGTGTAACAATAATTTGTTGTTTTATTTATGCTAGGCATGAACCATCCAATGGCTGTGTGGAGGGGCTGGGGGTCGGCGTTCGGGGAAGACTCATTGAATCGAACGCCATAAAAAACAAACAGAGACAAAATACTGAAAAAGTCGCACTTGGGGCTGGGCATTAGCATTAAATGTTTGTTGTGTGTTTGGCGTAGACCTTAACATTGAAAGCAAGCCACACATTGATTGAGCAGCAGTTCAATCAACAATTGTCATTCCGTTCAATGTCAATCGAAAGACTGAGGCAACGAACGTGGCCGACAGAGAAGAGAATCATCATAGAAAGGGTATCAACAGTCTCGACCTCTTTGTCGTGCTTCTCTCATTTGCTCCAACAATTTGCACTTAGATTTCGACCATAAACAAATAGACAATTGAAAATTCCTGTTCGTTGTTTTTGGCCATAACGAAATTCTACCACAAAAAATCTGTATTATTTTCTATTTATATTCTTTGGGACATTTGGCAAACCGGTTGGCGTCGCAAGAAACGATGTCAGACAGCCAAAAAATTGTAATAAATTATAGAACCACGAAAAACAAAAAAATAAGAAAGATCGCTGGGTTTCGGGATTTGGCCACGCTGTCAACTCCCAGAAATAGCTCAACATTTTGGCGAAAAGACCTGGAGAAACCCAATTATAATTATCTATTTCTTAAGGAAACACAATTACTTTTTGTTGTTCCAATGAATGTTCTAGCAAAGTCAGGAAAACAACACGGAAAAACAGTCGCGAAAAACTAAACCAATGCAGAGAGACAAAACCCGAAACACACACGGAACCCAAGAGAGCGGTAGCGCGCGAGAGAGCGAGCGAGAGAGAGGAAAAACTTGCAAAGCTGAAAGAAAAACAAACATTCGAGTGAAAATTGAATAATAAACAGCTTTTCCAATTGGTTTTCCTTGAAAAAACAAACAAATATCCGATTAGCTGAGCACAAAAATCTTTCATCACTTCCGCTGGGTCATCGATTTCGAATTGTTTGGCAATCTATTCTCGCCGCGATCGCAATTTGTTGCAATCCTCGTATTTTCGATGATTTATCATTGATTGCACCACGCGTCGGTTTGGTTTGCTTCGGTTCGGTTCGGGGGGAGGTTTCACTTTGCACTTGATTTGATTTTGGGTGCGCAGACGCTGACGCTGACGCTGACGCCTGGCACACATGTCGTGATGGCCAAGCCAGTGTTAAGTGTTAACTGTTAAATGGAAGTGTAAACTGACCGAAAAACTATATCGACCAAAGTCTGCAGCGGGAGGGGGTGGCCGAGCACACTGTGACGTGACGCGGTGCAGGAGGGTGAGGAGGAGGCTAAGAGGTTTTCCTTTTGCTGCCAATGCCGACGCACGCTCAACGCAGACTGATCCGCGGAAATGGCGCGGCCAGAGCTTAAGCTGAAACCCAAACTTGGACTCAAAATCGGATTCACTCACTCGCAAGGTGACTCTCTTTATTGTAGCTTCAGCACAGTGTCCCGTCTCTGGCTCTCAACACACAAAGACTCACGTCACAGAGCTAAGTAATGAAAATCGGAACAGAAAACAATCAAAAGCCAGCAACGAAACCGACAAGCCAACAACAAACAACAGCAGAGTGCCAGCGTCGACATTCCGACTGTGTAATACCCACTACATCATCGGAACTTGATCGGGCGACTTTGGCAGCTTGCATTGTTTTCTCTGCAGGTTGATGGGTAGACAAAAAAATGTGTACCATCTCTAAATGCAGAATGACACTGGATAAACCATAGAAAACATTAACTTCAGCCCAACCGAACATACCCTTCTTCCATGCTGGGTAACGAGAGCGAGCGAAATAAGCACACTCAGCCAAAAGCGGAGAAGCACCAAAACTAACGGAGAGCGGAACACGGAGCACGGAGAGAGAGAGCGAGAGCGAGCAGCACATTTGAGTGGCCAACGAAGCAACAAGACAGCAAACAACGGCGTTTTCGGTAACTGAGAAAGCTGACTCTCCAAATGGCACTCCCCCCTCTCCACCCCCTCTCACCATAGTGCCTCCTCTCATGGTCGGATCTATTACGAGTGCGTGGTATCTTTTGAGTGGATCTGGCAATGCCTTTGGCTGCCGTTTGGCGACCATCCCACCATCCATTCAGCGGGTGAAAGCGAGACAGCGACTGGTGCTCGAGTTAAGCGATTCGATTAAGAAGAAAAACAAACTCAAAACACACTGAAATAAGTGCAATGAAATGCTACAGTGCCACAGAGAACTTCGAAAATTACTCTAAACTGCAGTTTAGCTTAGTTTTTCATTATTCTTTTGAAATGATTTGACATTTCTCCATAATCGGAGGTCTTCTCTTTAAGCAGGTCACCTAGCTTCCTGTTCTTTGTGTCTTGCCGCTGACCATTGCACTTTATTCTGGTCAAGAACGAAATACATATTTACATCTGGTATATAGTAATGCTGATGTTCATAATTTGATTTCGATGTCGATCCGGGAAGGGGTGTCGGATCGTTGGAGGTGGAGCCGATCACGTTTTCGTTGTCAAATTATGCAGAAATGCTTTGTTTTGTTGATTAATTGATTGATTGATAGATGCCTTGATGCTGCCAAAGCAAATAGTCTTACGAGACTGTCTGTTAAATGGGATTTCAATGATTCGGATCCGCTCTGACGGAAGCTTGGATGGCTCTGCCCATCTTTGACTGCGGATGACCCACTTCAGGGGGGAAGCGTCAAACCACAAACAAATAGAAAGAAAGCCCCCACTGAAGGCCTCTAACCACCGTCAAATCCCGTAATTAGGGGGACTCGTACTCGTACTCGTGCTCCCCGCCGTCCTACAGCTCTGGGAAATGCCAAAATTGGCAATAATTTCTATGACACGCAGAGGAAAGTCGTAAGAGTAGGAATCCCATGCGGTCGTAAATCTAAGGAGGGTCTCGTGCTGCCATTTTCCAGATAAAAATGCATTTACATTTCTCGAGATGAACAATTGAATGAATTCAAAAACCGTTTGGCATAACGGCACCACACTCTCTTAATGGATCTGTAAGCCAGTATGTGTCCGAAATAGAGACCCAAATGAAACGATCTGCCCCATTAGCAAAGCCATTGCTGGTATTAACTGGAAGATCAATTTTTACTACAGCGAAACCGCAGCGGAAGAAGGCTCTTGTTAGTTAATCGAGTTTCCACTTAGTCACCGAAGCCACTTGCCGGCTCGTCCCTCTCGACATGAGCTGGGAATTTTCAACATTTGCTCACATTTTTAGTGCTCCGTCAGCTTGCAGGGAGTTGCAGTGGAGCGTCCAAAGGCGGCTCCACAGATGGGCTTGGTCGTGGCCCCTTGGAGCGAGCAACGTCACGTCATCCGCCCCACACCGAGCTGCGCATGAGTAATGAGTAATGAGCCTGGGCCTGGGTTTTCATTATTTTGTGTGTTGGCCTTTTGCTGTGTATGTTTGCTGATGTCTCACCTATTTGTTATCGTTTTAAACTCGCTTGAGTGTCATGAAATACTCTCTTTGAGGCTGGCAACTGGTCAATTAGCAAGGTTCAGCTTTGGTTTCTTGGAGTCTAGTTGGCTAGCAGATTAGTTGATCACTTGAGGGGTCTTCGAAGTCCTGCAGTCCCATCCATGTATACAGTTTTCAGCTGTGTTCTAGCTTCCGACACCTACTTCACCCTCCATTTAATGATAAATGGATTTGCCAAGCTTCTCCAAGATTATAAGAGCATCCATCATTCCTCCATTCCCTACTCATTTGTCTTAATGTATTTACATCAGCCTCATGAAAATTGATTATTATGCAGAGTGGAGAGCAGCACGTCCACACTACTCCTCCCCCAGCTCCAAGCCAACAAGTTTAGGCCTAAATGACAATGCAGTTTCTGTTTTGTTTTCATCTTTTTGTTTTGATTTTCATATTACGTCTCGCCGCAAGCTGCCGTCGAGCCGAGCGGCGACCTTGTGGCCATTGTCCAAATATTTGGCCCTCGAAGGTTGGCCTGTACGATCCGCAAGATCGGGTTTTCCGCCTCGAATCGAGATTGATGACAGATTATAATCTCAAGTGGATTTCAATTTGAATTCAAATTTGAATTTGAATTGCCCTAGGTGGCAATTGGGGGTGGCAGCGCCACAGCTGGTGGAGAGTGGCAACGCCGGCGGCTGTTTGAAACGAAGCATGCGACGATTCCTGCAGTAAAAAGTGCAGAAAACGATTTTGGCGTGTGTTTATTATTAATTGTACCATTTGTGCTGTAACGCATTCGCTCTCTGCGTATAAGAAGAAGAGGCAGCAGAAGCAGAAGCAGAACTAGACTAAAGCGGATTTCATTCAGTAGAAAAAACACGCTAGGACAGGCCCAGTACGGACAAAGGTGGTGGAAAAATCATAGCAGAGGGCAGCGCAGTTCCCGGACAACGGCGGGGGTGTCAAAGCTCACCACCAAAGAAGGGAGAGCCGGAGAGAGAGAGCACCGGAGAGTGCAAGCTGCTGGCTGTGCTTGCAGGGTGGAGAAAGGCGACCACACACAGAGCGGGAGAGCAGAGAAAGTGCGAGAGAATAGAGAAAGGCGACAGAGAGAGCGAGAGTGCCATTGTCAACTTTGGCCCTGTTTTATTAATGGTGAAAATTGCCAGGCGGCCAGCCCGGCGTTGCTCCTCGCCAGCCGTCAGTCGCTAGTCGCCTTCCGAGCTGTGCTGCTCTCTGCCTCTCTTACCCTGCCCCGCTGCCCGTGAAAGCGCGAAGAACGAACCGCAAAAGTAACGCCAAAAAATAATCAAAAGGGGGTGAAACGTGAACGTGAAAGCCCACGCGACTCCAATAAGTGCCCCAAGCAGTGTCTGTGAGTGTCTCAAAGAGTGAACCCATAACTAGAGAAGAAGAAAAACAAGTGCTGTGATTACAACTGCCCCAAAACCTGCGCCCCCTGCCCACCCCGCACCGCAGCACGGCTCAGCCTCAGTTCAAATCGTCGCCGGAGTAGCAGCATCCATCCATCCAGGAGCATCGCTTCCAACCTCACATTTCTTTTGTGCCGGTATGTACACGCCCATGACTAGAGGGGGACATCCCCCTGCCTCCTGTTGTAAGTTTTGTGCGCTGCTCTTTATTTTTGGTGATATTTTTAGCATAATTTTTGCCCTGTTTTGAGCATGTATTATTTTTGTTCATTTTGAGCAAACATTTATTTATAGACCCCTCTCGTCAGCTGCCCCTGCTGTAGCCTGTGCCGTGCCTCCGTACCTCCTCCTGCTTTTCTGTCCCTCCTCCACCCTTTCGTGTGTAGAATGTATGTCGCTGGGTTTATTATCTCATCCAGAGTCCGGAGAATATCGCTATTGGAAACGCTGGCGACGGCGGCGGTTGTAAAAAATGTTGCAGAAAATCTGACATATCCGTTTCACGCTTCCGCTAGAGAGAAGCTAAGCTTTTCGCGAGAGAACCAGAGAGACCAGACAGCAGACCGTTCATTAAACGGGAGAGAGAGCGAAAGAGAGATGGAGAGAGAGAGAGAGCAGCTTCTTCAGTGTGGTCGTGCTTGCGCGAAAACGGCCTGAAATTATGCTGCACGAAGTTTCGAATTATCTTTGAATGGAAAAAAGGCTAAAGTAAATTAATTTTCTGTGATCAAATTGGGGATTTTTATGGCTGATAAGCCGCCCAGCTGATAAGAACTTATCTTATCGTCCGCCCTTACATCAGCTGAGTCAGCTGGACGCCCATTATATAAGCAGCCAGCCAGCCAGCCACCCTTGCGGCACGGCCGACCAAAAGCCGGCAGAATCCCAAGCCAATTCCCGAAAAAAGGTAGTAGAAAATAGTAGCAAAAGAGCAGGCCACTCTCCTCTCTTTTGCCACTCTCTCACACTGCCACTTTCTCTCTCTCTCTCTCTGGGTGAGAGCAGGCGCGTGAATAATCTTGGGGAGCAGAAGCGCAAAAAAAAAGAGCCGAACTGAATCAGGCATTTTCCAATTGATTTTCAAGGCGGTCGACGCGAGTTGGTCACAAAAAAGACATTTCCTCCAGTATCTGTCAGCCATTAGTTTCCCGAAAATTCCACAAAATACAATCACATATTTGCCGATTGAAAATGTTTGCCAAAATGCGTGAAAAATTATACGAAATATCGGCCTCGTCGAACAACCCAAGGAAGTGAGCTTTGGGTCCCCGCCTCGTGTCTATTGCATAAAAAATGATGAGTGAGTAGTGGTCGGTCGAGCCGCAGTCGCAGTCGCAACCACAGCCGCAGCCCGCCCGGAAAATGGGAAAAATTTGGGCCAGGGCGCCGTGTGCCTGATGTGTGGCATGGTGATGAGGATGGGGCAGCAGCAGCAGCCTGAAAGTGTGCCCCAAGATGAACGGAGCTTTGGCAAACTTGGGTCTTAATTGTGCTACAATAGATAATTTATCGGAGGATTTCCCCGTGTGCTAGGGTGTGCGAGTGTGTGTATGTGTGCGTGTGTAGTGGTATTATTGCACTCGACATCGAGCCGATAACATTTCAAGTGCATTATGTCATTTTCCTCCTCGTTTTGTTGTCTCCCCGCTCTCTGGGAGAGCTATGAATGGTGTATGGTGGAGGGGGAGATGTGTGTGAATGTCGGATGAGTGTTTGCCATTTACCAGTCGAGGACGAGGACGAGCACGAGAACGAGGACGAGGGCAGGCTTTGCTGTCAACAGGACGCCGTCTAATGCCGTAACTTTGTGTAATTAAAAAAATATGAACAACTTTGAGGGGTGGCCCTGGCCCTGGCAGCAGAGTATCCATTAGACCCCACCTCCTTATCACATATGTATGACCAAAACAGGAGGAACTTGTGCCCTCGGCCGATAAAAGTGCTGAAAGATTTCCCCCCGGGAACGAGTGAGTGATGGTGCCCCAGCCGTGCCGCTCCTCTAAACCATTTCCCACATCCGGTCTTCGCATTGGAATTCATACACTCGGCCCGAAAGTAGGCAAATGGTTTTCCCAACCCCACCGCCACCCACAGCTGCCCAATTCCCCCTGCCCCACAACATTAGAGGAATCATTTATATGCGGGCTCTGCTGTTTGTTGTTTTTCACTGCCAGAAACGTAAAGAGTCTGCCACAATGGACCGGACAAACATGGCCAAGAGCGACACGCTTGGCTGACTCTTCGATCCGTGCCGCAGTTTCCGCTTTTCGGGGGAGGAGGGAGCTGGCAGTGGGAAGTACGAGTGCGAGTGCGAGTGCGAGTGGCTCTCCTAACGTGCTGTGTGCGAAATCAATTAAAAACCCAAATATTGACCGGCGCCAATTAGCAAGTTGTGTGCTGGGGCACGTGGCAGACAGACAGTTTGGGGATTAGATGGTCCAAGATCCACATTGGCCACACCCCACCCCACCCCACACTCAGAGGGGATGCCAGAGAGCCAGGGAATTGGAGCTTTTGTCATGTGCCCTTGACGGGGGCTGGTGCTTGTGGGTGTGGTGGGGCCTGTGAGTATTTTTGATTATTTTTTAAGTAATTTCTGTGGGTTGTTTGCCAGCTTGGCAGATGCCAAGCATGCTCCTCATGCCTCCTGCTCTCTGGTCCGCCCCCGCAAGAGTATTTCTGTTGCTATTTTTGTTGCTGCCATTATGTGCATGTTTGTGCATGTCTTTGCTTGTGGGACAATTGCTAAAGTGCAGTAGTCGATTATTATTTGCTTTACGGATGGGCTAAGCTGACCATTTCGAGTCATCAATGCCTTATAAGGATTGCACATTGTAAAAGGAATATATTTATCGATAACTGACCGAAATACGTTCACAGGCGAGTCACGTGTCACTGATTTACAGCTTTCAACATTTATTTATAAATTGTTTGATCTTCTCAATTGCAACCGGTAATCGATTTAGACTGCGATTAGCCTTCATTTTAGTTAATGATAGATACTTACAGTATCTTTGGTATGCCACTGGGTCGTGATAATCATTGGCAGACACCGCAGATGCATATGTTAATAAGTATATTATTAGCCCTATAATTTATGCGCCGAGCAATTGTCACGTGGAAATTCTATTGTAACTTATTCAAAACTTTTCATTTTAAGCCATCAGCTGAGAATGAACAAGCTGATCTAATTGAAGAGATTAATTGTATATAACTAACATCATTTGCATAAATATGAATGCTTTTACTTCTGGTTTAATTGTGCAAGTTTATAATTACAATTGACAAATTTGCATAAACATATCCATACCAGCAGTTCTGCATGTCTACATCTAAATATAACAATGGAAACTCAGATATGTGTAGTTGGTTCCTTGTAACTTAGGCATTTACATATTTGGCTTTAGTCATTTACTTAATTAAATACATATGTCTCTTTTGGGTAACAATTCTGAGCACTTTTTTCACTCACATCCCAAGGGTTGATTTTATTTTTATAAGAATTGAATGGTAAATGGTTCTCTCTACGATTTCGTAAAACCGTTTTTATGTTCGAACCGTAAGCAACAAAATGCAGAGTATATTAATATCGATTAGCGGCTTATCGTGGCAACCTGACCTCCCCTTGTCCACCACCCTGTTCTATTCCCAAACACCCCCACATCACACATGGATGTGACTTTTTTGGGAACTTAATCATTTTCTGGGTATTTTTTTGGCAGGCCTCCAATTTGCTCCCTCAATAGCTTCTGCGCTGCTGCTGGTTCTGGCTTTGTTGTTTCTCTTGTTGTTGTTGGCAATGCTCCTCTCCAGCTGGTGGCCAAGTGCAAGATTGTGCATGCACACGCTCCCGAACATAAAGCCGTGGGGACACACGCACAGGCACGCACACACACGCAGCCGCACCCGCTGCGATACCTGATACTGTTGAAGCTCATGCGTGTACTTTGACCTCTTTTGCGGTGCTGGCAACGTCTGCGTCAGCGTCTTCCGATTCTGCTCTACCCAGCGTCGGCGCCGGCGTCAACGTCATCGGCATCGTCATCGTCATCGCGTTGTGGTCAATGTCAGTGCCTGGCCAGTGGCCACTGGCCGCCGTCTGCCTTCTCATGGATTTCTTTCTCTGCCTTTTCCATCGTTGTTTTTCCCCAACATGTTTTTCCACATACGAACAGTTCTTTGCGGCTTTTTCAATTAAAGCTTGTTGCATGTCGCTGTCGCTGCCACAGCTGCTGACTCTGTTGCAGTCGCAGCTCTGCATCAGTCTCAGTCGCTGTCGGTGCCTCTGGCTCTGCCTCCATCCACTCCGATCTCAATCTCAGCCCGTTTACGTGTCGCTCTCCTCGATGCTTTCTTTTGTGCGCTTTTGGCTGCCTTTCTTGCCCGTCCATAAAACGCAGGCAGCCAGCCCGAGTCCGAGCCCACCGCGAGCCGAGCCGAAGTCAGCTTTGGCGCTGGCGTCGGGGGCTCACGCCGGCGTCGCTGCTGCCGTCGCTGTCGCTGCATAAAGTCTTTCACTTCTTTGGCGTTCAAGTTTAGTTCAGTTTCAGCCGGCGTTGGTAGCGCACGCGTCCCTCCGCAGTCCGCAGAAGAAAGCAGAGAAAAGGCAACAACAACTGAAAGAAGAACAACAAATCAGCTCGAAGCAGAGGAAGAAGCGAAGCGAGCATAGAACTCTCTCTTCTTTCTATCTATCGCTCTCCCAACACCTTTCCGACCAGTCTTACTCCCTCGCCAAACGCCCGTTGCTCTCGCTCTCGATCGTTCTGTCTCCTGCTTTGGTCGGTTTCGGTGTCGGTGTCGGTGTCTTCGTGTCGCTGTCGGTCGCACTCTCAGTCGCAGTCGTTCGATTTCTTTGCGCAAACGCAGCGGCCAAGAGAGGAGCAGCAACTCACTCACGCAGGTCTCTGCCTCCCATCAACAGCCCAGCGTCAGCGTATACGTCAGCGCCGACAGCAGGCAGCGTCAGCTCGCAAAAGTGAAAATATTTGGAGAAATTTCTCAAGCAGAATTTCAGTTCCCGTTTTGTGTGTCAGCCGTATAGGTATATTCCACTAAAATAAATACATACAAAGCATATGCGTACTTGTGTGTGTGTGTACCTTTACGATCGGCACATGCCCTACCTCTAGTGTCAAACCGAAAGAAAACAAATTGTTGAAAATCACTAACAAAAAGTAGTCGATTCGATTTGATTAGTGCCTTGTTCTCGCAATCACAAATTTTTTAACAACCCAAAGTGCTCCTTCCGAAACGAATCGGGAAAATCCAAAAATCAAAACAACAAAAAGCTCAAATCGCAGAAATTGCAAGCGAGTGTCATTGACCTAGATACGTACGGTGTTTTGGGAATCAAAAGCAAGTCAAATAATCTCCAAATCGGAAACTCTTCAGCGCCAGCGCCAGCGCCAGCGCCACCTATCGTCTGCGTTTGCATCTGCGTCTCTGTTTGTCCGACAAGTAAGTGCACGCTTCGGTTAGGGTAGGGTGGGGTGGGGTGGGGTGGGGTAGAGGTCTGGGCCTGGCCCAGTCTCGCAAATATTTGGGACGGGTTATGCAACCGCCAGCCACACACCGAGCTGATAATACGAGTACTTAGGCCGCCGGACTAAAGTCCAGCATCAAGTCAGGTCGGATCCCATCCTCGAGTCAGGGTTTAGTCGAGGTCTTCGTCGTCGGAGGTTGTTTCGTTTCGCTGTTGGTGCGAGAAAGTTTTTTTGTCAGAAAATGTTTTCGAAATGCTACTACTCCCCGCTTGTTGTTGGTGTTTGTAATATTAATCATTGCATATTTACAAATATAATTTGCACACAGACGAAACGACAGCCAAAAGGCAGATGAAGACGACGAAGCATAATAAATAAACATGGATCATGGCCACACACACGGATTCAGAGATACAAAGATACTCGAACTGCAAAAATTGCAAAAAGAAAAAAATACAAGAAAATTCATTAAATCTAGCTTTAGAGACACGAATTTTAGATACCCTATTAGTTTGGGGAGGGCTTGAGTGATAAATTAGTGTATTCACCTCAAGAACAGTCTCAACACTTGACGGTTTCACTTTTCCAGTAGATTTTTACCCATGAGAATGAATATCTCTCAATTGATAGATTTATGAGAGTTTCGGGAGAGCGTCACAAATGCCCAAGCAACAGCTTACTACCCCTCTGCCATGCTGCCATAACCCAAAAAAATGAGCGAGAGATATTGTTTATTTAATTTTTACATTTACAAATATCATTACAGCGATTTTTGCTTTTATGGGGTAAATATCTGTCTCGTACAATGTGTCATAATTGCGAACCCACATTGACTTGACCCACATTTTTTGGGAGTGGAGCAGTGGTGGTGGTGGGGGTGGTGTTGATGGTGTTCGTGTTGCCGCAAGAGACAGACGCATGCGCAAGTGCATCGACAGCAAGCGCTGAGCTCAGCCAAAATGTACGAATCCCCAACCCCATACATACATACGTATGTGTGTGTGTAAATATAAAATAATAGTAGATATGCACTGCATACAGAGAGACAGTTGCTGTGGGGACATACCGACATACCGCACGAGTGTGTTTCTATTGTTTACGTGCCTGGATTACCTGATGGCGCACACACAAATTTCTTTTTCACTTTCGCAAACATTTTGCTAGATTCTACTTCGATTCTACTCGGCCAATGGGCTAATGGTCCTACTGGAAATGGGTTATGGAGACATTAAACCAACGACTGGACGGCACGGCGACTATTCACTTGGCATTCTGATCGACTGTTTATTGGGCACACACGGCCGTGATGTCTGTGACGTAAGCTCAGGTTTGCGGGTGGGAGAGGTTTTCGAATGGAATTGAAACTGGCAGTAGGACTCGGAGGCAGCAAAATTAGGGCGATCATTGGGAATTCCCTTTCTTTGACCTTTAACTTTGTTATCTCTCTTCGCAAATGAACTTGAACCCGCAAAAGACTTCATAAATCTCAATAATCCCCGAGAAACCATGCCAAAAGCCAAGGAGTGCTGTCGTGTGTCCATAAATCTTCATCTTATAATTGCAACGATTCCAAATTGTTGTTGATTATTCAAATTAGTCGCTAGAGAGAGGGAGAGCCAGGGGGGCGTGCTCTTAATTAGACAAATCGCACATGCAGGATGGAAGCAAACTCAAAGAATGTTTTAATTGGACCTGTAGATACCGTAGTCTTAGCGTTAAGCTCTTAGCTCATGTGACAGGCCTAAAAATACGACAAATACGACAAATATATATTCTAATAGTGAACTATTTAATATCCAGAGATGTTCAGAAAGGGAACGCTCTCCCTTTCCCTCTCTATCTCTCGCGTGAGGCAGAGTCGCTTAAATTGGGTAGCTAATCTGAGTCTGGTGACTACGTCAAATGGGGGACAGACAGCGACAGAGTGACGACTGCCCGGACTACCCGGGCTGCAGAGGGAGGTGGGGCATCAGGTGAGGGGGGCCCCCATTATACACAGTTAAATTTAACTTTTATGCTGTAAACTGCGAAATCGCTTTTGTTTGTTAATCAAGACACAAATTATGGGATCACAGAGGAGAGAGAGAGAGAGCGGAGTGCGGAGCGCCATTCTATCCATCAGATTGCCCCACAACCCTCTACAGATTTATTCAATTACACACAAAGCATAGATAACTTACGATAGCTGTAAGAGCAGACATAGTCGAGGATGGCGATGGCTATGGTGATGGCATGGACCCCGCACAGTGGACTAGCCAGTGGACTGGACAGTGGACAGTGGACAGTGGACAGTGGACAGTGGAATGCTGAATGCCACACACTCACTCAAAGGTTCAATAGAATAGAGGGCACAGACCCATTATGATGAGCAGCCATGAGGCAGAGGCAGAGGCATAGCCAGAGCCATGGGTGTGTGAGTGTCGTGCCGTGCCTCTGTGTGCAGCATCCGCCGTAGCTGGGGCTCTGCTACGGGTTTACATAATGAGGCTAGAGGAGGCCTCGGCCTCCCTCCCATTGTTGAAAAGTGAAAATGCATATTTGAACTTTCGTTTGTATCCAATTCGATACGAGAAACGAAACGAAACGAAACAAAATGGGCTTCCAAATTGCTAAAACAAACAGGTTGACAGCACCTTCTGCCTCCCCCCAACACCCAAGAATAGCCACAACTTTTGCAGCACATAGATATATGTATGCGGAAGCAAAGGGTAGATGTACCCAGTTGGAGGTGTACAATAGGTAGTACTCGTATGAGCGCTAAACACTTGTAATCCGAAAGCAACAAGCTCCAAATGAGGAAACATGTGGCGGCATCAGAGGGCACCCAGAGTAGAGGCGTAGCGTAGGGAAGCGCAAAGAGGAAAGGCCGCTAAAGACGGGTCTTGCAGACGAGAGAGAGATTCAATGCCGTTGGTCGAAAGTTGTAATACGCTCAGGCGAGGGCAAAGGCAGAGGCAGTGGCAAAGGCACAGGGAATAGGGTATATGTAATATTGGTAATACCCGAGAAATATTCGGTCGTTATGGGACAGTTGTCTCATTCGATGACGATGGCGAAGATGATGATGATGAGGTTGAAATTCGTTGTTGTTAATTATGATGATGATGATTGTATGCGGCACACGATTATAGGAAATGGGTCAGACAATACACAGGCAAGACTCGACTCCGACACCGACACCGACTCGCCTCGCTTCGAATCGCCTCGCCTCGACTCGACTCGACTCGACGGGCTCTCTGTGTGTAACCACCTTGTCAAGGCAGGTTGAATGTTTACCGTTTAACAGCACACACGCAGATACAATTTGGTCTTCATGTTTGGTTAACACGCCAACCGAGAGGGGGGCAGTGGCCATTGGGGGAAGGCAGAAGGCAGAAGGCAGAAAGAGTGGCTCAGAAGAGGCGTGGTTGGGCCAAAGCGATGTGGTTCGATGTGTAGGTTCATTTGCCTTTCGGTCTCTGGCGCGCAAATTTTCGTTGCACTTGGAAAGACACATGCAGAGAAAGAGAGCGATAATCAGAGAAAGATTCAAAAGAGCGAGGGAGAGAGAGAGAGGGCAAAAGAGAGAGAAGGAGAGAGAGAAAAAGTTGATTTTCAAGAAATTTCACTTTAGAATGAAGAGGTGAACCAGTCAGCCAGTCAGTCGTTCGCAGTGGACTGAAGTCCAGTGGAGTCTTTCCGCTGAAAGAAGAAGAAGCTTCATTGATAAGTTTACAGTTACGTGATGAGAGAGCTCTGATTGTCCGTCCCTCTGTCTGTCCGTCTCTCTCTGTCCGTTGAAACCTTAATTATAGAGCTGCTGTTGGCCCAACTAGTTTGCCTTTTTCGAGCTTTAACAGCGGATATAGCGAAACGATTTGATAACATCTCGGCTCGGATTGGATCGTATCGGATCGGATCGGATCCAGCAGCGAATGTGCCAATTTCTTAACACATTTCCTAGATAGACAGAGAGAGAGAGAGAGAGAGAGAGAGAGAAAGATCATTAGGAGATTTTGCCGAGTCAGAAAGAAATGACCATCATGCAAATGACCAAAAGATATTTTTCTTCCATCTGTGGAAGTAGATTTTTGTTTTTGTTTTTCATCCAACTTAAAAATTGAAAACGAAAGTTGGATAAGAAACAACAACAACAACAACAACAACAAAATATACAAAAATTTAAATACACAAAACCGAAAAAAAGTATTGCGGAATTTAGATAAAGCAGGAAGGTCGGTGAGAGGGGAGGGTGGAAGGGAGGGAAGGGAAAAAACCTACAAAAATTCAAAAATAAAAAGTGAAAGTCATTCGGGGCATGTCTCGGAGTCGCGGGGCCCGGCCCAGCTTTGAACCCCGAAAATTAAACGTTTTAGAGACGCAACATCCGAGACGAGCATCTTCTGGGGCTCTGGTCTGACGTCAAATCTCACACTTTGTATTGCTGTACCGAGCGGATGTGTGCGAATAGTTCCTGGTTATTATTCGCGATGATCAATATTTGGGCAGCAATCGATTGGAATATCAATTAGCAAGGCATCAAGTAAATTACATTCGCCCAGAGATCATGGAGGAGGTGGATCAGGGGGCGGCGTGAACATGTTACACTGCAAAGGGTTCAAAGGTTCGACCCTTCCCACTGGGACGCGTCTGGAAGGGGGTCTGGACTTCGCAAAGCTAATGTTTTTTTTGCTTTCTAGCGAAAAATATTTTGTTGGCGCAACCTTTTCTGATTTTTTGTTGTTTTTCGTGTGAAGTGAATATTATTTCCTTTTAGCTTTAGGAAATCATTTCGCTTCGTGTTGTTCAACCTGTTAGCCCTCCCTCATTGCTTGTTGACAGATACATTTAGATTTTTTACAACTCTAGACGACACAGGAACAGACCCCAGAGCCAGACCCCAAGCCCCTTGTTTGGTTTGCCTGAGTGCGCTACCCTCCCCAGAGGAAGTTCATCCGCTTAATTGATTCTCAGAGATGGCATTGACTAGCCGAATCGTAGTCCCATCGATGCTTGTGTCTTTTGTAGGGCATCCAGTGGGTAGTGGGTGCCGTTGGGTGGTGGGACCGGACCGCACCGCACCGCACCGCACCGGGCCGGAGCCTAGGCCCAAGATGTGTGTGACGTGTGTGAAACACTCTCTTAAGTGGCACTTGATCATGCGGGTCGCAGCCGCGAGAGTCGCGGCTTTGCTTTGCTCAACTCTCGACGCGCCTCGTCTCGTGTAAAAATCGTTTAATATAGAATGAAGTGTTGCCTGCCGCAAAGTGAGCATTCGCCAACTGTCAGTGCCATCGATAGCGTCGGAATCGTTCCGTTCTCGGTCCCTGTCTCGTTCTCGGTCTCTCGTTGTGGTTGAAGCTCCTCCTTCTACGCTTTCAAAGCCGATTAGGCATTAAGCAGCTTTTGCATATTTAGTTCTATTGTGCGTTAAATTCGATTGCGGTTCGACAGAGACTTGTGTGAGTATACCACGCAGGCTCATCCACATGCGAGTATCCTTAGACGTCATTTGAATATCCGTTTTTTCTGGCGTTGGGCTGACTGCCAAACCATTTACATTTCCTTTCCATTCTCCCTCCCAATCTGCAGACGTCATAGCTGTACTCGGATTATGGTTGCCAATCAGCCTCGGTATCTCCTCAATGGGTTACTAATTTTAGCCTGTTCCAGAGCCCAAATGACACTTTGATAGATAGATAGATGGGTGGAAGGATAGATGGATAGATAGATGGAAAGATGAATAGATAGATGGGTGGATAGGATGATATAGATAGACAGTTGGATAGACACGCACTTTGAGCCGAGCTGCGGTTGCCGTTGCGTTCCATTTGAGGTAATCTCTTTGTCAGCAGCTAATTGGCTGTCCTGTCTGTTGCAGCAATAATGCGATGAGAGGCGAGAAGAAAGGAATGGAGCGTCCTTGAGCGTAAAAGATTGATGAAGGTTGCCTAAAGCATTACGGGGGAAAGGAAAGTGATGGCAGGAATTTTAGTGGGAAAATCTGAAAAGGAAAATATGAAGAAAAAAAAAGTGTGGAAAGCTGCGGCAGAAATGAAAAGGCAGAGAAACATAAAATGTTTTGCATTCATTGACTTATTCTTTGAATTATTGTTTAAAATGGTTGCTATTCCATTTATTTCCCATTTCTATGCAATTTCCAGTACAATTTCTAACGGCTTGATGCATTTTTGTGTACTTTACAGATCTGCAGACCACAGAATTTAGACAGCCCTGGTAAATCGGCTCTGTTCTCCCCCACACACACACCCCACCCGCTGGACACAGGACACACACCTAAGGACTCTACTGCTGAATTCTTTTTTGTACAAAGAAACCCCCAGCCACTCCAACCCAAACCCATCCTACTCCACCCCCAGGGTAAGGGACGCAACGACAGCAGCGACTTGTGGACAACATGGACAAGGGCTCAAGGGCGGCAGAGCGAATTTCAGGACAATTTTCCACAGATTTAATTGACTAGTTTTCCCCGCACGATCGACACCAGACGAAGGCTTCCATTTATAACGAAGAAACCGGTGAACAAAAGCTACTTCCAAATATTTGAAGAAGGAAACTCGAGCGCACACTGCAAATGACAAAAATTGCTTCCTAATTTAACTTAAGCGGAGGATCAAAAGGATAATAATACTACAACTAGCAGACGGACGGAACAGAACAGTTATCGAACATGTCACAAGCGGTCGGTAAAAATACAGAGACGGAAAACTGCATCAGCAGCGGCAGCATTGGCAGCAGCCTCAAACAGTCACCGCATCCCGCACAGAGCCACGATGCCAAGCTCCTCAACGGGAGCCTGGCCTCGCACCAGCAGCAGCCGCGCACCAATGGACTAACCCATGCAGCCGCCTCCTCGGCCGCCGCCTCCTCTGGATTCGGCAGTGCCGTGTCTGGTTCTGGCAGCAGCGGAATCTCCCCCGCGGCAGCCATGGCCGGCATCCTCTCCGGCGCTGGAGCATCGACGGCACTTCCCTTGCCCCACAACAGCAACGGCCTGCAGTCGCCGTACGAGCCGTATCGCGCAGACGACAGCAGCTACGTGCCCGTCGGACAGTTCTTCGCGGGACGCAGCGTTTTCATCACAGGCGGCACTGGATTTATGGGAAAGGTGAGTGTAGAGGAAGCCAGGGGCCCAAGGGCTTATCTTTTTTTCGAACTACCGTCCAAGTCCTTACACACACACATGAGCAATCCCTTGAGCACCATATTTCCATTGCATACTTTTGTGGGCGCTTGGAACGCCTCCATCCCGTTCACATCACGCATACGCCGCGTGTTTGTTGACTCGCAATCGAACTATTGAACCCGGGTTCGGCTTGATTGAGAACTTGAAGTGCTCTTAGTCATTAAATATGCACAAATATTTTTGTTGATTAACACAATGGCCAGGCCAGGCCAGCCCTGGCCCGAGGCGTCGGAACGGTTGAATTGGTGGGTGCGCCCGCCAGCCAGCCAGCCAGTCAGCCAGTCAGCTTGAATTTTAGATGCACTTTGGCCCTCCAGCTACTTATAGCCGATATGCGTGTGTGCCGCCTAGGAGCCCCCGAAATGCTCGAGTACCCAGAGCCGAGAGCTGCTGCCTGACTCATCGTCGCATGGCATGCAGCTGTGAGTTTTCCTCTCCTAATTGTGCGGCTCGTGCTCCTTGTGCTCCCTTCTAGTACTTCCAGCGGCTGTTGTGCCAATTTTCGTAGAAACCATTGTTAAGCATATGCATATGCCAGGCCCAGACCTCCCTGCCATGCCCATGCCACGTCTGGCATGCCCTTCCTTGCATGTCCTCGGCTGAGTTCCTGACTGGCGTCATTATGACATGAAATCGCAGCAGGCGCCGCTCAGACTCTGAACTCAATGTTCGCAGTGCTCGTACATCGATTTTGTGTGTTGGTAGGGGAGGCGGGAGGAGTGGGAGTAGTACCTGGAACGTCACAACAGAACAGAGCAGAGCAGAGTCCACCTCCAAGCAAACATTCCACAACGCGAACTACCCACAAGCGCACCTCCCTCCCTCAGTCTGGTGTGGCTCTTAATTTCGTTACAATTCTCACATCGTTTTGGGGCGTGTCAATGGGCAGTACTCCCCCACCATCACCATCACCACCACCACCACAATGCCCAGTCGAGGGTAAAATCAATCCGAACCGCAGACATTATTGAACTGGGTCAAGTGCGTCAAGTGCCTGCCTTTGTGGGCGGCGGCGTAATGACCGCTTATTTTGTTAATGTTCGATGGATAATGGCTTATCCAATTGATTAATTGACTGCTTTTCAGGTGCTGGTGGAGAAATTGCTGCGCTCATGTCCGGACATACGGAATATATATCTACTGATACGACCGAAACGTGGCCAGGAGGTGTCGACACGTCTCACGGAACTACTGAATGCACCAGTAAGTATATACAAATACCGAAATCGATCAAAGAGAACCTCCTCTAACCTGTCTTCGTCTCGTACTTTCCAGCTCTTTGAATCACTGCGCCGCGAGAAGCCCAAGGAATTAAGCAAAGTCATACCCATCTCGGGGGATATAACATCCGAGGAGCTGGGCATCTCAGAGAAAGATCAGGCAAGATGTGGAAAGTGATTCTCTCTTTGGGTCCTCTAACCTTTTACCCTTTTTACCCTGCAGAATCTACTATGTCGCAATGTTTCCATTGTATTTCATTCGGCGGCCACTGTGAAGTTCGATGAGAAGCTCAAACTGTCTGTCACAATCAATATGCTGGGCACGAAACGCTTGGTCGAGTTGTGTCATCGCATGCTGTCGCTGGACGTAAGCCCCATAAAGACTGACTTCCACAAACGGAAGATCCCTCTAATGGCTGCTTGTTGATTCATTTGTTACAGGCGCTTATCCATGTCTCCACTGCCTATTGCAATTGCGATAGAACCGATGTGAATGAGGTTATCTATGCACCACCCTACAATCCCGACGATATCATTTCGCTAATCAATTGGCTTCCGGAGGATATACTCGATCAGGTACAGTCCATCCAGGTACGCTCCTCTATCCTCCTGGCTAACTCTTGCGACTCTTTTGCAGCTTACACCGCGCCTGATTGGCAAGCGCCCCAATACGTACACATTTACAAAAGCCTTAGCGGAGCATATGTTACTTAAGGAGGCTGGTAATCTGCCCGTTGCCATTGTGAGGCCATCGATTGGTGAGTGATGCGAGGGATGATATCAGCAGCTGGAAACTAATGTTTATCTATCCCCCCAATTGTCACAGTGACTGCCAGCCTGAACGAGCCGTTTGCTGGCTGGGTGGACAACTTTAATGGGCCGACGGGGCTGGTCTCGGCGCTGGCCAAGGGCATGTTCCGCACGATGATGTGCGAGAAGAACTATGTGGCCGACATGGTACCTGTCGATATTGTGATTAATCTGATGATTGCCGCCGCCTGGCGCACAGCGACGCATAAATCCAACAATCTACTCATATACAATTGCTGCACCGGCCAGCGCAATCCCCTCATCTGGTCGGAGTTTGTCAAGTACGCCATGTGCAGTGTGCGCAAGCATCCCTTGGGTGAGTTTCCCCCTCTCAGCATATGATGCGCAGCATTAATTACACACACTCATCTACTCACAACAGAGGGCTGTCTGTGGTATCCAACTGGAGAGCTGCGCATGAATCGCCCCATGAACACGCTGAATTGTATAGTCAAACACTTCTTACCGGCCTACATAGTGGATGGAGTGGCGCGCCTGATGGGCAAGAAGCCATTGTGAGTAGTCCCTGCTACATTCATCGAAAGCAGCTGTCTAATAAAGTGTATCCTTTCACCCTCTCGTTTGACGCAGCGTTGTCAACGTACAAAATAAAATTGCCAAAGCTGTGGAGTGCTTAGAGTACTTTGCCACACGCCAATGGCGCTTCAAGGACGACAATGTCCACGCTCTGCTGCACACGCTCAGCCCCAAGGATCGCGAGATCTTTGTGTTCGATGTGCGCCACATACACTGGGACAAGTACGTCGAGCGCTATGTGCTCGGCTTCAGGGAGTTCCTGTTCAAGCAGCGGCCCGAGTCGCTGCCAGACAGCAGAAAGCGTATGGTCAGGTGAGCTCTGAGTACGCTAAAGACTTACCAAAGGCAGTTCTTAACACTTTACCTCTACTCTGGCACAGACTCTACTATCTGCATCAGCTGACCAAACTGGTGGCCGTGCTGCTCACCTGGCGCTTCCTGATGTCGCGCTCGAAGCGCCTGAACGACATGTGGAGCGCCTTCCTGGACAACGCGCTGAAGATGGCGCGCTTGATACCCTTTTTGTAATAAACCGCGGCGAGTGAGCCACTACTCTGGACATATGTATGGGGATCTGGATGTGGAGGGCCAGCAGCAGGAGGAGGGTGGATGCGTGGGACTTCTTCTTCTTTGCGATTTCTAAATGCTTTAACACGGCGTACATTTTAGAGGTTTTTAGCGAATAATTATAATCATAATTTTTATATACATATATATGTTACGAGGAGTTGACACACACAAACACACACACACCCCAAAACAACAACAAGAACCACACATGGACACAACACACAAAAGAGAACAGATTAAATAATGATAACAACACTTCGGGGTAATAAAATGGCATTTGTCGCACATCATCCAGCAGCCAGCAACCAGCATCTAGCATCCATTTTCCGTCATCCATGCGGTGTGATGGTAGAGGATCCCTCGCTCTGCCCCACCAGCCTCCACCCTCAGCGTCAGCCTCAGCAAGTTTGTAAAGTTTTTGTGAGATATTTAAAGGAGAAGTTGGATTAGCTAAAGGAATTCCAACTTTTTGCCTGCAGAGATGAAGGATTGGTTTGGGATTGGGATTCGGAATGGGAATCGAGTGAATTTATAAAATCAGAGTCGCGGTTCATCGATGGCGAAGCAATTTGCATGATTAGCACATCCCAAAACAATAAAGAGATATATATATAAATAGATATATATGAATAAATGAAACCAAGGCGATTAATTCCACAATGATTAGTAAAGAGAATAATTGAAATTACAGAAATGGCTTGTTATTGCTTTAAAAATTACATAAACGTAACGTAATTAACTATGCTAATTAATTAATATTAATTATAAATATTACTACGTAACGAGCGAAAATTGCATATAAATAATACGAAGCGACGAGTAGAGAGAGTGAAGATGAGGAGAAGTAAAGAGAAAACCAACATTATTTATAATTGAAATGTAGTTTTAACATTTTTACATTTACAATTAAGTTTTCAATTTATATAAAGAAGAAAGCGAAACAAAACAAAACACAAAAACAAAACAAGCGACAAATATATACGGCAGGAGCAACAAATTCATATATACAAAATTCAATTTATGTATATGTACGATATATGTATATGTATATTTATATGTATGGCGGAAACAGAAACACACAAAACGAAGCGAAAAGCCACAAAAAAATACAAATAATAAGCGATATGAGTAATGAGTAATTATAATAATAAATTAATTAATGAAACCCAGAATTATATTTATATGAAATCGTCAGACACAACATAATAGCATTTGCAGTCTAAAAACCTAACTATAAGGTTAGCCAGCGCAAAACAAAACAAAAGAAACCCCACAAAATGAAAAAAGAGTTTGCCCTAAAAAATATGAAGAGTTTTTTGAGTCGAAACCATTTAGCGAAACATGATTATGAAAGTTTATATATAAAGGCGATAAATTAAATTATAGAAAACCAACACACATACACACACACACACACACACACACACAATACTGAAACATAGATACACATAAAGTAAGAACATTCCATCCAGTTAGTAGGAAATCGGGTCATCAACCAACTCTTCCTCCACTTTGGACCCTAGCTTCCCCGTCTCGTTTGATCGATTTGTTCTATGCATCGTTCTCGGGTTCGTTCTTTGTGCAATTTTTGAATATTGAATATGGAATATTTTATGTTATGCCTAGAATTTATTATGTTTTATTTCTAAATCGATTTGTAAATTGCAGTGCATCAATAAAATACACTTCCAAAATAACAATACAATTATGCCCAGCGCATTCTTCTTATTATTTTCCTATACAAATGTTAATTAGCCACTAGAAATGCTAACGAATAATGCAAAACTAACTTAAAATAATATCTAAAAAAAGGAAAAAGGAAAGAGGAAAAATCTAGCCCTACAGATACGTATGGGCTTTAGTTATTATTGGCCATCAAAAACAATGTGGTGTGAAATGAAGACAAACAGGTAATAATTCAGTCAAACAAAACAAAAAGAACTCAATAAAACAGAAAATTATGAAGAAATTTAAGCAGAAAAGTGTTTGATTTTTGACGGGGTTCAAGTTAAGTCCCCATCCCAATTAAACTGCATTGAAACTTCCCCTATTTGTCTTTTTTGTACACATTTTTATTATTTCTCAGTTTTTGTCACTTCACAATCAATCGAGCGCTTGCACGCTGCCAACATTAAAATCCCTTTCCCACCACTAGCTCCCAGTACAGATGTTATTTAGATATATATAGTTTTTTTCTTCGATTTTTTTTGTGGTACATGTTCTTACGATAAGAGATACTCGCAATATAGACTCGTTTTCAAGTCGTGAAAAAAACCAAAAAGAAGGTTAACGCACGAAGAAAACCAGGGAAATGGGAATCCGATTTTTGAGATTTTTTTCAAGAGCTTACGAGCATGGGTGTGTGTGTCACTTATACACATATGTATGTTTGTATGTATGTGTCTTAGCACTTAGCATGTGCTTAATTCATATAGCTTGAAACGATTAAGAGTTCTCCTTTTGTTCAGCATGGACTTCGGAGCAAAGATATTACGAGTACTACAGCTGCTTGAAATCTTCTGCTTAGTACTCACTAAGTGGACTTTTGTTTTGCTGTATATATGTATACATATGTACATATGTATGTATGCCATCAATCCATCCATCCGTCACTCATTCAATCCGTCAATCCGTAAGTCCATTTTTTTTGCTAAGAAACTCGTCGGTTTTCCAGCTCTCAAAATGTGTTTCTAGTCTTTGCGTTTGCGTTTCTGTTTCTTTTTTATTTTCATCATTTGTGTTTTATTTATTTGAATTTTTTTTGTTTGTTCTATATCGAGTTTAATGTAACAAAATAATTTACTTAAATAATTTTAAATGAAAACCATCAATTGTTTGTAATATTTTTTATTAATACATTTATATCTAGAGCTAAGTTTGAAGCTTGTTTCGCATGCACTAAACTTGCATTTCAATCTTTTTGCTATTCTTTTTCTTCGTTTTTGGTTTTTGTTATTTTTTTTGTTTGTTGTTTTTTCTTCAATATATAAAAATACTATTTATTGGATGTTTTTCGAGTAGATTTATACGTTTACTCCATTAGCCATCAAAGGTTTCTTTATGGGTAAATATTTGGTTTTAGTTCTTTGTTCATTTTCTAAATTTCGTTGCGAATTTGTATTGTTGAGAAATAAATTGTGTGTGTGTGTTCGAAGCTACTGATATCGGTTGGAAAATCGCTCCCGTTCAAATCATTCAGAGTGGTCCTAACCATCCATGAGAATCTCTTTGCGTGCGCCTCAGCAACGTATGATCTTGGGAATTCCAGTGGTTCGTCCTGCTGTATAATCAACCTGAACCCTGGTAACAATCATCAATATTGTGGAGGCCTGACTGCATACACCAAAGCTTAGTCAACAAGAAATCAAAGAATCGGAATCATGTTCCAACAATCAACAGTGAGCTAAGCTCAGAATTTTGCATCCTAATCTTTGTTTAATCAACAATCAACAGTGCGAATCGAACCAAAGACTCAAGCTGTTGCCAAGAACTTTTCAGCCATCGAACCAAACAATATCAAACATTCAATCAATCAACAACTATCTGTTCCGTGGATATACTGGATATAATTCTTCTGTGTGTCAGGTTCTGGACGTTAGGTACACAAGGTAATGTCATCAGGGTACAAAAATGTATGTGTGGTGTGGGCATTCGTGTTGTCTGTGGGGTATGTGTGGAGTGTGTGGATGTACACATCGGACAGACTCCTTCTCCACTGAGCGGCAACGATCTCCTAGAGATGTGTAATCGGCACAACCATAATAGATACACACATACGATGCAATGTATACAATAAATGAGCAACAACCGAAAGAATACTGTTTTTTCGTAGGTTGCAGACTAGATTAAATACTAAGTGTATGTACTTCTGTTTTGTATTGTGTATGCATTGTGTATGTGTGGATGCTGAGGAGGATCAATCGTATATATGTATGTATACACAGACAATAAATGTATGAATGTAAGTGCCCTTCGATACGTGTTCGGGGAAGGTTTATGTTTGCTTTCAAGTTTTTATTTCGACATTCGACAAATGCATCGTAATTCATTGGATCCGTTGTGGTTTTGTACAGTTTTCAATGGGGGTAAAGATCAATTCAGATTCAAGTCTGCAATCTGAAGTCTGTAACCTGTAAAGTTTGTGTATGTGTATGTGTGTGTGTGTTTAATTAAAAGTGTAATTTACAGATATTACGATTTGGGTTTCCGCATTATTCAGCATTAACTTACGGCTGAGCTTTTTGCTTTATATATGTATGTATGTTTGTATGTATATAATAGTTAGATATATATTAGCTGGATATATATGTACGTACAATATATATTATGTATACGAGTACGAGAGTATGTATGCCATGTGTCTATATGTAAATGTATGCGCATATATAACTGTAGACTGGTACCCAAAGCGAAACATAGACATAACACGTTCATCTTAACGATAGCGATAGCGATAACGATAACCGATTATCCCTCCTTATGTAAGTACTATATGTATCGGTATTTTCCATCGTTTCTTTTTCCTATATATGTATATGTATATGTATATATATATATATATATATATAAGTATGTGTATATATGCATGTATCTCTCATTTATTCGATTTGTTCGCTTTCATTTTCTTAGATTCTAGATATAGATATACACATACATATCCCCACACATACATATATGAGCCATATGTCACTTGATCTTTTGTATAATTTAGTTTATTTTAATTTTTTCATTTTTGGTTTTCCTTTTTTGTTTGTTGGTTTTTTGTTTTGTTAAATATAATGTTGTCGCCTCACTTGTATATCCGTTTATATATCTTTATAAAAATTATATAATTTAAAGCTTGTTTGTTACGTTCCAACTAAATGTACAAAAATCTCAAATTTCGAATCTCGAATCTCGAACAGAACCATTTTACAATACATTATAATGATGAACAAATACAGGGCCGTCGTGCTGAGAGCATGTTTCATGTTTGTTGTGCACAACCAACACAACACACAACACTCTGGGGTGCTCTCTCTTTCGTTTCTCTTTGAATGCCTTTAATGCCATTTTAATGCTAGTTTCTGTTTTTCAAACATACAACTGAATTTTCATAAAAATCACCCTGTAAATTGTATTCTTTTTTCGATCTATCGTGTTTTTTACTCGCTACGTGGTTTATCTTTATCTTCTGTTCTCTTAATCTAATATACAATAAATACACTCAATAAACGTGATTCGCTACGACGGAAGCTGTTGTTTTTTGGTACGAGTATTTACAAGTTTTATTTGGATTAAAAATTAAATCATACAGCATAAAGAAATCAGAGAGACTATAACTGAGGCTGTGGTGTGGTGTATGTCTGAGGTGTGCTGTGTCTGTGGCGGCTTGAACTTTAAACTACTTTGAGTTTTGGCTTTGGTTTTTTGGTTCCCGATTATGGACTGCGTATAAAAAATAATCAAACTCTTTCTCCTCTCTTAATCTCCCTCTCTTCATCGCGTTTTGTTATATTTTAGGAATATTGTTTGGCATTTCAGTCATCAGCTTAAGAACGAAACTAAAGGTACAACTAAAGAGATGAACATAAAAACCTAAGGGGTATCAAATAATAATAATAATAGTATTATACTCAATTGATATATATACAACCTCTCGCAAATCTATGTTTAAATCCTTTTGGTTTTTTCTTAATCTTTTTGTTTTTGTCTTCTTTGGCAAAACTAATGTCTGGTACAAAACTAAACTAGTTTTCCAATCAATTAATTTATAATGTGTGTATTCCCACTGGCATTTCGCTGGAGTTTTCACTCTCCGTTCTTCGCACAATACAAATTTACGTTTTAATTACAAATACATTTTGCTGTGAAGTTCTCACTCGATTTTAGTTTTCTGTTAAAGATTTCTGAGATTGAATCAATCAGCACAGATCCGATCAGATTCATCAATGCGCCTCTTCAGAAGCGAACAAATTGTGGATTGGATTGGATTGGGGATCGTTTCGGGAGTGGTACAGCACGGTACGTCACGGTATGGACAGCGTCACCCTGTGGCCGGCGGCGAGACACTCTGTGTCTAGCAACTGATTTCGGAATGATTGTTGTTGTCCTTGTACCGCTCCGCATAGCCCTGGATGGTGAATGGAGCTTCCCGGTCAGCTCCCCCAGCCGTCGGACTCTCCCCATTGACCACAGCGCCATTGCCATTGGTCAGGGGCTTCGGTTCAGACTCCCCATTGACCTGGACATTGGCGTACGACTGCTTGCCCGTGCCGTTGGGCAGGCTCTTGGCCAGAGTCGATGGATCCAGCGTGATCCCGTCCAGCTGCGAGGTGAAGGAGAGTGGCGGCTGGATGGTGGTCGGCGTTGGCTGCGGCGTGTCCAGGCTGATCAGCTTCCCCTCCTCGTTGTGGGTTTGGCACTCGACAGGCGCTGCTTCTGGGTCGGCGCCCGGCCTCGGGGACAGACGTGGAGACGCGGCTAGGGGTGGGGAGACGCTCACGGGCGCCGTGGTGGTGATGGGCGCTCCGGCGCTGAGCAAGGGCTGGTCACTCTTCGAGTTGGGCAAGATGAAGGAGGTCTCAAGCTGCTGGTCGGGCAGAAGGACGGGCTTGGGATGGGGCGTCGCTGGCGAGGATACAGCGGGCGGGGTGCACGCGCTCGCCTGCTTGCGCTGGGGCGGGATGTAGGCGGAGCCGCTGGGCAGGTGCTGGGCGAGGTGGCTGGGCAGGGGGACCAGGTAGTCCGGTACGGCCAGGCAGAACTCTTCGCCATTGGGAGGTCGGATGATGGTGTCGTCGCGGTCGGAGGACGTCGAACCCAGGATATTGGGCAGCGGCGCATTCATGATGCTCGGGTCCTGCGAGCAGGTGGTCAGATGCTCCATCAGGCTGGTGAATGTGGGACGATCCTCCGGCGTGGGGTTCCAGCAGTCGGCCATGATCTTGTAGATGGACACGGGGCACTCAGTGGGTGTGCCCAGGCGCCCGCCTCGCACCACCAGCTCCATCACCTGAGTGTTGTGCTGGCCCGGGTACGGGGAGCGTCCCAGGCTGAAGACCTCCCACAGCAGGATGCCAAAGGACCACACGTCCGTCTTGGATGTGAAGATGCCATCGAGGAAGGCCTCGGGCGGCATCCACTTGATCGGCAGCATCGCCTTGCCGCCCTTCCGGTAGTAGTCCGATCTGTAGATGTCCCGCGACATGCCAAAGTCCGCAATCTTCACCACGCGGCCGGGCCCCTTGCTGCTCAGCAGACAGTTGCGGGCGGCTATGTCCCGGTGGATGAACCGCTTGCTCTCCATGTAGCGACAGCCCTTGGCCACGTCCAAGGCGCAGAACAGCAGATCCTTCATGGTCAGCAGCGACGGTCGCTCCGGCGTGTTGCGGTTCTCGCGCAGGAACTTCTGCAGATCCCCGCCAGCCAGCAGTTCCAGGACGATGTAGTAGGGCTGCCGATCGAAGCAGACGCCAATCAGGTGCACCATATTCGGGTGGTTGAACTTGGCCATGATGGCCGCCTCCTTCAGGAAGTCCTCCTCCTTCTCGCGCTTGGGATCCTCGCGCAGTGTCTTGACAGCGACGCCCATCTCCACGGCATCACCGTCGCGATGTCGGTACAGGGCCATGTACACCTCACCAAAGGCACCCTTGCCGAGGGCACTGTAAGCAGAAGAGGAGCAACGAATAATTAGCGGGAGTCATGGCTGACAGGCAGGATGCAAACTTACTTGACCAGCTGGAGACTATCGCGGCCCACCTGCGGCAGGCTGTTGACGTCGATGTGGCCATTGAGGATGGCATCGCAGCCGTAGTTGGGATTAAAGTTGTTCAGGTTGGAGTCGTCGATGTTGTGGCGCAGTCGCGTCAGCTGCAGATCCTGCTCCACGAGCATTTTGTGGCGCTTCTTGGTTTGCT
Source organism: Drosophila subobscura (assembly GCF_008121235.1). NCBI lineage: Eukaryota > Metazoa > Arthropoda > Insecta > Diptera > Drosophilidae > Drosophila > Drosophila subobscura. The sequence goes on along the minus strand of NC_048531.1, from coordinate 19,394,255 downwards.
TCTTGCGCTGATAGCGGTTGTCTGCAAGGCAAATGAACAAGGATAAGGGATAAAGGGTAACAGGACTCTCTCCATTCGACACTTACACAGCATAAAGATGAGCGCCGCAATGCAGATGAAGAGCACCGCCAGGGAGAACATCAGAATGGAGACGAGGTGCTGGAAGGAGGACTTGCCCGCCTCCTCGCGTATCTCGCAGGCCGTGTTGTTGTCCTTTTTGAGGCTCCAGCCATCCGGGCAGATGCAGCGCACCTTCGACCGGAACTCGTCCATGGCCACGCAGCGGTAGTCGCAGCCACAGCCCTCGATGGCTGGG